>NC_056727.1:1219492920-1219804402 GCF_019279795.1 Protopterus annectens
AATTGATAAATGCTTATTGCATTATTTTTGTGGTGTGGTCACTGAAGAAGGCGTTTGCCAAAACCGGTATGACCCCACTGGGGTATTTTTTCATGGAGGAATGATGGAACAATAAACTCGTTTTTGGAAGGCTACACTGGAGTGATGGCTTTTTTGTTGCTGTTTGAATTTGAGTATCAGAATGGGGTTTGATAACCCCAGTCTGCATTTATGAAACGTGGTTAGCCGTAGCCTGTTAGTTTCTCCAGAGAAGTGTGTACCAAGGAGGTTGCCCAAGACGAAGCCCTGTGAGATGCTACTGTGATGATTTTTTATTTATTTATTTTTTTCCAGTGCAGGCATCCCTGACCTTGACAAAACGAGTTCTGTCCGATAGTTCACTGGATAGGTAATTGACTGTCTGAGTCAACATTAAGTTTGAGAAGGATTTGGTGATCCCAGCATGGGAAAAGATGAATGGACTACTTGAGCCATTCACTCTGCAGAAAAAGGGGTCATTCAGAATTTGAACCCAAGACCTAGTGCATTCCAGCTGAGTCATTGCCCTAGAACAAAGCCAGTCACATGACTGTGGTAAATCAACCTAACGTGCACTGTTTTGTATTGTACTGCTGTAGTATACTTTTTGGAATGGGCATAGACGGAAAATACTACTTCAGTCTTACCCATAAAGTAGACTTTAACTGAAATGAACTTCACAGGGAACACAGACATGACTGGTAAGTACATCAAAACGGCCAGCTGGAGCAAAGGCATGACATTCTTTTTCTGCTGTCTAAACCTGCTATGGACTTAAAACTTTGAGAGTCTGCATGTATGTGCATTGTTTTCATGTGTTTTTTTTCTTGGAGGAGAGTGGCTAAACTACTGTTTAGTCTAAGCCATAGACTTCAAACTCAGCAGCTAATCAGTAGCAGAGGTAGATATTAGATTTGAAGCAAAGAAATGTTTTGTAGTAGTGGCTGCTTCCCTGTTGGAAGAAAGTCAACTATAGTAGCTGATACAGGGGTTTCAGTTATTTCCAGCCAAGAGAACCAGCTTGATTTCTGCATTAGCTTTAAGATCTCATCCTTCTGCAGCAGAAGACCTTGCCTGAGAGTTGTCATGACTTCTGTTGCTTTCAAGTAATTCTGATGCTGCAGAAAGTTGAGGAAATTGGAATGAATCCATAGGGCTGGGTCTGATTGCAACATATTTAGCTGGGAAGTATTTTGTCAAGCAGGCCACAGAGCAGTTAACTGCTAAAAGGCTAGAGGCCCTATTTATTTTTTTTAAGGAAATCTAGGCTACCCACTGATTACATATTTCCTAGGTGTCTATTGTATATGGTATAATTCTGTTGTCTTTCCAGATCAGAAGCTTGTACATTTTGTCAATACATATTGAGTGTGTATGTATAACGTTCTACAAATAACTAGTTTCCTTTGTTATGTAATGCAGTGTATATTTTCAAAGTGCTAATGAAATACCTGCATGAATTTGCATGAGATGTCGTACACTTGTTTTCTGGAGTCGTCATTCTGTATACAAGTGACATGAAAGTTAAACAATATCCACCAGTCTTTCTTGGTAACTTGTTGTTCAGACAGCCACATTTCTGTATCTTGAATTTAGCAGGGTTGGTGGAATGATTCAGGAACCTTTCAGCTACACCCCAAGCCATTGACAGAACAAGTTTTAATAGCATAAAACCAGTGGCGGCTGGTGACTTAAAATTAAAGGACGGCTGCAGGAGACAACTGAATGGGTGGGGCCAGTGGGAATGGGTGTGGCCAAACTAGAAAGGGGTGGAGCTCTGCTCAAAACCCCAACTGGAACGTTAAATACGCTGCCAAACAGTCATTATGAGAGTCCAATCAAGACAAACTGAAGTGTAGAAGAAAAAAAATATTTCAGTGCATTGGCTACATGACAACTTACTTAATATCCACTGCCCAGATGGAAACAGGTTGTGAGGCATGAAAAAATAAATTACTTTTTAAATACATTACTGGAATGCCAGTCAAAATCAAGTATAAAAGAACAAGCAGCACTCGACTCAAACCACTACTCCTTGCACTGCAGTTCTAATTATAATTTATATTCAGCTTTATAAAATTACCAAGTAGCATGCTGAAAGTAGCAATCTCTGTGATACCCCCACTTGTAAAAATGTTTCTTATCCAAAAAGACCTGCTGCCTGACACAACTATCTACTTGTTTCACTGGGAAGACGTGATCAAAAGTAAAAAATGAACAGCAAACAAGAAACAAGCTCAAGATAAATTGCTTAAAGGATTCCTGCACAAGTTATGGACCACACATGACAGATTGGCATTCTGTTTAGTTTACAGGTAAGCCTGCAAAGATGACTGCAAGTCTCCAACAAATGTAATGAGCTTCTGAAAATACTGTAATCCTGTCCTTTTATTACAAATACTGTCATATGCATTTCAATACCCAAGGCTTATACATTATCTAGTTATGTAAATATTCCCGGCATGGCAACAACAAAAAGGCTTTCAATACTGGTAATTCTTTAACAGTATGCTTATTAAAGCTTACTTGCATCTTACAATCCCCGACAAGCTTACCTGATGGTCATTAAATCATTGCTACTTAAACAGAGCAACAGGGCACTGTGACGGCATGCATTTCCTGAATAGTAAGAAGCATAAATCAACAGTATAAAAATATGACAGAACACCAGAACATTCTGCAAAATGAAGGACAGACGAAAAGCCATGGTTGTACTTGTGGTCTACCTTGGATGGGGGAATACTCTGCACACTTACACTGCATAACTGTTCCTTGCCTTCCTTGGACACATCCAGAGCCACTACAATGAGGAGTGGGGTGCAACAAGTATGTCACAATGTGAAATGTCTCTGGCTGACGGTGATGACTCTGACACTCATACTTCTCAACTTCAGAACAAGAAATCTGGGCAAAGCCTTACATAGAACTAGAAGTGGGACACAGGCCCAAAAATAACAATTTTTAAATATTGCTCTTATTAACTTACATAATAAAACAGTAAGCAGGTCTTGCGTTAGTACAAATTTTCTGAAGGGTATGAAATCTGAAACTCAAATGTCTGCCATTATTTTCTAACTTCAGTATTTAATGACTTGCCACTAATTTGCCAGAAAACCACAATTTTATGAAAAACAGACCAAAAATGTGATGCAAAAATATAAAGTTGCTACACAATACAGCTGGGAACCTGTCAAAAAAAGGACACTTTTTAATATTAACACTGTTAACTTGAGCAGCTAACAAAATAAGAGCATCTACATGCATTTCTGAAATAAAAGTAATCTATAACTCTGATCATTACAGTTATAATTGTAAACCCTCCACGTTTTCTTCCAAAATTGCCATTTTGAGGAGGGATTATTAGGGGAGAACAACATTTTGAGCTAAAATTGGAGACGGTTGAGAGGTTTGGATATTCCTAATTCTACAAAGCGATTTGCACTTACCTCTCAACCTCTTAATGCAGGAAATCTGGACAAGGCCAAATATATTGGGGGAACATACAAACTACTAAAAATTACTCTTGTATAAACTTAAGACAGTTGATAGAATAACAGGTCTTGCATTAGCATGCATTTTTCTGAAGGTTATGACGTCTGAAACTCAATGTCTGTCATTTAGTGACTTCATTCCAAAATGATTTGCTAGAAAACCACAAATTTTATGAGGAACAAACCAAAAATAAGAAGCAAATATCTATTAATTCTGAAAACATATGGACAACTGAGAGGTATAGTTTAACTGGGGCTGTCTGAGTTTGCTACACCCCCCTCACAAATTCTTGGTCGAATGGAGCCTCCCCCCTGCAGCCATTCCAATGTCCCATTCCTTGGTTATTTTGCCCCATGTACCATAAATACTGTAATGTGCATACTGCTTTACTTCTGTGATGATTTAGATTTCACTTGAAAGTTTTATTTTGCATTTTAAAGCACAAACCCTAATAGATATCTGTTAAACAAAGCAATGCAGACTCGCAATGAAAATAGACTTAGCATTAAAACTTCTCTGCCCTTGAAACTCACATGCATTGAAACAGCATTGAAACCCACATTCAAAAAAAATGCATTTTGCCAGTGGCAGATAAAGATCAACTCTGGGCTGTTTTCAAAATCATAGGCCCCTTGAACATGAAACATACACATGCTCTTTGATGCACCTTCCTGACTGTATTGCACTATATTCCTTGTACAATACAGTACAGTTGTTAGAGGGCATTTTAAATTTTGTTTTGAACATTTAATCAGTAAACAATGCATACACCAATGACAAAACTGCCCAATTCAGAACATTTCCATCATATAAAGTCTACTCGACCTTCTATAGTCCACCAGTATCAGTAAATATGCACAATCTCTGAAGTAGTAAAATCCACATTAAATAAATCTGCAACTAATAAAGAGGTTGCTGCTAGCAAACAACTTTATATGTCATTGTTTCATCTACAAATAGTGCCTCTTGCCCTTGAAGAATACATTGCCTATGTTGCATGCATTAAAAAAATGATAAGCTAGTAATACCGCAATAGGAAACTGATAGCAAACTGATAACAGGTTCATAGTTACTAAGTATCTTTGCCAAAAAGGACTGCAGCATCCACCCCCTTTACAGCACAGTACAGTATCAGCAATGCATCTACCTACTGTGGGAGTAGAACCCATAAGCCTTCTGTATCAAAAGCAAATACACTACCTGTTGTGCTGTTAACAATCCAAGCAGACTTAGCATAAGCAGCAATAAACTTTTGTTCCCTTGCAGCTGTCAGCTCCTTGTAAAATCTACTCGACACTCAGCTGTATCTCTGAACTTTGCAGCAGAAGAAATCTGGAAAAAGCCAAAATTTGTTGGGGGGGGCACAAAGGGTCAAAAACCAGGAATGCATTTAAACATTGCTTGTATAATGTTGGAAAGTTGCTAGAATAAAATGCTGTGTTACCACCATACATTTCACTGCCAGGTCTTGAACCCAGGGGGGACCCTGTGCAAAACAGTCAGAGCAACATAACACTATGCCAAATCAGCTGTTTTGTGAAAGAGGAAGACGGAAACTTAAATGGCTACCATTTAGTGAATTAAGTTCTCAACATAGCACAGCTGTCACCCTCTTGGCACAAAACACCTGAACAAAGCCAATAATGGGTGAATACAGCCCCCAAACATTCGGTGAATTCAGTTCTCACCATAGCTTTCAACCTATTAGCAAAAAACACCCAGACAAAGCCAGTAATGGGGGAATGTAGCCCCCAAACATATTCAGTGAATTCAGTTCTTACCATAGTTCTCAACCTTAGCACAAAACCCGGATGAAGCCAATAATGGGGGAATACAGTCCCAAAAATAGGGACAAATTTCAAATATCCATCTTATACACTTGGAAAATTGCTAGAATAAAAGCTTTTGTGTTACCATGCACTTTCTGAAGAATATGAAGTCTGATATTCAAATGTGTGTCCTTTTCAACATTTGTTAACCAGGAAAGTCTGACTTGGAACAAAAGCTAATTTTTAGCAGAGGCCCAGGGAGAAACACTCCAGACAGACACATGTCTTTGTAAGATGGGAGGACACTAGAGGAAACAAAAACAGGGAGGGCATACAGACTCCACACAGAAGGTAAGGCACCCCAGCCAAGAATCAAACCAGAGAACATGTAGCTGTCGGGCAGCAATGCTACCAATGCACTACTGGCTTTGCAAGGACACAAAAATACAGAAACCGCAGATTTTATGAGGAACAGAACAAGTATGAGGGAAAAATCTGCAACATTTTTACAAATGGTGGTGGGTAGGGAATTCAGGCTCTTGCCACCTGGGCCCAAGGTGCAGGGTTCAATCCTTATTCTCTACCCACCACCATGTAGCACCTGGGGCATTTTATATACACACACACACACACACACACACACACACACACACACACTAGATGTAGATCCCTTCGTTGCAGCATTAAATCCACAGCCATTGGAGCACTACAAGCCTGCCTGTGCACTGCATCCTTCCCTACGTCCGTTGCAGCATTAAATCCACCACAGCCCGCGAGATGTTCTTCCCCCGACGAGACTCACAGCCTGTCGACGTTGCAGTCAGAGTCCGATCCCTTTCCAGTGTCAGTCTATGCACTTACAACTGCATAGACTTCTGGGATCTCTGCTCCTGAATGTTTCCTAATCCGGACTGCTGCTGAGACAGTCTACACGTGCTCCAGACTCTCACAGCAGCAGTCCGGATATCAGAAATGCTGCTATTGCGCATGTGTGAAGGTATGCTATTTGCAATCGTTTTTTTTTCTTTTCTATTTTATTTTATTTTATTTTTTACAGCTGGGGGGGGCTGCAGTCCGATAGCACGGGCCGCCCCTGCATAAAACAGTTATGCACTTATAAATACTGCATTGCAAGGTTTGAACAAACATTGCTTACCCATTTCAACATTTAAGTGCTTTCTACGTATCCCTTACTTTGTGTATGGGGTTACCAAGTGTCGAGAGTTGTTAGGGGATGGCTGACCAACAATACTTAAGTTGCTGTGTAGCAGGTAAGCTACTGAAAGTCAGTCTAACATTCAGAAATGAAGAAAATTGCAAAAGTTCAAAAATATTGAATTTCAAAAGCTTGTTCAGCAGTACAGAATACAAAATGCCAGATTCAGCTCTCACAGTGGTTCGAAGCTGACACCTTATTGTTGGACGTTTTATTTTAATAAACGCTTTTGTCCCTTAAAGAGACCATCCAATAAACATCCAATTGCAATGCACACTTTAAATACCTTGCCATACGTCATTCTCCCGTAAATTAATCAGTTAAGTAACTACTTACAAAAAATTACCTCTCCGGTCCCATCCCTGTTCTAAAAAAAAAAATACATGTCCATATTCCACAACAACCCTCCTAATTAAAATAAAACTCAATGTTTTGTTTTTAATTTGTTACACCAAGTTCATATTGAACCATCACATATCTTATCCTCACTAAATTGTCCACAAGTCTTTCTTAAATACTCTGTCAGATTATGTACAGCTTGTTTGTTTGCTGTCATTTCACATTGACTGCGGTTATAGTTATGTAACTGTATTTACTTTTATTGTGTTCATGTTGGTTGTACACCCAGTCTGAACATGAAAATGGTCCACTGAGTTTGGTGCTCTTCAGTTGAATGAATATCTTTAACAAGAATTTCCATTTATGTTTTTCTTTTCTGGTTTGCCTTAATTGCTTTCATGGAACTACTGTGTATCCTCAAGTGTGTAGGAGAATGAATGTACGTTGGATCCAATTGTGTAAAATTGTCTGAAGACATTTTTCTCCACAGGCCCTGCTATCTGAAGACATTTTTAAAGCACTGGGAGTCTGAAGATGTGCAAGAGAAAGCTGTGTGCACATTGGCATTCTGGCCACTAGGTGGAGCAATTGGATCACGAAACTTCTGGTGTTATTAAGAAACTAGAAGTTGTAGATTTCATTCATAGTGTGGAAGCAGAAGTGAATGCATACATACAGACTTTTCACAGTTGCAGTTATATCTTAAGTAGTATGTTGTTGTTGAGTCTTTCGGCTTTTCCCGGTTAGGGGGTCGCCACAGCGGAGCTCCGGTCCGCTAATGATTGGCAGAAGATTTTTACGTGCCGAGTTGCCATCCCCTGACGCACATCCTTCAACGAAGGTACGCCCATTCACGCATGTCTCCACACAGAAGACGCTCTAGCTGAGAATCGAACAGGACAACGTCTTGCTGTGAGGCGACAACGCTACCGCAGCACCACCATGCTTAGCCATATTGGTGATATCCTGTATGACTTGCTGTTAACAGGCTGTAAAAATTTGCCAGGAAGTTAACTCTTGTAAACCTAGTGCTATTCAAGTTTAAAGTTGCCATTGGCTCACGTAAGTAGAATTGGACAAGAGTTAGTGAAAGCAGTGTTTGGGTGAGATTGACAAGTGGAGCCAGAAGAATGGATATTACTACTGTAAAGTAAGACATGAGTTCCACTTTCTCTGCAAGTTTTAAGGGCTTAAAACGTTGCTGAATGTTGAAGTTGTTGCTTCACTAGTGTCCGATTCTGAGTTAAGTACCAAAAAACTTAGAATTTATCATAGTGTTACGTATACACTAAACTAAGCTTGCTTCATTTAGCTTTACCCGCCAGAAATCTTGGGTTGCATCCAGTAGAACACTGTTTTGTTTACATGTAATATTAGCTTTAAGAACTAGATGCAACCCGAGATTTCTGGTAGATGAAGGTAAGTGAAACGTATTCTGTTTTGTGATTGTAATGTGCCATTAGGAAGGTACAGATTCATTAGATATTGTTGGGTATTTTACTTGGATCAGAGGCTTTGCAAAGAGCTGTTGTACAAGCCATTGAAGACTTTACCAGTTTAAAATATAACTGGTAGTCTGTTAGTATGGAATCTTGTCACAAGAATGACAGGATTGGTAGTAGCACTGAAGACTGACTACATAATTTCAAGTTAAGTAAGAGCAAAATGTGAAGTGAGTAACAAATCTGAAGTAGGAGAATCATGTTCTAATATCGGGGGACTAAAGCCCATTGCAGAAAAATCCAAAGCCGGAAGACAGACTAGCATTACACAGGTTTCTAGGAATTATGTCTCAAAGGTTGCAGCTGATGTGAGATGCAGTGTGCCTCTAAAAAAAAATCAGCTGTAAAAGCAAGTGGTTCCCCAGGAAGACTGGATTATGTTCCGTCTGGGTGTATATATGTAACTAGTTTAATCATAGTGTTAAATACCATGATGTCAATAAGCCGTGTTTCAGATAGAGATGCTAGTCAAAATGGGAATGGCTGCAGTCTTGCAGTACAGTTAACCAGATACCTGTTGAGAATTTTACAAATGCACAGATAGAAAAGGGACCATTAGCAGTTGTGTATGGATCTGAGAAATTTCATGCATATGTGCATGGTAAAGGTTAGGTTGAAACAGGTAAACTCCTCTTAAAAAGCATATTCAGAATGTCTTTGTACAAGACATTTGCAGATGAAATTTTCTAAAATCTCAAAAGTATGATGTAAAAGTGATGCACAGACCAGGCAAGACTGCACATAAATGTATTCTGTGGAGCTTGTATTCCAGAGATGCGTGAAGAGTTGGAAGAACTAGAGATTTTGGGGAGAATTCCATAGTTACATGGGAAAAATACTACTTTGACAGAAGAAAAGAAGTAAATGTTTCAGAAGTACATGACCCTGATATAGAAATAGTTACTAAAAGATGCTGTCATGAAAGGATGATCTGGTGACGGTCTTCAGTAAGGTAAGGAAGGGAATATAGTTTTCTTAAGTGACATTGTGTCCCTGATGTGATGCCTAGAGCCGACAAAGTAGTTTCTAATTAAAATGAGAAGACCTGCTTGAGGAGGGTACATGCATCATACTTGGGAATGTTCTTAAAGGTATAAAGGTGCAAGAGAGAGTATTGGCAATGGAATGTTAGCTCAAATAGAACAAGTAGAGTTGTGCCATTGTACCATATTTAGTCCCACATCTGTGGTGTAGAGTGGGTGCATATCTTTTGTATTTCAAAGGAGCTGTCTGTGTTGTGTGGAATATTGTTCTAAAGTAGCATAAAATTATTGGTGTAAAGACTGCAAATGTGAGTTTATAGTCTCAAGGCAGGGGGATGCCTCATATTATAGAAGAGTAATCTGCAACACACAACTCAATTCAGTGTGTGAATAGAATTCAGGTGTATAACAATCTAATACACGCGCACACACACACACACACACACTATTTAAACGAACAAGTTGAAAGTGTAGCCCAGATAGTTGCCAAGTCTAATTTTTATTTATTCCTTTTGTTAACTTAGTTACTCCCACTTGGGTAGTGGACTCTTTTCAGGTGAGACCCAAGGTTGTGCTTATACTGCTAGGGGAAATTTGGCCAGGGCATTGGGAAACTTCCCACAGCACCTAACAAAGTGTAGGGAATCTCTATATCCACCTGAGAACCCCAGCTCAAGCAGATGGGGTCTCTGTTTAACTTATCTGAAGAATGACACACTTAGGCGTGCAGCACTCCCCTTATGCTGTACTGCAGTGTTTGCTATCAATCTATCTGATGTAGGAATAGAACCCACAACCTTCTGCTACCTGTTGTGCCACTGCCAGTGACTAGTTGTAGAGACCAGCAACAGCAAGCTGCAAAGATGGTCATATTCCTAATGTTGGAATATAGGAATACTCCACTTTAGGGTCTTTCTCCCCCAGACTACCTTATGTGACTAGATGCCTGAAAAGCCTTTCTGTCCCACAAAGTGAATGAAGTGATGGAAATCTGCAGAAACGGCAATGCTGCTTTGACAGAAATTAAGCTGTCCTGGCTTACACATGTGAGACACTGTAAGATGATAGAATCTTTCAGAAAGCTGTGTCTGAAAATGAAATAGTTGGTAAAGCAGCTGTGTGTAGGGAAAGATACTAATGCCCAGTTCCTTCTGTAACGCCTTATTCAAAATTGTAGGAGGTAGAACAACCTTAAGTGTTGATAGCTAGTTTGTAACTAGAAAATAGATACTGATATCAAGTTGCAGAAAGGGACTCCTGAAATTCACTCGGTTAAGCTGCAAACATGCAAATCTATATGGTGCATATAGCTGTGATCTGAATTTTATCCCTATTTGAACAGTTTCATTTTTTATAAATATCCTTTGGAAACATTTGTTTTCCCCATGCTGATGCCTTTGAGGGTTAACCTTCATTCTTCAATCTTCATGACTAGCGTTGGGAAATGTGGCCACACAGACACTCCCATTAAATGTGGACTGCACCCACAGACTCCAACATGTTTATTTCATCATGGTTTGGTGTCTCCTACATTGTAACTCCACTCTGAGACTATTTGCAGGTTTTTAAATATTTTTATACATAATTTCTGAGTCTGACCACATGGGATCTGGCATCTTGAAGTAATTCTGATTGTTTAGTCCACCTCTAGGCTTGTCTGTAAGAAAAAAAAATTACATTACGCAGGCATTTTTTCCTAAAGCTCCGGTCGCTGCATTAATTTTATATGCGTACATTACTGTCTCAGTTAGTTTTAAGTAACATTTCATGCCGTTCAATGGCTACTTAAAACACAAACAGTGCAAAAACCACAGAACAGACTTTCAAAGTGCTTTTTACTGCTGCTGCTTTTTAGAGCGGCTAAACTGAAGTCTTTTGTGAAGCCTGAATTGTATTACTTTGGTTCGTCTCCCATCCCCCCTTCACACCTAACACTTCCCTAGCTGCCAAAGTGCTAAGGGTAATTTGAGCGGTTACCTGCTGTGTTTGTCAGCTCGCTGCAGGAGACTTGACTTGTGTGCCGTTTCCTTGTTCTAGCCTTTACTTTCTGTATGAGAAGGGGGAAGGTCCAGGAGCTGTGACATCGGCAAGCATGGGTTTTTCGGAAGGTCGTGGTGATGTCAGTTTGGGGAGGGAATTGGCCAAATAAATACCTGTATTCAGTGGCCTTGATGACCTCAATGAATTGGAGACTACTGCAAGTTTTCCAGGGCAGGATAAACGTTTTTTGAAAGTGAAACCACCACAGTATAGTAAGGTACTGTTCTAGTGGAGAGAAAGTAGATTTAAAATATTTTAAATGCTGTGTTTATTCATAGCAGGGACAATAAATGGGGAGAAAAATCAATAGACCTTAACCTAAAATGACAACACCGAGGGAAACGCTAAATGTATCTGGGATACGGTTTCAGTACAAGTTTACAAAGCTTTTCATTGAACTGAAAAAAAAAAAACTGCCCAAATAGGACTAGCCCAAATGCTTCATCAGCAATGTAGTATTTAAGCATGACAATACAATAGTTCTCATTCTGTTTGACATTGTAGTTTTTATTCCTGTGTATTGGTTGCAGTGGTTTAATATTCTTTGACATAACTACTACGACTGCCTCATTTTTTCCTTGTATATGCCAGGTTACAATGCATTTATAGGAGATTAGCTAGGGTGGGGTAAAACGCTGGGCACAAGATGTTTTTTGGGGGGGGGGTGATTGGCAGACGCTGATCAGTTAGTTCTGCAGTACCAGGATTCAGTTCTGTACTGTCAATTCAGAAATACCAGAAGAGAAATTTTTGATATAGCTCTGTCTTCACTGAAGTGCTTGCTTCAGCACATGTGCCATAATAAGTTGTAACAAGCTGCATTCCTCAGTTTTAACATCATCTCTTTTTTTTCTCTAATCAGCAGATCAGGGAAGACTCTACTGGCTGTTGCTCTTCATAACTTTAGAGTTGAGGGAGCATCAGCACTGGCTGCTAGACGAGTCAACTATGACTGTCATGAACATTTTAGTAAGTCTGATCTGATAATCTTAGTTCATTCCTTACTTGATGGGTTATCTGTTCCATCCTCTGAACCGAACCGGCCACATATCAAGCTCACGTCAGCCAAAATCTCTCGAGCCAAGGTCCTACCCAGAACGCTCTGCTTCCTGTTACCTCGGATATTTGCTACATTGCTGTAATGCCGTGTCAAGCCACTCTCTTCAGCTAAGTGAATAATTTTTTGAAAGTTTTATATATTGTTTCTACTTTAAAGTTTTTCTAACAGTTTCTTGGGATGTTCTTCGTGTTTCACTGTTGCAGTCATTACATTTGGGTTATCCTGCTGGCAGGTTGCCCTCAGTCGGCCTGAATTCCAAAGTCTTGGGTCCAGCGTTGGTTGCTGTTGCCTCTTCCCTGACGTCAGGTTGTCAGGGGGTATAAAAGATGCAGCCGATGCCATTTTCTCCAGTCTTTCTTGCCTCGCGGTTCCCGAAACAGAAACAGTTTGCAAGTGCCGGTCGGCCGACTCCTGAGATTTTCGTGTAAGAGTTTCAGATCCAAAGTCTTCATTAAAAGCGAAGTACCCCATTGGGGAGACTTTCTTCTTGCTCCAGACTGATGTCAGAAAAAGTTAATTGTATTTCTTGTGAGAAGCAAATACCTCATAAGGACTTTCATTCTTACTGTATTCCTTGCCTAGGCCCTGACCACGACGTTTCTAGTTGTCGGTTTTGTGCTAGATTTAACCAGCGCACTATTAAGCGTCGGTACGATTTTGCATTAAGCTATTTTGGGCAATGATTTAATTATATAATGTCGTCTGATAGCCATCCGACTACTGGAGTTCACAAAACACGCAAAGAAAAAGAAAAGGACAGGCAACAGAGGTCCAAAACCGACAAAGCTTCTCCTAAGCCAGTCACCGGTTCGCCAGTTCTCAGTGAGACGCTTTCGCAGCCTGTGACGACCGCTACTTTAGAGTCGCAGGCCGCTACAGACTCCCACGTTGAGTCGGCCAGGCCGCAGGAAACTCAAGGTAGTGGAGCCTCTGAGATTATTCCCTCAGATGGGTCTGGAGCCACTGAGCAGGCATCAGCTTCTGAGGGTGTATTCAGATCTAAACACTTCTATATTAAACAGACGTCAGTTTCAAAGGCAAAGACTAAAGCACCTTTAAAGGCAAAGAAACAAGTTCACCAGCCACATGGACACGCCTCCATGCCCAAAAAGCAGATGCTCAAAATGGCCGAAGACTTGATTACTCTGATCAGGGGGTTCCCATCACCCTCCTGATAAAAGGCCTAGGCAAGAGACAGACTCAGATCAGGTTTCCATTTCATCTGATTCCTCTTCTGATCAGGAATATTCTCTTCCCCCCTATGAGGATTCTGATGCTGAAGAATCTACTCCTTCAGCTTCTCCTCCTGAAGGCTACTCTTTTGGGGAAACCTTGCATACCATGAGGGAGCACTTCCACTGGGAGAGCAAAGATGTTTCAGAATCTAAGAGGAGGCTCGGAGACTTCCTTTTACTACCTCAACACAGGCCTCTAGCTATTCCACCTGTATTAGACATTGTAGATGTGTTCTCAGAGTCTAGTCTGACCCTGGACTCCTTGCCTCCAGCTCCTGTTAAGCAGGACAAGATACTACAGGGTCCCTGACTCATAAATTCCTTTTCACAAACCCTGCTGCAGACCCAGAAACTATTTCTTAGGGTCCCAAAGGGGTCAAGTCGTCTTCTGCAAAAAACCCTACCCCCTCTGACAGGGATTCTAGGGCACTGGATAGATGGGGAAAAAAGATTTACACATCTGCTACCCTGGCTATAAGAGCTTCAAATTGCCAGTTTCATATGCTCAAATATCAGCAATATGTCATGACACTGCTTAAACAGAAAATGATGGTACATTCTGAATGCGCAGAAAACAAAGAAATGCAGGATTTATTGCATGCAGCTGAACAAGTTGGAAAGCATACTTTGCAATGTGATTTTTGATTCCCTGGAGGCCTCCTGCAGGGCCGCTGTTACGGGTTCTGTCATTAGGAGGCATGCTTGGTTAAAGGAACAAAATCTGCCTGATCATGTCAAAGCAAAATTATTAGATGCTCCATTATAGCATGATACCTTGTTTGGTGTTAAGGCAGAAGAGGTGTTAAAGAAAATGGAGGACAAAGCTAAATCTATGCAAACAGTCAAGGATTTCTTACAGGTACAGCCACCTAGGTTTAGCAGACACTGGCCTACAAAGAAATGGTCCTTTCCAGTGTCAGACAGACCTCAAAGGGGCAGATCCAGATGCCGTAGAGGCAGATCCCAGCCACAAGGTTCGTACAGATCTAAGCAATGGGGTTCTTCTACCTCCAAAGGTGGAGAAGACAAATCACAACCATACAGGAAACAGTCCCAATGACTTCCCCCTGCCTGCACCAAGCACTTATCTTCTGGCAGCACCCTTAGGGGGGAAACTAGCACTTTTTTCTCAAAATTGGCACATTATAACCCAGGACAGATGGGTTCTAGACAGTGCCACAAGGCTACAAGTTTCACTTCCATACCCTGCCAACGGCAAACGGTTGGCCAAACCTGCCAAAAAATCAATGGGCAGAGGCTTAAAAACAAGTTGCAGCTCTCATGGACATGGGGGCTATTCAGCAAGTGCCACAGCAAGAGCAGGGACAAGGATTTTACTCAAGACTTTTCTTGGTACCCAGAAAGGACAAAGCATGGAGACCAATACTGGATCTATCTGTTCTAAACACTTTCCTGGATATACCAAAATTCAAGATGTTGACCTTGCAGCAGCTCCTGCCCATGCTGGGCAGCAAGGCTTGGCTCGTGACTTTGGGACCTAAAGAGGCATACCTGCTTTAGGTCCCAATCGGACAATCATGCAGAAGATACCTCAGATTCAAGGCTGGCTCAAAGCATTACCAATTCTCTGCACTGCCATTTGGCTTATCTACTGCGCCCAGGGTCTTCACAAAGTGCCTGGTACCAGTAATTGCTTTCCGCAGACAGAGGAATACTGATTTACCCATACTTGGAAGACTGCCTCATAAAAGCAGAGAACAAGGACATTCTGCTACAGCATCTGACGTTTGTGAAAATACTTTTAACATGCCTAGGGTACACAGCCAACAAAAAGAAATCAAAACTAGTACCCTCTCAAGAGATGATATTCCTGGGTGCAAGCTTAAATACAACTGCCCAGATGGCTCCTCTCACTCCAGACAAAGGCAACTGACTACCTAGTTCAAAGAAACGGCAACAAAGGCCCAGCTATCTGCAAGAAAAATTCTGCAGGCTTTGGGCTTTATGGCATCCTGCATCCTATTAATTCCATATGCCAGACTGCATATGAGGAAACTTCAATGGTACCTAAAAAGTGTCTGGACACAACATTGCCACAGCCTGGAAACAATGATTACTCTCATTCCCTGCCTGCAATAGGAGTTTCCATGGTGGGCAAAGGCTTGTCACCAAAACAAGGGACAGCCATTCTCACTACCCCCAGCCAGGCAGAGCCTTAAGACAGATGCATCAGATTATCCCTGGGGGGCCCACATGGCAGGAAGAGGCATTCGGGGCACCTGGTCCACAAACCAAAGGCATCTACAAATCAATCAAAAAGAGATGCTAGCTGTTCAAAATGCGCTGACCACCTTCAAGGACCTACTTAATTCGGGACAACTACTGATAAAGACAGACAACACCACGGTCATGTGGTACGTAAACAAGCAGGGGGGCACTCATTCTACCCCTTTGCAGACTAGCCATGGCTTTATGGGACACAGCATTGACTTACCAAGTTCATCTGCAGGCACATTTCCTGTCAGGAAAGGAAAATATTCTGACAGACTAAGCAGAAACCTCATGGATCCCCACGAGTGGCATCTGGATCCACAAGTCTTCAGCATGATAAGGAAATGGGGATGCCCGGACATAGATCTATTTGCCTCCCCCTCACAGCAATCAACTAAAAAGATTCTGCGCAAGGACTTATCACAGACAAGCATGGAAAGTCGTCGCCTTATCTTTCAACTGGACAAACCTATCTGTATATGCCTTCCCTCCACTGCCTCTCCTCCCCAAGGTACTCCTAAAGGTCAGACAGGAGAAACCAAAAATGATTCTGATTGCCCCAGACTGGCCACGCCAGTACTGGTATCCGATTTTAAGGAACTTGTCTCAATTCCCAGCCTGGACCTTACCTCAAATACCTCATCTACTGTCCCAACAAAACAATCAGATTCTGCACAGCCAACTCAGGACCCTAAACCTGGCAGCATGGCAGATAATGTAGCCATACAAAGCACACCTCTCAGTAAAGCTGTGATGGATGTCATTTTAGAAGCCAGAAGGCCTAGTACTAGGAAATCCTATACTGGAAAATGGAAGAGATTTTGTGCTTGGAACCAAGCTCAAGGAACTGATACAGCTGTCCCAAATAATCCTCAGATTTTGCAATACTTAACTGAGATATTGGACAAAGCCCTGTCTTTTTCATCAATAAAAATCCATGCCTCTGCCATTTCGGCTCATTACAATACAGATCCACCACTCTTTTCTCATCCTTTATTAAGGCAGTACCTCAGAGGAACCAAAAATTTAAGGCCTCCAAGGAGAATGCCAGTACCTGCATGGGACCTCAATTATGTCTTGGAAAAACTCACCTTACCTCCTTTTGAGCCAGCTGCTACTGCGGATATAAAGTTTTTATTTTGAAAAACAGCTCTGCTCCTAGCAGTAACTTCTGCAAGACGAGTGTCAGAGCTACAGGCTCTCATGGCTGTGGAGCCCTTTATCATTTTTTTATCCAGACAGGGTCTCTCTGAGGATAAACCCTACATTTATGCCTAAGGTGGTGTCCAGTGTAGCCCTTAACCAAACTATTCATTTGCCAACTTTTATCCAAATCCGCAGAACAAGGGGGAGAAAATTCTGCATTATTTGGACGTACACAGACAACTTGGATTCTACTTGGGCAAAACTAAAGTTTTCAGAAAGACAGAACAATTACTAGTGGCATTTGCCGCAGGATCACTACTGTGGTGGTGGTGGTGCTGCGGTAGTGTTGTCGCCTCACAGTAAGACGCTGTCAGGTTCGATTCTCGGCTAGAGCGTCTTCTGCGTGGAGACATGCATGAATGGGCGTACCTTCGCTGAAGGTTGTGCATCAGGACTGGCAACTCTGTACGTAAAAATCTACTGCCAATCATTAGCGGACCGGAATTCCTCTGTGGCGAAAGACACAACATTTGCCACAGGATCACAAGGAAAGGCCATCTCCAAGCAGACTATTTCAAAGTGGATAGGTCACTGCTTTCGTTTCTGCTACTCACAGCATGGCAAACCAGTGCCTAAGGGCATTAGGCCACATTCAACCAGAGCTGCAGCCACTTCTGCAGCCTTTCTCAGGGGAGTACAAACCAAAGACATTTTAGAGGCTGCTACTTGGAGCTCAGTGCATACCTTTACAAAACATTGCAATCTGCCACTTTACTCAAAATCTAGGGCAGGCTTTGCCACTGAAGTTCTGCAGGGCCTCATAAACACTCCTAATGCTGTTTAGCTCCAGCCACCCAACCATAGCTTTGGGACTCTACCCAAATGTAATGACTGCAACAGTGAAACACAAAGAACATAGTACAGTTGTGTACACTTAAAATGTAGATGTTAGTGTATTCACTGTTGCAGTCCAGGTTACCCACCCGCCATCCCCCTTATTTTTACTGGAACTTAGCTTTACTTCTCTAATCTATACAACCTATGTGGTGTATTTGCTTGTAGATGAAGGTAAAGTTTATTTTGATGCATGTGTGTCTTATTTACATATTTTTAGCCTACCCTTTTGGGGGAACCTGACATCTGGGGCAAGAAAAACTGAAGAAAATGGCTTCTGCTGCATCTTTTAAACCCCTGATGACCTGACGTCAGGGAAGAAGTGACAGAAACCGATGCAGGACCCAAGACTTTGGAATTCAGGACTGAAGGCAACCTGCCAGCAGGATAACCCAAAATCCACTCTAACATCTACATTTATGATAAGTGTACACAACTGTACTTTATTCTCCTACCCTATCGTATCCTTAAGACTCCTTCCCTTTAGTCTATTTCCCTTTATTACCCTTTTTCTTACCTTTGAGGTAATTCTTCATTGCCATCGTTGGTAAGTCCCTCTCTCTTCTTGCCCTTTTTGGGTAGCCTTTCTTCTTCTTGGTGCTGCTGTTCTCCACATTATTATGTCGGATAAGAAAAGTAGTGTTGGTTTTAAACAGTGCAAGGATTGCGGCTGTAAGTCACCGCTTTCCAATGGTCATGACTTGTGTCTATTGTTTGAATGTCTCCCACCTTACTGTGGATCACCTGTGGGATTTGTAAATTTTTTTTGGACCAGGACTCTTAATGAGAGAAAGAACAAGTTAATCCTGAAAGGTCTTCTCAAATCTCCTCTCTGTAAGGCTATCTCTGGGTCAGAGGGCTCACCCCCTCCTGCTAATGCCTGTAAGAGGCATTCTTACTCTTCCTCATCTCTCATCTCCCTCTGGAGATCACAGGGAGTCGACACATAAGGTGAAAATGACTCCTACTTCGGCGCTGCCACCTGTTAGCCTTTCGGCTCCAGGCTCTGCACCTCCCTAGTTGATTCCTGCTCCAGCCATGTCCTCCTTATCAACACCGGCACTGGAGATCTCGATGCAGGCACTTGCAGCTCCAACAGTTTTGTCTCGCCCCTTGCTAATGCCATCCATGCAGGTGCAATCCCCTTCGGCCCCGAGTATGACGTTACTGGCCTCCACGGTGCAGACACTTTTGGCACCGACATGCTCTTTGGTGCAGTCCTTTTCGGCACCATCATTGTTACCGGTGGAGACACCTTCCTCGATGGCACCATACCCATTGCTGCAGACACCTTCAACACCGTTCTCTTCGGTGCGGACATCCTCTATTCCAGGCTCTGCACCTCGAGTTAGCAAGGACCAAGTGCTCTCCTTCCTTGGATCCATTTGTTGCTAGCCAATGCAGTCCTTTTCTAGAAAGGCCAGAATTGCCTTCAGGTTTCTCTGTGGTCGACCAGGAGCCTCTCTGAGCAAGATGTGTTGCGGCTTGTTGACTAGTTGCTTGTGGCCAGAGGTCTCTCAACCATCAAAACCCACTTTCCCTCCTTCAGGTCAACGTATACCTCCTCTAACTCGAACATATGCTCCTCCTTCGACTTCCACCCAAGTATCGAAGCCCATTACTCCCGACAGCAGCTTCCCTCCCTCTGACCCCAATAGTGGATCTCACTTTGGAGCCAGAGTCGTCCTTGTGGTCCTCTGTGCACTGGGCATCAAGCTCTTCTCAGGCCAGTAGCTGTGCTGTGGGGGAGGGCATTCTTGGTTCCACACAGATTTTTTTCTATGGCACCCTCTAGGAATCCTCCCTCTCACACTTCACAGTCCTCTTGAGACTCCTGGTCTGGGAATCTGCTTGTCAGGTTGGGGTGTGACCCTGGTTCCGAGGCTGTCATGCTCTGTTCCGGGCTCTCGTCCCTCCTTGGTCGGGCCGGCCTTCCAGGCCATGGAGAGGGTGCTTTCCTCCACTGGCAAGCCCCTCATGTCATAGTCCTCTACCCCCCTGTATGCCGCAACTCTCACAAGACACAACTGCTGGACACCGGGCACAAGGGCCTTGTGTTTCTCCCCCCTCAGGAGACACCGTTTTTGCAGTCTTCCCTAGAACCTCCCACTGAGGAAGTACCCCGCAAAGCTTCATGCAAGAGGAGCACATGGACTCCACTGAGGAGTCTTTAACTGAAGATACGGACTTTGACGGGGAGTGGTTGTCACGGTCACCCTCCGATGAGGTGTCCTTTGGTGACATCCTCGAGATCCTTAGACAGAGAGATGACTGGAAGTCCCTCTAATCCTTCCTCAGAGGAATCAATATTCCTGCAGGCATTTTGTGCCTGGCCCCCTACCTGCTGGGTTACCCCGCAATCCGATGAGTTTGTTCAGCTCATCGTCCAGCGTGCATGGAAGGCTGCTGACACCCTGGAAGCGATACCACAGAGGCCTGATAAAATCTTATCGTCCCCGACTGAGCATCCCCATTGGTCACAAGGTCTTCCAGTAGTTGCCATGGTGGTGGCGACTGCAACTAAGAAAGTCTTTGCAGAAGAGAGCCAAACTGTCCATCCACCCAACAAGGAGTCCCGGGTGAGGGACAGATTAGGGAAGTGTGTGTTTGCTTCATCAACCTTTGCTGTAAGGTCTTTGAACTATTTGGCACACTTTACTAGGCTTCAGAGGGATCTTATCAACCAACTCTCTGAAGCCTTGGCAGGAGCTGTTTCTGATGAGGTCCGTGACAGTGTAGCTTCTCGGCCACCCTAGAGTCCATTTCCAGTTCTTCCATGCATCTTACTTCTCACGCAAGGAAGGAGTGGCTAGAGCGACAGGCGCAGGTATAGTTACCAGACATGCCTGGATGCGCCTTTGTGACTTTGCAGACACCTTTAAGACTTCCTTCATGAACGCCCCCATAGAGGCCGCTTCTTTGTTTGGCCCTAAAGTAAAAGATACGCTGGCAAGGTGCAAATAAGATGGCAAGACCCTATCTGCCATTGGTGTCAGTCACTCCACTCCAACGATTTTACTCCAGAAATCAGAGGAGCAGGAAAATGTGGCACAAGAAATCAGAGGGCTCTTTCCGTGATGCACGTGCTGAGTTCTCCCCTAGAGGCAGAGGGGGAAACTCCAATGGAAGACTCCTCTTTAGGGGCAGAGGAGGTCCGCAAAACTGGGGTTCCAGAGATTCTTTCTCTGGCCAACCCTGTCAGCGCTCTTGAAGCTTTGCCTGACTCCTCCCCTCTGGAAGCGATCAGGGGTTGTTTTTCCTTGTACCCCGCAGCCTGGCAAAGCATAACCACTGACTCTTGGGTACAACAGATAATATCCAGAGGCTATCGCATCCCATTCCATCTTTGTCCAACCTCATCCAGAGTATTACCCGATGTTCTACCCAGTCAAAGGGGGAAGCAGCAGTACACGAAATCCAAAAGCTGCTACAAAGTCATCCAAATGGTCCCCCCAGAACAGATAGGATCCGGTTTTTACTCTAGGTTGTTCTTCTTCCTGCAAAAAAGACAGGGGACTGGAGACAAATTCTGAACAAATTTGTAAAAAAAAAAAAAAATTCTGGATGGTCACGGTTCAGTCTGTCCTTCCTCTTCTGGAAGAATGTACTCTCTAGGTCTTCAGGATGTGTATTACCACATAAAAATGGGCAAACGCTCAAGAAGATACCGCCGCTTCCGCATAGGAACCAGTCACTACCAATTTCGAGCACTGCCATTCGATCTCTCTACAGCCCCCAGTGTGTCCACCAAATGCATGACAGTGGTTATTACTTGCGACTTCAAGGATTCCAGGCATTTCCATATCTAGATGACTGGCTCCTCACCGCCCCCACCAAGGATCTACTGGAAGATACCCTGCACTACACTCCCCTCCCCTCACAGCACAACGTCTGGGAATTACTATAAACTGGGAGAAGTCCAACACGACCCCAGCCCAGTCTCTGGAATTCATCAGGGTACAGTTGGACTTGAAAAATTGCACAGCATCTCTTCCACACCACAGGCTTCAAAGAATAAGGCAACAGGTTCAACCGCTATTCCCTCAACACAAATCTTCTGCTCGATCTATACTCCAACTCCTTGGGTCAATGGCAGCCTCGATCACCATTGTTCCTCTAGCCAGACTCCACGAGGCTCCTTCAGTGGTTACTTCTCACTCAGTGGTATCCTCTGCAATATCTCTTGTCTTTTCAGATAAGTGTAACTCAGAGATACAAGCAGGATTTACTCTGGTGGACGTGTCTAAATCCCCAACAACAGTCTCGCCCCATCACCTGAAAGCCACTAAGACCACGGGCACCTCCCTGATTGGGTGGGGGGGGCTATGTCAGGGAAATTCTGTCCAAGGCACCTGGTCGGAGACAGAGGTCCTTTTGCACATCAGTGTCCTGGAACTGAGGGCGGCGCTACTAGCGTTGCAAGCATTTCATTCCATCCTTCCATCAGGGACTATTGCGATCCAATTGGACAACACGCCTGGTACAGCAACAAGCAAGAGGGCACCAGATCTTATCCGTTATGCCGAGAGGCCTTGAGAATATGGAGATGGGTGATAGCTTCCAACCGCTTTCTAATTGCAAAGCACATTCCCGGGAGCTCCAATGTGCTAGTGGACAAATTGAGCAGGTGCATTCTACAACCTCACCAGTGGTCCCTCCACCCTGTGATAGCAGCAAAAATCTTCAAGCACTGGGGCCAGCCTTGCTGCGATCTAATCGCCTTCCCAACCAACTTCAAATGCAGCAACTATTTTACCCTGATCCCCCCTCGGGGACAGTCATCGAGATACGCTCTAGTCCACACTTGGCCTTCAGATTTACTTTATGCTTATCCTCCTCTCCCCCTCATCTCCCAGTTTCTGAAGAAAGCATGGCAGTCGAAAAGCAAAGTGATACTCATTGCTCCGTATTAGCCTCGACAAGTGTGGTTCCCCTCCTCTGGCCTCACCTGCTAGATCAACCGTGGATCCTCAATCCATCCCCAACGGTGATCTCCCATCCGCAGGGTCCGACTCACCCCAATCTAACAACCCTGCAGCTGACAGCTTGGTTCCTCCACTTCCAGTGATTGCCAGGCAGGAAAATCTCTCATCCCCAGTGCACAATATTCTTATTGCATCTCATAAATCGTCCACCAGACTAATCTATCTCAGTAAATGTAAAAGGTTTTCTCAATGGGCAGCGAATAAACAGACCCCTTGTCATCCCCAGTTTCAATGGTTTTGGATTACTTATCACATCTTTTCCACTCTGGGGTGTCTGCCTCTACTATTCGTGTGCATTTAGCTGCCATTTCGAATTTCCACATTGTTTTTTAGGATTCTTCGCTCATGTCACATAGACTCTGTAAAACTTTCTTGAAGGGGGTTCTTCACCTAAAACCTCCCTTTAGAGAACCAGCACAACCTTGGGATTTGGCCTTGGTCCTGCAAGCCCTAACAGCTCCCCCCTTTGAACCTGCATCTTCATGTGATTTAAAGTACCTCTTATGGAAAACTGTGTTTCTGGTTGCAGTCACATCAGCCAGATGTTTGTCAGAACTTCAAGCCTTATGCATCAAATGTCCCTACCATATCTTCCATAAGGATAGAGTATCACTGAGAACTAATTCTTCCTTTTTACCGAAAGTGGTGTCAGAGCTGTGTATAAACCAGTCTATTGACCCACTAATATGTTTTCCTAACCAGTCTAACAGGGGAGAGTATTGTCTGCACTCCTTAGATGTTCATAGGCAAATACGATTTTATCTGGGCAGAACAAAATCTACCTGTAAATCAGACCAACTATTTCTGGCTTTTTCTGGACCACGACTAGGTCCTGTCTCAAAAGTTACATTGGCTTAATGGTTGAGAAATTGCATTACCTTTGTTAGTCATAAATAAATTACGTTAAGAATTTACCTTGTATGCCTCTAGTCAGGAACAGACTTTAGGATGTGCAAACAGAAATTTTACTCTTACAGCGCTGGGAGTTAGTTGTCATAATTCTTGATGAAGCATTCTCACTTTACATACAAAAACTAATTTTATACATTTTCTTATCAAGCTGCTCATGCAGTTTCATGACTTTATAATGACTGTGTCCTATAGAAAACTTTGCAGATGTCCTCAACCCTTGTGTTTTTGCCTTAAACTTCACGCAAACACCTTCCTATACATGATTCACCTGCTTCCAAAGGGTCTTGTTTCTGACTTTGGATGTTTCAAACTGCTCTAGCAACAACGCACTCTTAGCCAGGAGGAGTCAGGCTAACAAATTCCTTTTTGTAGTAACTACATGCCTCACTTCATGCAACACATTCTATTCTCTCATTACATACTAAAATAATGCAGTTCAAAAGACAGCAGTACTGTAGCTTATGAAGCTATATTTTTCCCAGCCCTGCATACAAATTGTATTTGCTTTTTTAACAATCATATTATAGCATCATTAATAAACTGAAATTAATATACATTTTAATAAGCTGGTCTTGTCCCATAACAGTTTACTCCCCCTGACACCATCAGTGTCATACCATATAATTATATTTTTATTTTTCTTAACTTGATAAAATATGCCTCAGCATCATAGTAGTCATTTTCTGTCAAAATCGAACTGTAATTGATTTGTGCATGCAGTGGCAGTTCATCTGCAGGTGAGGTTAAACATATTGTAATCACAGCCTTTAGAATAGAAAATGCTAAAATGATTACAAATATAATAAAAAGTACAATTAAAATACCCTGGATTATGCCAGTCCACAGGTTGCCAAAAATACTGCCCAGCCACCCAAAAAGTGTCCAACCTTTGGATGTGCTGTCCAACTCTTTGGCACTTTGTTCCATGAAGTTTGCCAGTTTTTCCTGTTCATCATGATGGTCATTTAATATATTAACAGCAACGACTCCCTATGAGAGCCCATGACCCCCCCTTACTGCAAGCATTATATCAAGTGTCATTCGATTTTGTAACACCACAGTTCGCATTTCAGTCATTTCTTGATTTGCCATCCTGATGTGAAGTTTCGTTGGCCACCTCCTGTAGAATTTGGGCAAGTATGGTGATTTCAAGCATTATCCTTTGCACTCCATACCCAGGATTAAAAATTGAAAATACTTGCTCAGTCCAGTGGATTGCTGACTTATTTCTCAGTCTACCTGCTGGTGGGTATTTGAAATGTTGAATAGCAGGAGTAATATAGCCTACAAAGCAACATCGAGACCAGTCTGTAGGCAAACAGGGTTAGGCACGATTACCACAGATGTCATAACGGTCACTTATGCCCATGCCACATCCCCAGTCATAGCTGTTTAAGTGCAAAGAGTTTAACAGACTTTCATGCCTGGTGTCATTGCATTTGATTTTCCCTACTGGTACAGTCCCATTTCTGGAATAACGTGTCTCCATGTTGTGTGGTTGCAAGTTGAAGAGAGACAACTTTTGAAAAATCAGTTACTTTATGCCAGGTTAAGCTAATGTCATTAAGGTTCTTTTCAAATGAAGGCTATGATGCAGGGATGAGAATTATGAGAATCCCTGCCATGGAATGATGAGGTATATGCAAACATATCCAGCAGTTTGTTTTGTTTAGATTTTTGGCATATTACCGAAGGACCAGCAAGAAACTGTTTTCTCTCGACCAGTTGATAGAAGGGAACAGCAGAAGAAACAAAGCAAAAGTACCTGTTGTCACTGGATTCATCATGGACTGCTACTGAAGTTGACCTCACTGGGCAGATGATTTATCTGTCACACCTAGATCTCCCTCCGTTGGTTGCGATGATTCATCTGGGGTCCCTACATGACAGGTCTTCTTGCAATGAGGCTAATGGATTCACGTTGGTAGTCCTGCACAGCGAACTGCAGTTAGTGGTGAGGAGGACCTGGAAAGGTCCCTTCCACTGGACTCAGGCAGTTTTTCCTCAAAGCTTTCACATATACCCAATCACCCGGTTATAGTTGATGACAGGGTTGGTCAGGTGGCTTTGGTAATGCTGCTCTTACTGTTTGATGATATTGCTGCAAAATTTTGAGGAGTCTCCTACAATAAGAAATCATAGCATCATCTGACAGTTAAGTCAGCATTTCCCACTGGAGGAGTAGCTGGAAGAGCCATGGGTCTCCCCATTAATATCTCATATGGACTCAATTTCCTGGTGGCATTCAGTGAGGCCCTCATACTCATTAATGCTAAGGGAAGGACTGGAGTCTCCTACAATAAGAAATCATAGCATCATCTGACAGTTAAAACAGCATTTCCCACTGGAGGAGTAGCTGGAAGAGCCATGGGTCTCCCCATTAATATCTCATATGGACTCCATTTCCTGGTGGCATTCAGTGAGGCCCTCATACTCATTAATGCTAAGGGAAGGACTTCGGGCCACTTTAAGTGGGTTTCGGCACAAATATTCGAAATTTTATTTTTAAGGGTCCTGTTTACCCTTTCCACTAATCCAGATGACTGGGGATGGTTGGGACAGTGAAGACAACTTAGTATTAAAAGTTTTACATAACTCTAAACAGATTATTATTAAAATGAGTTCCCCGGTCACTGTTAACAATGCTGGGTATACCGAGTTTCGGTATATAATCAGATAATTTTTGTAATAACTGTGACTGCATCAGCTTTGTGACATGGGTAAGCTTCCACCCATGCTGAGAACATACACACTACCATGAAAATAAATTGTAAATTATTAGTCTTAGGCATCTGGATGAAATCCAACTGTATATTAACAAAAGGACCTTTTACCAGGATGATGGTAAACTTGCAGATTTGCTGTTGGCTTGTTGTATTCCAAACAAATGCTACAATTTTGTACATACTGATGTATCAAAGAGGAGACATGAGGGGCATACCAACTTTGGATAATTTAATTAAAGCCATTTTACCTGTATGGGCCAGTAGATGATATGCCCTTACTAGGTAAGGTAGCAAAGAGGCAGGCGCCACCAGTTGGCCATCCGGATGTCGCCATATGCCATCAGAGGATTTTTTGCATCCATTCTTGAGCCACCTCAGAACTTCTCCCTGTGATGCTTCAGCTTGAAAGGCCGATAATTTTGCAAAATCGTACACATCATTACTGTTGTAGTTTGTTGCTGTCAGCATACAAAGATGTTTACAACACTTTACTATTGCTTGTTTAGCAGCTTGGTCCGCTACGTTGTTGCCTTTAACAACGTTTAACCCCTTTTGATGTGTGCAACATTTGATTACAGACAACTTTTTAGGTAAGAAAAGTGCATCTAACAATGATTTTATGTACCTTGAATTTTTAATTTGATTTCCTGAAGAGGTTAAAAACCTCCCCTCTCTCTCCCTCTCCAAAGTTGCCCAAAGTCATATACCACCCTGAAAGTATAATGGCTGTCTGTAAAAATATTGGCCACCTTGTCTTTGGCTAACTCGCAGGCTTTTTGCAAAGCCACTAGCTCAGCTATTTCAGCAGAGTGAACACCCTCTAATCTTTGTTGCAACAATATTGTTTCCTCGGTGCAGACTGCTATTCCCAGAAATCAACTTTGCTGTTTGATCTCTTCCACAGGAACCATCCACAAACAGATGCATGTCAGCAGTGGGTATAGGAGTATAGGAGTATAGTATAGGAGAAGCAAAAGAGATGATACAGAATGAGAAACAGCTACTATGAGATCATGCCTAAGCACCAGTGATTGTGCCAGATTAACTAGAATGGCAGCAGCTGCAACTGCCCTTAAACAAGATGGGAAACCTTTTGCAACAGAATCAAGTGCTGTAATAAGCTAATGGATGATAGATGTCCCCATGTTTCTGTGCAAGTACTCCTTGTGCGAATCCATTTCTTTCATGACAAAATAAGTCTCATCATAATCTGGTAACCCTAAAGCTGGGGCAGTAGCTAAAGCTTGCTTCCAAGTTCTGAATTGAATTTTCCTCTTCACTATTCCAAAGGAGAGGCTCTGGTGTATCCTGCTTTAAAAGATTTGTCAAAGGCAAAGGTTTAGCAATTTTTGCATAGTTAGGGATCCACTGTCTACAGTATCCTGTCCTACTTGGGAAAGACCTAAGGTGTCTGAGTAGTTGGACGTGGGGCCTTAGATATTGCATACGAGATGGTAACACTTGCCTGCTACCCTAGGATATTAAATGACCACGATAATGTACCTGAGATGACCACAATGATTTTTCTCTAGACACTTTGTGTCCCTTTTCTGCAAGGATAGTCAGAAGATGTAAGGTATCCTGCTGACATTGCTGAAAAGAATTTGATGTGGTTAGTAAATCATCTACATATTGTACTAACACAGACCCACCCGGAAATGTCACTTCTCTAAATCCTTTTTTAGAATTTGAGAAAGTAATGGAGATTCAGTATATCCTTATGGCAACAGGGTCCAGGTATATTGCTGTCCCTGATAAGTGAAAGCAAACAGAAACTGACAGTCAGGGTGAATAGGTATAGAAAAGAATGCTGAACATAAATCTATCACAGAAAAGTAACTAGCTGTAGGTGGTATGCAACTCAGTATTGTTGCTGGATTTGGAACAACAGGAAAAGTAGGTAGTACTGCATTATTTACAGCCCTTAAGTCTTGTACAAATCTAGAAGCATCCTTTCCTGGCTTTTTCACTGGAAAAATAGGAGTATTACAAGGGCTTTTAGCTAGTGTTATTCCTTGATGTATTAGAGACTGAATTACAGGTTTGATTCCCTGCTCTGCTTCTGGCTTTAATGGATATTGTGGAACTCTGGGGAGAGGTTCTGATGGATTTCATTTTATTTTTACTGGTTCTGCTGATTTCAGTATACCTATTTCATTTGCATGCTTAGCCCACAAAGTTGGCAGGTACCTGCTGTAGTAACTCTCCATCTGTCTGTATGCTTCCAGCAGGCTGTTCTTCAGCTTCTGCTGAAACTGCCAATACTTCCCCCTCCGATTCTGTTGGAACATTTAGGTACACCCCTTCTGGGGTACAATAAATAGTACATCCCAGCTTACATAAATCTCTTTCTAGTAGTTTACTGGTGCAGTAGTACTCGGACCTAAAGAAATGGAGATGGGTTCTGAAACAGGATACGTAACCATAATATTTGTTACTGCCAACTGCCTTTACTTTATTTTCTGATACTGGTATTAGACTATCTGAAGTAATTTTTAGCACTGACCTAGTAGCTCCAGTGTCCACCAGAAATATTTATTTATTTATTTTCATCTTAACGTAGGCCCATTTTGATCTGTTGACAGTAGAGGGTTCATGGGTAGGTACTAGGCTATCTGCCCAAAGGCATTTATAAGCCTAGCTGGAATGTGTTGGCTTTCACCACCCCCTTAGATTAGTTCCCTGTGCCTCTGTCCAGCAGAGCCACTGAAGTGATCCCTAGGGTAAACTTTCTGTTTCCCATCCACTCGTAAAGGTTTCTCTTGAAGAGTGTTAGCGAGGAGCTCTGCCTAATGTAGATTGGAATCTTGTTCCAGAGCATGGAAAGTCTCTGGGACAGGACTCTATCCCTCCAGCACATCCTGTTTGTTGTTGTGGTGAGGTTTATATCCCTGGAGCGTGTGGCTCGAGGGAACATGCTCCAGGGATATGGTTTTCTTTAGGTGGAGCATGTCCATCAGTGCTGGGTTGGACATGGCCTTGTATGTCAGGCAGAGATCATCTCCGAGTAGGCGGTATGCAACAGAGTACAGCTGAGTTTCTTCAGTCGAGCTACATAGGGCATCTGCTTGAGGCCAGTGATCCTCTTGGTGAGGTACTTCTGTGGTCTTTCCAGTTGCAGATGTCTTGTAAGGTACATCCCAAATGGGGCATTGCACTCTATGATGGGTCTGATGAGTTATGCATAGAGGGGCCCAATGACCTCTTGATCTGGATGCAAACCCTTTTGTGATTAGGTGGGCCACATAGAAGGATTTTCTAACCACTTTGGCATTGTGATTATCAGAGGAGAGGTTACTATCTACTTGGGTCCCCAGATCCCTTATTACATCTTCTGTATTTAGGGGGCTACCACCTATGTGGTAGTTTGTGGGTACTTTGTTTTTTCCAAAGGGGATGACTATGTACTTTTTGGCATTTAGCTTGAGGCCATGGTTTTGACACCAGGTATCTGTCTCAGTGAGACCCTTTTGGAGGATGTCTGTGTCGGCCAGAGTGTCAGTATAGCCCCTAGTTTGCAGTCGTCTGCGAACTTGGTCAGCCGTAGTCCTCCTGTGCTTGCCTGTACCTCTGAGAAATATATGCCGAACAGGAGGGGTCCTAGGACTGAGCCCTGGGGAACGCCACTGGTAACCGGTTTAAAGTCCGACCTAGCTCCTGCAACTCTTACCATGTGGGTTCTGTCCATGAGCCAGTTGGCAACCCATCTCATGACGTATGGGTTTATGTTCAGGCTGGTGAGCTTGTCTAATACCTGAGTGGGGAGTGGTGTTGAAGGCCTTTGCAAGGTCTAGGTAGGCTGTGTGGACCACCTTTCCCTCATCTATAGCCTTGGTCAACTGTCTCAAAGAAGTCCACCAGGTTTAGGAGGCATGATCTGCCCTTAACAAAGCCGAACTGGGTAGGATCCAGTGTTTGGAGGTTTCCAATGTCTCTGTTAATGAGATCCATGATGATGCGCTCCATAGCTTTGCAGACCAAGCTAGTCAGGCTTATAGGGCGATAGTTCTCTGGGTCCGTTGTGGCTCCACCTTTGTGGAACGGAATAACCGTTGCTGTGCGCCACTCTGGGCACGTAGCCTGTGGAGAGGCTGAGTTTAAATGGTGTGTTTAGGTGAGGGGTTAGTTCATCTTTGAGCTCGTGTAGGACCCAGCCTGGGACACCGTCTGGTCCCATTGATGCTGTGTTTTTGGCTTTGGAGAGGACTGTTTTAACCTGAGTGTCTGTGAATTCAGGGGCACTACATTCTTCTGGTATAGTTATGGGCCCTTTTGGTGGTGAGAGGGGTTGAAGTTTGCACTGAACCCGTCTGCCAGGATGTTGGCTATATTGGTCGGTTTAGTGTATTTTGTGCCATTCTGAACTAACTCTGAGCAGATCTGAGAATTGCCACTTAGATTCTTGACATAGCTAAAGAATGCCTTGTACTTATCTTTTGAGTCCATGGCAATTTTTCTTTCAAAGCTAGCCTGGATGATTTTGAGGGAACGTAGTTTCTTGCTGATACTGATCAGGGATGTCTTCCCTTCTTGGGATTTTACTTTTTTTTTTTTTTTTTTTTTTCTGTGCTACTTTCCTCCTATTGTATAGCTTGTTTATGGCAGGGGACCACCAGACTGGTTTCTTTTTCTTTGAGGAGTGAGTCTTGGTTTTGTTTGGGATAGCATGATCCATGCTTTCTTGTAGGTGCCCGTAGAGTGCATTAGTAAAGGATTTTGCAGCTTGGACAGTGTTACCCTTTAGCTTGGGGGGCTTTGAAACTTCCCACCTCGGTCTTAAGTAACGTGAAGTTTGCTTTTGAAAAGTTTTTCTTGGTGATCTCTTTGACCGGGGGTGGTGGCGGAATGTTGGATATCCAGAGTGATTAGTTTATGGTCAGATCTAACCAGCGAGGGGTTGACCTCCGGTGTGGAACACTGGTTCCCGCATGTTGGTGATAGGTTCATAGGTAGGTACTAGGCTATTAGACCTAGGGCCTATACAAGCCTAGCCAAAAAGGTACCATGGCTTTCACCACCCAAGAAAATTATTTTCCTGTGCCCCTGTCAAGCAGAACCACAGAAGTGATCCCCGGGGTGAATTTCCTATTACCTATCCAGTCATAAAGATTTTTCTTTGAGTGCTAATGAGGAGCTCTGTTTGACATAGAGTATGGGAAGTCTCTGGGACAGGAATATCTCCCTCCAGCATGTTCTATTTATTGTGGTGACTAGGTTTAGGTCCCTAGAGCATGTAGCTCGGAGGGATTGGAATTTCTTTAAGTGGAGCATGTCCAGCAGCTCTGGGTTTGACATAGCTTTGTATGTTAGGCAGAGATCGCCTCTAAGAAGGCGATATGCGACTGAGTAAAGCTGGAGTTTTTTGAGTCTGTCTGCTTAAGGCATTTGTTTGAGGCCAGTAATCCTCTTTGTGAGGTATTTTTGCGGCCTTTCCAGTTGTTGTAGATGTCTTGTGAGATACATACCAAAAGGGGCATTGTACTCTATAATGTGTCTGAGTGATGAGTAGAGGGGAACAATGACTTCTTTTTTTCCTGCATGCGAAACCTTTTGTGATGAGGTGTGCCACGTAGAAGGATTTCCTGACCACTGTGAAGATGTGATTATCAAAGGAGAGATTACTGTCCACATGTGTCCCAAAGTCTCTTATCACACTTTCGGTGTTAAGTAGACTACCACCTATATAGTAGTTCATGGGTACAGAGTTTTTACCAAAGGGGATGACAATGATGACCAGGTCCAATATGTTGTCACATCTGGTGGGGGTGTTGACCAGTTGATCCCAGGGCATTTGAGTTTATAAATTCTAGGAAATGTTGGGCAAGGGAGTTTGTACTTGAGTAGTTCTCCCAGTTAGTGTTTGGGTAATTGAAATCACCCAATAACAGAGTGTTTGGTAGTAACTTTGATTCCCAGTGTTTCCAGGAATGCGGAGTGGGAGTCCTGGGACATGGTGGGTGATCTGTAGCAAGCTATAATTTGAATAGCAGTTTTGCCCATTGTTAGTTGCACATGAATGATCTCTGAAGTATCGTGCTGTGAACTAACCTGGAGGTGTGGATATCCTTGATGAATATGGATACTCCCCCACCTTTTGTATTTCGGTCCAGGTTTTGTGGCCGAAATGTATGGTACAAGTTGTAGCCTGGTAGTGCTGAGGTGTTCTCTGGAGCCTTAAACCAGGTTTCTGTTACTGCACATATATTGTTTTTTTTTCCATACTGAGGAGTGCCTCGAGCGCATGCATTTTGAGGTTTAGACTTCTTGCATTTAGTAGTATTACCCTCAGTTTTTTGTTACTTTTACTATTTACGATGGTGGGTTTGTCTTTTGAGCCTTGCCTAAAAAAAGGCACTATTGGGGTGGCAAGAGCCTTGGCCAGTATTCGAAAGCATAAGGGTGACAGGTGCAAGCTGTCTCTAGCGAAGCAGTGTAGCTTGTTGAGCATGTCATCCCAGGCTGATAGACACTGGATCCCCTTTGACACCAGAAGCTTAGCCAATTGTTGAATTGATCATTTTTTCTCTATACCGTGGTATCATTCTTGGTGAGGGCAGGATGTTACTCAGGGTCAGGGTCATACCGGCCTGGGCTATGTGATCTGAGAGCTCCTCCATGTATCTTTTCATGTAGTCCAGGGAGGTACGGCTCAGGTCATTCACACCAACATGGACAATGACAGAGTCATATTTTTACTTGTTCTGGAGTGACCGGAGTGCTTGTGTTCATAGGTTCAAAGGTTTATACTAGGCTATCTGCCCTGAGGCATTTATAAGCCTAGCCCGAGTGAGTTTGGCTTTCGCCACCCTTCGATTTGGGTTTACAGAACCCTTACTAAGGTTAGTTTACCATGGCTCTATCTAGTAGTGACACTGAAGTAATCCCCGGGGTAAACCTACGATCCCCCATCCACTCGTGAAGATTCTTCTTGAAGAGAGTCAGTGAGGGGCTCTGTCTAACATGGACTGGGATTCTATTCCAGAGCAAGGGAAGCCTCTGGGTTATGAATCTGTCCCTCCAACATGTTCTGTTTATTTCTGTGCAGAGGTTCAGATCCCTCGAGCGCGTAGCTCTAAGGGATTTGGATTTTCTGAGGTGGAGCAAGTTCATTAATTCTGGGTTGGACATGGCTTTTTATGTCAGGCATAGGTCGCCTCTAAGTAGGTGGTACGCAACTGAGTAGAGTTGGAGTTCTTTTAACCGAGCCGCATATGGCATCTGTTTGCGTCCTTTGACTCTTTGTGAGGTACTTTTGGGGTCTTTCCAGTTGCTGCAGGTGTCTGTTAAGATACATCCCAAAAGGGGCATTGTATTCTATTATGGGCCTAATTAGGGCCGCATAAAGGGGCACTATGACCTCCTTCAATCTAGATGTGAATCCTTTCATGATAAGGTGGGCTATGTAGAAACTTTTTCTAACCACTTTGGCAATGTGGTTGTCAAAGGAAAGATTACTATCAACCTGGGTCCCCAGATCCCTAATTACTTCCTCCGTGCTTAGTGGGTTTCCCCCTATGTGATAATTTGTGGGTACTTTGCTTTTGCCAAAGGGTATGACTATACACTTGTTGGCATTAAGCTTTAGACCGTGGCTCTGGCACCAGTTCATCTCTGTGAGACCTTTTTGAAGGATGCTCGTGTCAGCTGGAGAGTCAGTTATGGCTCCCAGTTTGCAGTCATTTGCGAACTTGGTCAGCCACAGTCCTCCCTTGCTGGCCTGCACCTCGGAGAAGTATATACCGCACAAGAGTGGTCCCAGGACTGAGCCCCGTGGTACACCACTTGTGACCGGTTTGGAGTCAGACATGGCTCCAGCAATTCTGACTCTGTGGGTTCTGTCTTTGAGCCAGTTTGCAACCCATCTTGTGACATAGGGGTTTATATTTAGGCCGGATAGTTTATCTATGATGCCCGAGTGGGGTATTGTGTCAGATGCCTTCACGAGGTCCAGATAGGCTGTGTGGGGCTACCTTCCCTTCGTCTATGGCCTTGGTGACGGTTTCAAAGAAGTCGACCAGGATCAAGAGGCAGGATCTGCCCTTGACAAAGCCGAATTGGGTAGGATCTAGTGTCTGTAGGTCCCCAATGTCATTGTTTGAGTTCAATGATGATCCTTTCCATAGCTTTGCAGACTAGGCTAGTCAGGCTTATGGGGCGGTAGTTTCCAGGGTCCGTCGAGGCACCACCTTTGTGGAGAGGGACCACTGTTGCTGTACGTCATTCATTTGGTACATATCCTGTAGTAAGGCTAAGATTGTACAACATTTTTACTTGAGGGTTTAGTTCTTCTTGGAGTTCATGTAGTACGCAACCCGGGACACTGTCTGGTCCCATTGAAGCTGTGTTTTTTGCTTTGGAGAGGGTGGCTTTCACCTGAGCATCTGAGATGCTAGGGGGGGCTAGACTCTGCCGGGATAGATATTTGCTCTTTTGGGAGGGGGGGGTTTGCACTAAACCTGTCTGCCAGGATGGCAATGTCTATGGGTTCCGTGAATTTTTTGTCATTTAGAATTAACTCTGAGCATATCTGGGAGTTGCACCCCAGGTTCCTAACATAGTTGAAAAAAGCCTTGTGATTGTCCTTGGTGTCCTTTGCAATTTTTTTCTCAAAGCTTGCCTTGGAGGATTTTGAGGCATCATAATTTTTTGCTAGTACTGATCAGAGATGCCTTCCCTTTTAGGGATTTTGCTCTATCATGTAGTAGCTTCTTTCTTCTGTTGTACAGTTTGTTTATGGCTGGGGTCCACCATGGACGCCTGCCTTTGGTTGATTGGGTCTTGGTTTTGTTAGGGATAGCATGATCCATGCATTCCTGGAGGTGTCCATAGAATGCGTTTATATAGGATTCTGCTGTTTGGGCCGTAGTTTCCCTTGTCCCGGTGGCCTTGAAGGATTCCACCTCTGTTTTGAGAAGTGTGAAGTTCGCTTTCGAGAAGTTTTTCACTGTGGTTTTCTGGGCTGGGGGTGGGTAGGGGTTTTGGATATCTAGTGAGATTAATTTATGGTCTGATCTTACCAATGAGGGGTTTACTTCTGGTATGGAGCACAAAGTCCCCATGTTGGTAATGATCAGGTCGAGTATGTTATCCCGTCTTGTGGGGGTGGTGACTAATTGTTCCATGGCGTTTGAGTTTAAATTCCAGGAACCTTTGGGCTAGAGTGTTGGGGCTTGAGTAATGCTCCCAGTCTGTTTGGGTAGTTGAAATCACCCAGCATGATGGTGTTTGGAGAGATCTTCATGTTCTCCAATGTTTTCAGGAAAGCCGAGTGGGATTCCTGATTTTGAGAGGGTGGTCTGTAGCATGCTATAAACTGAAAAGCAGTTTTGCCCACTGTTAGTTGCACATGGATGGTCTCCGATGCTTCGTGCAATGCCACTAACATGGAGGTGTGGGTATCCTTGATAAAAATGGATACTCCCCCTCCTTTTGTGGTTCGGTCTGAGTTTTAGGGCCGAAATGCATGGTATGAGGTATAACCTGGTAGTGCTGGGGTGCTCTCTGGAGCCTTGAACCAGGTTTCTGTCACTGCACATATGTCTATGTTCTCCATACTGAGGAGAGCTTAGAGTGCATGCATCTTGAGGTTAAGACTTCTGGCGTTTAGCAGCATTATCCTTAGTTTTTTGTTCATTGTGTTGTTTATGGAGGTGGATTTGTCTTTTGAGCCTTGCCTAAAAAAGGCACTATGGGGGTGGCAAGAGCCTTTGCCAATATCCGAAAGCCCAGGGGTGACAGGTACAAGCCATCCCTAGCGAAGCAACGTGGCTTGTCGAGCATGTCATCCCAGGCTGACAGACACTGGATCCCCTTTGAATGACACCAAAATTGTAGCCAATTGTTAAAATCGATCATTTTGTCTTTGTACTGCGGCATCATTCTAGGTGAGGGTAATATGCTACTAAAGGACAGGGTCATACCGGCCTGGGCTACATGATCAGAGAGCTCCCTCTGTCTCTTTTCATGTAGTCGAGGGAGGTATGTCTCAGGTCATTCACACCAGCATGTACTATGACCGAGTCATATTTGTACTTACTTTGGAGTGACCTGAGTGCTTGTGTTATGTGGTGGATCCTAGCGCCCGACAGGCAGCTCACTGTGACCTTTTCTTTGTTAAGCCTGGTGAGCAGGACATCAGTGTGTCTGACTATAGAATCACATATTACCAGTGTATCAGGTGTGTTGTTCAGCCTTAAGGGCTGTGACTGCTTGGCACACTGACTTTGTGAACTATGTGTTGCACATGATTTGTTCTGTGGTAGCGTTTGCTTGGATGTCTGCTTTGGAGGTCTCTGTTGCTTAGGCAGATTTTTATTTAGAGCCTCAAAGTATGTTTTTGTGTGTTTGTGTTTTGTTTGCTGATGTTGTAAGACTGAGACTGGATTCGATAGTATAGACTGTAAGGAAACTAGTTATTTATGGTTTATAATAGAGCAAGTTAAACGGGATGTAAGAGGGGGTCCATGGGAAGACATTCTGGAAAACAAAGAACTGTGGTGGCAAGTGAGATTAGATGCAAGTAGGAAACCGGGTCTTAATGATATGGTTTCTGTGAAACCTTTATTAAAGTTAAAGGCTAATCAAGTATGAAAAACATCTATGAAAAAAACTATGAAGTTTCAACAAGAATTGATCCTGAAAGTACATTTTTAACATTTTTTAATATAATTTTTTTAAATATTTAAAGTATTTATTATAAAATATTTATTCATTTAATAAAATATTTATTCATTTAATTAATTATTTATTTATAAGTAACTTGACAATATCTATTTATAATGTTATATATATTTTATAAATGGGTAAATCAGGTTTTATAATTGTTATTTTCTTTGTATATGTAAAAATGAAATTTGTATGGTATAGCAGGATTTGCACACTAGATGGAGCTGTTTCACAAGAGTCTTTAAATGATTATACAAGTCTAGATACATGAATATGTAATAGCTATGTTAAATATTCATGAGTTGTCAATGAAGATTGGTGCATTTGAATTTGATTTTTAATTGTAGGGATGATTTCATTGGAAAATCAGTTTTTGATTAATGTATAAAATAGGTAAGGTTTTATTAAATAGTTGTCTGATGAAGTCCTGGTGGAGAGGGACGAAAACGCACGTTTTTTATGTCAATGTAAAGAGCGTTAATAAATTCTAGTTCATTTTTAACCTAAAACAAGTTCGGAAGTCTTTCTGTGACTCTAGCAGCACTTTTGTGGATTTACAAGTTGTTGGTGTGCTACGTTCCATCTTTTCTGTGTTATTGTCTCAAGATTCCCAGATTCACCAGCTGGACTGGAGGGGAAACCATTAACTGACCTTTGGACATGCTAGAGTAATATAGGGAACTCTTATTACTGAATTAAAAAGGACCAAATGGGGGACGAGATGATTGTAACGAGTCTGTGAGGATATAGTGCTTTTAGTTTGTTAGTAAAATTGTAAAATTGCTTTTTTTGTGCAAGTGCTGGGCCTTAGAGTATAGGGTGTTCAATTTGAGAGAGTAGAGCAGAATTTGAGAGAGTAGAGCAGTTCTAAGGGAAAAAGTGAAGAGCAGATTTTGTGGAGCCGGGAATAGTTTAAACCCAATTTACCGCCGCTGCGCTATGCGTACAATCGCGCAAAGCCGCGCTTAGGTGGGTTTTTTATGCAGGGAACTTCAAAGAGCTAGAAATAGCCCATAACGGCCAATTACTACAGATTCTTGTGCTGAGGTCACTCCTTCAGGGGCAGATAGGCTGCTCAAGGCTCTCCACTCCCACTGGTGAGCAATGAAACTTCCTTTTGTCCAAGTAAGGAAATGGGCAACACAGGAACTATCCAAGAGTCCCGAATACAGCAAAGCCTGTATAGGGACTATTCTAGTCAAGGAAAGGCAGGAAACAATAATTATTTTTTGTTTTTTTCTTTTTTTTTCAGGGAAAACAGCAGATAAATCACAGTATACTTTATGCACAGGCTAGCGCACTTGAGTGGGCAGCCTCAACAGTAAAAATACAACAAACAAACTTAGCAAGTGCAGGTAATAAGAAAACAAAAAAAAAGCTTTAAACAGTTATAACAGCAGTGTAGCTCACTTTTCAGCGAAAAAAGGTCGCACAGGTAGAGACAGAAAAGGATCCTGGCACCCGACAGGCAGCTAACGGTAACCTTCTCCTTGTTCAGTCTAGTGAGTGGGATGTCAGTGTGCCTGACTATAGAGTCACCTATTACTAGTGTGTTGGGTATGTTATTTTGCCTTAAGGGCTGTGATTGTGTGGCACACTGGTTTTGTGAAGTGTGTGTTTCATGGTTTGTGTTGGGGGGGGTGGAGGTTGCTTGGCTGTCTGCTTTGGAGGTCTCTCTTGCTTTTGCAGATTTTTATTTAGAGCCTCCGAGTATGTTTTCGTGTATTTGTGTATTTTTTGCCGGTGCTGGTTTCATATTGTCTGTGAGACTGGTGGTGTGATGCAAGTAATTCCCTTCTCTTGACTGCCTTGTCCAGTCTTGGGTTGAGCGAGCTTAGCCTCCAGTTTGGCTGTATAATTGCATCTCTCGCTTGTATTAGTGTTTGTTTGGAGTAAGGAGGAGAGGGATGTCTGTGTGCATGAGGCAATTGTAACATTGCCTCAAAATGCCCAGATTCACCAGTTGGACCGGAGAGTACACCTGAAACTGTCTTTTGGACATGCCTGGATAGGTACAGTGAACTGTTTTACTGATTGGCTGATAAGGTCGAATAGAGAACCTTGTCCTTCTCTACAGTATAGGGGGGTCTAGTGCTAAGGTTTGTTAGTGCTTGTGCTATGAGTTTTGAGCAAGTGCCGGAAGTTAATGGTTTGAGTGCTTAAGTTGAAAGTTTGTCTAGTTCCAAGGGAAAAATTGAAGAGTAGACTTTGTGGAGCCGGGAATACTTATACCCTAGCTAACCGGCGCTGCCCACAGTGCAAAACCGCGCAAATGCGGGTTTTATAGCAGGGAAATGAAAGAGAGAGAAATTATCCCAAAATGGCCAATAAACTACTAATTTCTGGGCTGAAACCACTCCTCCAGGGACAGATAGGCTGCTCTAAGCTCCCTCTCTTAGTGAACAGAGAAACTTCCTTCTATCCAAGTAAGGTATGGGCAAACACAGAAACTTGTAACACAGCCCTGTATTCAGCACTAACCTGAAAACTGGACTATACTAGCTTAGAAAGGTGGGGAAAAGTATTTTTTTTTTTTTTTTTTTTATAGAAAATAAAGCAGATATAATAATAATAAAAAAAAACACTTTAAATGCACATAAATGGCTATCACACTTGAGTTAAGATTCACTTCTGTATTTTTTTGACCTAGTCAGTATGGAGCTTCTTGACTCCTTTCAATCTGAGGAGGTGGTGGAGGAAAAACTGCATTATTATAATTTGGTTGCCACTCAGTCCATGTGTCTTGGACTCTTTGCATTTGCCTGTGTGGGCACTCATAGGTTCATAGGTTTATACTAGGCTATCTGCCCTAAGGCATTTATAAGCCTAGCCCAAATGTTTGTGGCTTACGCCACCCCTTATATGAAAAAATACTGTGCCCATTAGTTTGTTGTGCCTCTGTCCAGCAGTGACACAGATATGATTCCCGGGGTAAACCTACGATCTCCCATCCACAGGTCTAGATTTCTCTTGAACAGAGTCAGCGAGGTGCTCTGCCTCACATGGACCGGGATTTTATTCCACAGCATAGGGAGTCTCTGAGTGATAAATCTATGCCTCCAGCACATCCTATTTATATCCGTGCTAAGGTTTAAGTCGCTTGCTCTAGTGGTTTTGGTGGATTTGGATTTTTGAGGTGGAGCATGTCCATTAATTCGGGTTGGACATGGCCTTGTATGTCAGGCACATGTCACCTCTGAGCAGACGGTATGCGACTGAATAGAGCTGGAGTTTCTTCAATCTGGCAGCATATGACAGATTTTGGAGTCCCTTTATCCTTTTGGTGAGGAACTTTTGGGGTCTCTCCAATTGCTGCAGATGTCGGGTGAGATACATCCCGAATGGGGCATTGTACTCGATCATTGGTCTGATAAGTGAAGAGTACAGGGAACAATGACCTCACTAGATCTGGATGTGAATCCCTTCATGATCAGGTGGGCAATGTAGAAGGTCTTTCTAACCACTTTAGCAATGTGAGTGTCAAAAGAAAGGCCACTGTCAACCTGGGTCCCCAGGTCCCTGATAACCTCTTCTGTGCTTAGTGGATTGCCACCTATATGGTAGCTTGGGGTTACCTTGTTTTTCCCGAAGGGTATGACTATACATTTTTGGCGTTTAACTTCAGGCCATGGCTCTGGCACCAGCTATCTGTTTCCGTGAGTCCCTTCTGAAGGATATCCGTGTCTGATGCACTTTCCACTATGGCCCAGTTTGCAGTCGCCTGCAAACTTTGTCAGCCAAAGTCCTCCCATGTTAGCCTGTACTTCTGAGAAGTAGATGCCAAACAATAGGGGCCAAGGACCGAGCCCTGTGGGACACTACTTGTGACCGGCTTGGAGTCTGACACAGCACCAGCAACTCTAACCCTGTGGGTTCTGTCCTTAAGCCAGTTTGCAACCCATCATGTGACATATGGGTTTACATTTAAGCTGGTAAGTTTTTCTACAATACCCGAGTGGGGTATTGTGTCGAAAGCCTTTGCAAGGTCAAGGTAGGCTGTATGGACTGCCTTTCCCTCATCAATGGCCTTGGTGACTGTTTCGAAGAAGTCGACCAAGTTCAAAAGGCATGATCTTCCCTTGACAAAGCCAAACTGGGTCGGGTCCAATGTCTGCAAGTCCCTATATCTTTGTTTATGAGCTCCATTATGATCCTCTCCATAGCTTTGCAGACTAGACTTGTTAAGCTTATGGGGTGGTAATTACCAGGGTCCGTGAGGCCGCCTTTGTGGAGTGGGGCCACAGTTGCCGTCACGCCACTCCTTGGGCACGTATCCTGTGGTAAGACTGAGATTAAACAGCTGCCTTATGTGCGGGTTTAATTCCTCATTTAGCTCGTGTAGCACACAGCCGGGGACACCATCCGGTCCCATTGATGCTGTGTTTTTAGCTTTAGAGAGAGCAGCTTTCACCTGCGCATTTGAGATGTCCGGGAGGCTACACTCGGCTGGGATAGTTATCTCTCCTTTAGGGGAGAGGGGTGAAGTTTGCACTGAACCTGTCTGCCAGTATGTTGGCAATGTCTGTGGGTTCAGTGATTTTTGTATCATTTTGGACTAATTCTGAGCATATCTGGGAGTTTCCACCCAGGTTCCTAACATAGCTGAAAAAGGCCTTATGATTGTCCTTTGAATCCATGGCAATTTTTCTCTCAAAATTGGCCTTAGTTGATTTTATGAGTGCTCGTATTTTTTTACTAATAATGATCAGGGGTGACTTCCCTTTTATGGATTTCGTTCTATCATGTAATAGCTTTCTCCTCTTATTGTAAAGTTTGTTAATGGCTGGGGTCCACCAGACTGGACGTTTGCCCTTTGTGGAAAGAGTCTTGGTTTTATTTGGGATTGCCTGATCCATGCAGTCCTGGAGGTGTTCATAGAAGGCATTTGTAAGGGCTTCCGAGCTTGGGTTGTGGTTTCCTCTGGCTCAGGGGCCTTGAAGGATACCACACCAGTCTTGAGTAATGTGAAGTTTGCTTTAGAGAAGTTCTTCACTATGGTCTTTTTGTTTGGGGTGGGGCGGGATGTGGATTTCCAGTGAGATTAGTTTATGATCAGATCTCACCAATGAGGGATATACTTCGGTGTGGAGCATTTTGTCCCCATGTTTGTGACAATGAGATCTAGTATATTTTCTCCTCTCGTGGGAACAGTGACTAGCTGTTCCATGGCATTTGAATTTATGAACTCCAGGAACCGTTGGGCTAGAAAGTTAGGGCTTGAGTAATGTTCCCAGTCTATACTGGTAGTTGAAGTCACCCAATATGATGGTGTTTGGAGATACATTTATACCCTCCAGTGTCTTCAGGAAGGCTGTGTGGGGTTCCTGAGTTTGAGAGGGTGGCCTGTAGCATGCTACAATTTGTAGAGCAGTTTTGCCTATGGTTAGTTGCACCTGGATGGTTTCCAAGCTTGCGTTGCCACCAACCTGGAGGTGTGGGTATCCTTTATGAATATGGATACACCCTCCTTTTGTGGTGTGGTCCGGGTTTTGGGGCGGAACGCATGATATGAGGTAAAACCTAATAGTGCCGGGTGCTCTCAGGAGCCTTGAACCAGGTTTCAGTTACAGCACAGACATCGATATTCTCCATACTGAGAAGGGCCTCGAGTGCGTGCATTTTGAGATTTAGACTTCTGGCATTGAGCAGCATTACCCTCAGTTTCTTCCCATTTTTGTTTTCTAGGGTGGTAGGTTTAAAATTTGAGCCTTGCCTAAAAAAGGCACTATGGGGTGGCAAGAGCCTTAGCCAATATCCGGAATCCCAGGGTGACAGGTGCAAGCCATCCCTTGCGGGCAGCGTGGCTTGTCAAGCATGTCATCCCAGGCAGACAGACACTGGATCCCCTTTGAATGACACCAGACATTAAGCCAATTGTTAAAGCTGATCATCTTGTCTCTATATTGTGGCATCATTCTTGGTGAAGGAAGGATACTGCTCAGGGTTAGGGTCATACCTGCCTGGGCTACATAATCAGAGAGCTCCTCTATGTCTCTTTTCATGTAGTCCAGGGAGGTACGTCTCAGGTCGCTCACACCAGCATGGACAATGACTGTGTCATATTTGTACTTGCCGTGGAGTGACCCGAGTGCTTGTGTTATGTGGCGGATTCTAGCCCGATAGGCAGCTTACTGTGACCCTCTCCTTGTTCAGCCTGGTGAGTGGGACGCCAGTGTGTCTGACTATGGAGTCACCTATGACAAGTATGTTTGGTGTTGTATTTGGCCTTAAGGGCTGTGACTGCTTTGCACACTGCTTTTGTGGTTTATGTGTTGCTTGTGGAGTGTCTTGAGGTAGCAGTTGTTTGGGTGTCTGCTTTGGAGGCCTCTGCTGTTTAGGTAAATTTTGACTCAGAGCCTCCGAGTATGTCTTTGTGTGTTTATGTGTTTGATTCAGTGGAGTGGTAGCATTATGTGAGGCTGGTTTTGTGGTGTGTGTAGTTGCCTTCTCCTCCTGTCTGGTCTTGCCAGTCCTGAGTTGAGAGAGCTCAGCCTCCAGTTTGGCTAAATAGCTGCATCTCTCGCAAGTATTTGTGTTATGTGGGAGGAGGAGAGGGTTGTCTGTGTACATGAGGCAGTTATAACATTGCCTCAAGATTCCCAGATTCACCAGCTGGACCAGAGAGGAGATTGACAACTGACCTTTGGACATGCTAGAATAATATTGGGAAATCCTTAATTGAAAACAAGGGCCAGTGGGGAGTGAGGGTGTAGTGCTTTTAATTTTTAGTGCTGACTTATATAATTGCTTTAGTGAGCAAGTGCCAGGTAACTTGAGTGCAATGTGTTACAAGTAACTAAATGCAAAAACGACAAACAGTAACTTTCTTTCAAGTGAAACAAGGAAATAAGTACAGTAAGCAATGCAGATATCACTAGTGATCCACAGAAGTGCTGAGAAGTTGCGTATTAGGTGGAATTAGCTTCCAGGGAAATAACAAGCAAACAAACAACAAGCATATAAACAAAGCTAGATTCAGCAGACCGGGATCTAGTCTATGCTAGAGCAAACAAGGTGAACCAATTTCAGTAAGATACAGTTCAAATATTCAGGCACTATAAACCTTTAACCAGAAATTCCCAGCTCAGAAGGGCAGAGTCCAGCCTCTTTTCCCACAAGAGTGCAGACCACGAACCTTCTTAATGTAAAATAACTGGCCTGAAGCCCAAGTGCCTAAACCAGAACTAATACACTTGGACACTGGGCTCTCAATCAGCAGTTCCCAACTTAGAAGGATGAAAGCTACCTGTCCTGCCACCACAGTGCTTGCCACAAACCTTCCTAATGTAAAACAACTGGTCTGAAGCCCAAGTGCTTAATCCAAAAGACTTGAATGATAGCTACACTTTAATCAAGTTACAACCAAGCAGTAATAAATACAATTGAATACTTTAGAGAATGTCTGGATTAGTGCTCAAGTTACACAAACAAAGCTAGATCCAGCAGGCCCGAATCCAGTCTATGCCACAGCAAACAAGGCGCACCAACTTCAGTAAGAAACAGTTCAGATATGCATGCACTATAAGCCTTTAACCAGAAATTCCCAGCTCAGAAGGGCAGAGTCCAGCCTCTCCTCCCACAAGAGTGCAGACCACGAACCCTCTTAATGTAAAATAACTGGCTTGAAAGCCCAAGTGCTTAAACCAGAATTAATACACTTTTAGAATAACAGACACTGAGCCCTCAATCAGCAGTTCTCAACCTAGAAGGATGTAAGCTACCTGTTCTGCCACAACAGTGCAGACCACAAACCCTCTCAGTGCAAAACTACTAACTGGTCCGAAGCCCAAGTGTTTAAACCAAAAGGCTTAGAATGAGTTACACCAAGCAGTAATAAATACAATTGAGTATTTTAAGATGATGCAAAAGTAAAAAGAAGGTAAAAACACAAGTACAGTAAAAGCAGATGAAATTTTTTTTTTTTTTTTTTCTGAACAAGTGCTGAGATCAAAGAAACAGATTTGAGTGCTGAAACTAGAAAACTGGCTAGTTATAAGAAAAGAAGGCTTCCCTCAAACACAGAAGGGCTTGGGGGCTCAGAAGCCTACAAATAGTCTGTACCACTTAACAAGAAAGGCAGGAAATAAGCTTAATTTTTTTTCTATTTCCCAGATGCTCTCTTTGTACACAGTAGGAGTGCCTGAAATCAGAATATGATCTCACTGCACTCAGTTGAGTGAGCAAATGAGATGGGCCCAGAGGCAGGCTGAGGGGCGAGCAGTTTCAATGCCACTAAGATTAACACCAAAACAAAATCAGGGCGGGTGAGTGGGAATAACTGAAGAGCAGAATAACTTCAGTTAAAAATTCCTTCAACACTCCTTCATACACAGTTTAAATCAAATTAAATACTGTATAATACTGTATTTTTTTTTTAAAAAAGTGCAGATAAAGGTACTCAAATTCTCTTATACGTCCAGTTGAATATAACCAAGTTCTTAGCTGGCCAAGCTGAAGTTTTAAAGCAGGAATTATTTCACATGCACCAGTTTAAATATGCAAGGACAGGAAATCAAAGAATGTGGCTACCCCCACACCTGTAATTACTAGCAAATAACAAAATTCAGCCAACACTAGCTTCAGTTCAAGTTACTGAAGAGCAGAATAACTTCAGTTAAAAATTCCTTCAACACTCCTTCATACACAGTTTAAATCAAATTAAATACTGTATAATACTGTATTTTTTTTAAAAAAAAAAAGTGCAGATAAAGGTACTTAAATTCTCTTATACGTCCAGTTGAATATAACCAAGTTCTTAGCTGGCCAAGCTGAAGTTTTAAAGACTCCCCTCTCCAATGTCCTGCTTCTCCACAATTAAAGCAAGATGTATTAGATGAAGCTGTGGGGGGCACTGCCAGCTCGTTGCCAACCAGCTGCACCTTGTTCCCCTTGTCCAGCACTTTTGCTAAACCCTCTAGCAATTCCTCTACCCCTTCCCCTTCTACCTCGTCCCCTTGGGTTTTCCAGCTGCCTGATTTGCAAAGTTAACAGCTTATTCTCAGTATCCTTCCTTCGTTTTTCCTGATACTCTGTACAGTGGTTTGCAGCCCTTAATAAAGACTCCAAGTCCTTCCCTTGCCAGTTTCAGCACCTGCTTTATTTGATTTTGTACAGTGGGTTGCAGACCCTACACAAAGGCTGCTGCAATAGCTGGCATAGCTTGCTGTTCTGGGTCTGGTATTCCTGAATATCTAGCAAATACTGTTTTAAGGTGACTCAAATAGTCTGCAGGGGCTTCCCCTCTATTTTGTTTGCATGCCTGTATTTTAGACCAGTCAGTCCTAACTTGACACATCTGTAATCTTGTTTAACAATGCTGTTTATTTTTTAATGTATTTTCTATGAGAATGAAATCTGTTTCAGCCTTTTCCAGTAACTGCTTTCTTATTTCATCTGAGGTAACTCCCCTCAGCAGTTGATTTAAATCTGTCAAAGTAGGATTATAACATTCTATTATAGTTTTTAATTCTTTGAATTTTAATGGATCTCTAATATTTGGAAATTTTGTAGACATAGTATGCAAATCAGCAGTGATCCAAGGACGATGAACAAGTTCCCTATTGTTGGCCCCCAAAATTTCCCACAGAGGTGCCAATAGATCCCTTCCAGAGGTTGTAATCTCATCTTGTGAGCATGTATGGTGAGATACAGGAGTGTCAAATACTAATGCCCCTATTGGGGAAGTAGAAGCTATCCGAGAAGGATAAGAAGAAGAACTCCCCCCTCGACTGCAGATGCCTGTTCAAAAGATGAAGATTGAACAGGGGTACCAGTCTGAGATGTACCAGTATCACATGAACTGGGTGTCCAATGGACAGTAGACCGAAAAGAATTGTATGGAATTCTGTGCCCATCCATGTCCAGTGACTAAGGTGGCCACTACAAAAAACAGCCCTAAGACGGACCTTGAACATCTGCAGTCTTGCCTCAGCCAGAGCTTGGGCAGTCCTACCACCTCCTGGGCCACATTTTAAGATTTGAAGAAATTGGCACACAACTGAAGAGAATCTGCAGCCTCAGTCAGGTCAACCGTCCATGTTGGGGGGCTCCCACCCAAAGCAGGAAGAGGGAAACATCCCTCTTTCAGGAATCTGATTACATAAGGAAACTGTTCCCCTCTGAGTACAAGGTAAATCATGCATCACCCCCACCCACTTTTACATGTCATACACTGAGAAGACCTTATCTTCTCACCTAGGAAACTTCTTCTTTAAAATATCCTTCAAAATAAAGGAATATCTTCAGTTGGGAAGCTAAGGATTACTCTGCTGCTTAGAAAAGTTATAGCACACATCTAGGTCTATTAAAGCTAAAACCCTTAACTATTTTACCAGTTACAGAAGCCTTGGATGATGCATTTACCAGTTCATCTTTTCAGCCAGATTTCCAACCTTCTGCTTCCAGGAAGTCTGGATGCTTCTGTAAGTAGATGGAATTCTGTACGCACCTCTACAGGACAACTGCAGAACTAGCTGTGATGTGTTTGTGTATATGGTTGAGGGCTCTGGCCAATCAGTTCCATCCCTAATGGGTGGGAAAGTAGTATATTTGCCTGAGAAGGGAAGAAGGTTTGCACCTCTGCCCTCCTGGCTTTCAGGCTCTTGACTGTCTGACACTCATGTTGAAGTTTCAGTAAACTTTCCTATTACAAGTCAAGGACAAAGTGTAGTTAAAGCATTGAGAGAGAAAGTTCAGGATCTTTGCAACCTCTCTTCCTGGATTGGCAAGCACTCTAATTTGGCTTTAATGCAGTAAATGCATCATTTAGGGAAACTGTCCTGCATGGACGTGCTTGGCTGAGGACACAGCCCCTGCCAGAGCATGTGAAACAGTTTCTCTGTGTCCTGTTAGAAAATGAGCTGTCTGATCCTAACTCCTGGCTGAACACGTGTTTAAAGATCTGTAAGGTAAGGGGAAGACTGCAGTTGGAGAAAGGGTTTCACCCCCTTGCCAACTTGAATAGAAATCACCTGTCTAAAAATTGGCCATTTCACAGTGTAGTATAAAAGGGAACAACAGTTTAGAAGAAATGGCAGAAATCAGGAAGGGGGGGGGGGCAAGACCAAGACATGTCACAGGAGAAGCTATGACTTAAAGCTCCTCCTTTCTCTTATTCAACTACACACAGCCCAAAACTGTCACCCTGTCTATTTCTTCCATTCAAAGGGAATAAGTGGGTACCTGGAATGTTTCTTGAAAGAGTGGGAGAAAAGTCACCAAGATTATTGTGCCCTAACATTCGAGATGGGGATGCAGGCTACAGTTCATAGTACAACCAGGGTTCTCAGGCATCCATTCATTTAGTATCCATATAACAAAGGCATCTTATCGAGCAGTATTTGTGCAGTTTTTACATCAAGGAGCTATATCATACTATACCAGAATGAAGGTGCAAGGTTCCATTCAAGATTATTCCTAAAATGTTTTGTTGTCCTCCTTAGACCTATCAGGGCTGAACAAATTTGTGAGGGTGCCAAAGTGCAAAATGCTGACATTTCAGAGCCTGCTGCCAGTCTTCCTTAAGATTATTTACTCTTCATATCTAAGATGCTTACCTCCACATACACACAGAATGTGTGGGCAGTACCTAAAATTCACTGCAGGGGTTGTTAATTACTAACCTATCTTTTTGGCCTTTATCACTCGATCCAGGGTGTTAAAGTGCCTGGCTTTAGTAATTGCATATTGCAGGACCAAGTATGTTCATCTGTCCTTACCTGGGCATTTGCCTTATTTAGATTCCACCCAAGAGGAGAGAGGTATTCCACCCTACAGTTCTCTACCCTATTTCCAGAATGTGGGGACTCTGAATCTGCTCAACTCCAAGTTTGCTCCACCCTAGTAGGTTGTGTCTGGGAGCCCTTTGGATACCACCGATGAAAGGGTATTCCTTCTCCGAGAGGGTGCTGTTTGACTACATTTTTCAGTCCCATGCACCAACAGAATCCGATTAGTGAGTGAACTCCTCTGTAACAGTTGTAGTAGGGTATTTTCAGTCGTGATAGTCCCCACATCACATGAGAGCTGCAGTGGCAACTGTGGAATGGAACGTGTCAGAATGCCCATGTACTGCAGTATTTCATTCCTTTGGTGGGTTTATCAAAGAGCTGTTATTGTGGAACTCTTGTCAGGGGCTTCTTTTCAAGCGAGACATCTACACCCAAACACCTGCTTACAGATTCCACAGACGTAGCTTGGGGAGCTCAGACAGTAGAATTCAGGTGACGTGGAACAGAGCTTAGGAAAATTACATCAGTGTAAAGAGATGTAGTCATAAAAGCTTTCAAACAGGTGTAAATGAGGACCATGCATATCCACACAGACAACAAAACATCTGTGGTATAACAGGCATGAGAGAATCCAATCTTGCCTTTTGTGCAGGCTGGCCATGAAAGCTTTTTCTGGACTAGGAGTCAGGTGTAACATTTGGGGCAGTTTACATTCCACCCCACAAGAATGGATGTGGTGATCCAGTTGAGAGCTGATGCAGGCTCTTACAAACTGATGCTGCACAGGGATGTTTTTACACTTGGCCCAGAAGTGGGGTGAAACTAATTAGAAACTAAGTACATATTTGCTTGTCCTGAAAACAGCTTAAAATATAGTACATCTAGCTAAAGGATCTAGACAACAGATGGGTGGGTATATTTCTTCACATCCTTCCTCCACTCCCTCCTGCATGCAGAAGGTACAGAGAGCAGACCAGAATTGCTGTTTGTTAACACCCTTTTGACTGAAGAGCCATTGCTTTTCACTCCCGGGCTTGAAGAGATTTGTGCCTATATCCGTACCTCCATTATGTGGCTTCATCATCCCAGAAGTGTTTGCTGTATCCCTCCCAACCTGATGACCTTAAAAAGCTGACCACATGGATGATCTAGTACTTCTGTTTAGGAACACATTTATAATTTTATAATTGAGTTTAGAAAACCAGATACAAGGAATAAGTTCTCCCTTGGTGCCATAAGAGGTTCAGGTCCAAGGCCTTTTTAAGTACTCATGGTCTTCTTACTCTTCTACTTTTACTTCTCTTGTGCTTCATCCGAATTATATGCATCTGCCATCTTTGCCCGTCTGCCTTGAGAATCCCCCCCCCCCAGCCCACCCCATAATCATTACCAGTGGATGAATTCCCTGTAGGGGTTTTGGAAGAAAGAACACCCTTCCTACAGGACCTGAATTACATACTGGGGAAAAAAATGACACTGCCACTTCTGAACCAGCAGCTACAACACAAATTCTTGATGTATGGTTTAACTTCTGCCAGAAGGATTTCTGAATTGCAGGCTGTGCAAACATCTCATCTTCTACTAGGGCAGAGTTGCCATCTGCACCAACCCAGCCTTCATGCCTGAGGTGACAACACAGCTTTCTCTTATCAGGAGGTTGACTGCCTGATTTTCCCCATTCTGTTTCATTAGAGTAAAATTCTGCATAAACTGAGTGTGAGTAGGCAACTGAGATTTTATCTAGAAAAGACCAAGCAAAATATGCCAACTGAGTAATGGCCTTTGCGAATAGTAGGGAGGCCAGCAGGCTTCTTAAAACAGGTATTCAAATTGCTGGCCCAACACACCTCATTTTTACTCCTTCCATAGAAAACAATGCTAGGCATGTCTGGGCATATCATACAAGGTCAAGGGCATTAACCACCACTTTTCCTGGGGGAGGGTGGTAGGCAGGCTATTTTGGAAGCAGCTGCTTGGTCATCTCTCCACACCATTTCCAAACACCGCAATTTAAGCATTACCTCCAGAGCCAGGGCAGGTTTTGACTATCATCTTGCTAGGGGCTATCATAATCCATCCCTTTACAGAGCTAACCACCTGACACTATATAAACTTTGGTGATTTTCCTAGGAGTTAACACCTAGTATAGCCGCGAATAATACAAAGATTATAAATACAGCCCTGTAGAAATTTCACTGTTGTAATATTTCCATCCCTCCCTCTTTTACCCTTCCTGGGATTAAGGTAGGTATGCAGTTGCCCTTTATTCCCACTGTCCCTCACTTAAAACCCTACAAGGCACCCCTCTTCTGGTTTGTTTGGTAATTGGAGAAAGTATTTCAGATTGAGCTATCATCCCTGAGGGAATTTTACAGCTGGGTGGTTAGTGCTGCTCTGTCTTTTATAGGTTCATAGGTTGGTACTGGGTTATCTGCCCAAAGGCATATATTAGCCCAGCCATGTTGTGCGATATTCATCACCCCTTTAGTAGTTCCCTAGACCCTTGTACTAGCAGCTAGTACCCTTGGCCCCTATCTAGTAGTGCTGTTGGTGTGATCCCCGGTGTGAACTTAGTTACCCATCCACTCATCAAGGTTCCTCTTGAAGAGTGATAGTGAGGAACTCTTGTCTTATGTAGATCGGGACCCTGTTCCATAGTAAGGGAAGTGTCTGCGAAGGGAATCTATCCCTCCAGCATGTTATATTCATTGTTATGTTAAGGTTTATATCCCTAGAACGTGTAGCTCGAGTAGATTTGGTTTTGCTAAGATGGAGCATGTTCAATTCTGGATTGGACATGGCTCTGTACATTAGACAGAGATCGCCTCTGAGAAAGCAGTATGCAACAGAGAACAGTCTTAGCTTTTTCAATCGTGCTGCATAGGGCAACTGTTTGAGGCCAGTAATCCTCTTAGTTAGGTACCTCTGTGATCTCTCCAGCTGCTGGAGATGTCTAGCCATGTACATTCCAATTGGTGCATTGTACTCAATAATGGGTCTGATGAGGGAAGAGTAGAGGGGCACCATTACATCCTTAGATCTTGATGTGAACCCTTTCGTGATCAGATGGGTCACATAGAAGGATTTTCTAACCACTTTGGCAACATGGTTATCCAAGGAAAGCTGACTATCTACTTGGGTCCCTAGATCCCTTATTTCTTCGTCATATTTCAGGGGATTACCTCCTGTGTTGTAGTTTGCGGGTACTCTGTTTTTTCCAAAGGGGATTACTATGCATTTTTTTACATTTAACTTGAGACCATGGCTTTGACACCATGCATCAGTCTCATTTAGGCTCTTCTGGAGGATCTCTCGGCCGGAGACTCTATTATAGCACCCAGTTTGCAGTTGTCCGCAAGCTTAGTCAGCCACAGCCCTTCCCTGCTTGCTTGTACTTCTGAGAAGTATACAAACAGGAGGGGCCCCAGAACAGAGCCCTGAGGCACACTACTCGTTACTGGTCTGGATTCGGACATAGATCCCGCTACTCTTACTTTATGGGATCTGTCTGAGAGCCAGTTTGCGATCCATCTTGTGACGTAAGGGTTTATGCCCAGGCTGGTAAGCTTGTCAATAATACCTGAATGGGGAATGGTGTCAAATGCTTTAGCAAGGTCAAGGTAAGCTAAGTGTACCTCCTTTCCCTTATCTATAGCCTGAGTAACTGTCTCAAAGAAATCCACCAGGTTCAGGAGGCATGATCTGCCCTTGACGAAGCCGAACTGTGTGGGGACCAACGACTGGCGGTTCCCAATCTCTCCATTTATGAGTTCCATAATGATTCGCTGCATAGCCTTACAGATAGACTGGTCAGGCTTTTTGGTCGGTAGTTCCCAGGGTCTGTTGTGGCCCCACCCTTGTGTAGCGGGACCACCGTTGCCGTGCGCCATTCTATGGGCACATATCCTGTGGAGAGGCTGAGACTGAACAGGGTATTAAGATGCGGGGTTAATTCCTTTTGGAGCTCGAGTATGACACAGCCTGGGACACCATCTGGTCCCATGGAGGCAGTGTTTTTAGCTTTAGACAGGGCCTTGTTAACCAACGTATCAGTAATAATTGGACTTGCACAATCCCCTGGAATGGTACCCATAGGCCCTGTAGGTGGTGAGGGGGGAGAAATTTTAGATCTGTTGTACTTGAGGGGCAAAAAAAAAAAGAGGACACTAATGGATTGTTTGATATAACATGGGTTTCCTGATATCCAGGTGTGTGGATGTCCACCTCTCCTTTGGGGGATGAAAATCTATGTAAGTTGGACCAAAATTTTGGTCTTCAGTGGCAGAAGTCCTGAGATTTAGTGCTGCTGCAGCAGTGAACACATTTTAACATTAACGGTGCAAAACTGTACCACTTTGTAAACCTGCAGTGCACATGGTGAATGCTGCTTTTATTTAAATAGTAAGTAACAACATCTAAGTAGAAGTCTAACTATAGCAATTATAATCCAGTAATTTCTTAAGGTAGCATGATTGGATGAAAGACTTTGGTTTCCTGAAAGCTGTTGACAATGCATGGACATTTGACAGTGTGTGTGTGAGCAGCAGACTAGGGTGAAACAGTGCATTAAGGAAAAATGGAAGATTAAAACAGGAAGGCAGTATTGAGGAAGGGGCATTTTTTCAGGTACAGTTTAATATTGTGGTTAGATCTGGTTGTTAGTTGTTTAATTCCTATAACCATTAAGCTGTTTCATACCATTTTTCTAGTGATGTCAAAAGATAATGCATTGTTAGAATGTGCATAATCTAGAGTATTGAATTTCTAATTATTTCAATTTGTCTTTGCCAGGATATCTTACTGCACAGCAGATAAGGTGCACGACAAAGTATTTGCCTACATTGTACAGAGTTCCCTCAATGAAACATTGGAGTGCCACGCCTTCTTATGCACAAAAAGGAAAGTGGTGAGTAAGTATTTTAAATCATATATAAAATATACAGACTAAGAAATGCATGTGGAGACTGCTGTTGTCAGTAACTCTAGTTATTGTTTTCCATTCTTGTAGTCTTGGAATTTGGGTAGCCAAAACAAAGGTTTTCTTTGGACATTAGTTTCAGCTATAGTACTGTTTTGGTTCTTTTTTGTGCTATTTACTTGTGTGATGAGAAATAACATAGCTTTCCTCTACTACATTATTCCTGGTGGTAGTGACCTTTAATACTGGCCTTTTAGATGTGTTATTGTACTATGATGATATTTTAAATGTTCACTATAGTGCTCTAGTCTTTCACTGTTTCACTTACTTTACTTCATTTGCTTCTTCCTAGCGATATGAGCTGAGGCATGACTCTAAACGTTGCTTACTTGTGTGAATTGGATTTGTGTGTAAAAGATAAAGCCATATCAACAGGGATGTCTGCAGGATGACAGTGAAACTGTCCAGTCAGCCTTTATTTCCTGTAAATTCTGAAAAACTCTCTCCCCTTGGGGGGGAATAGTTCCTCATAACGTCACTTCAGTCTATTTTTAGGCCAGTTACTAGTGCCTTTAAGGCAGGTTGCTGGCAGAATAAACTTCTGTACCCATTCTGTCACAGAGCACAGTTTCAACAATACCGCTGAATGGTAACTTAAATCTTCATAACGTCCCTTCTTAAGTGACCTTAAGCTAGTGTTTATGGATAGTAATTTTAGCTGTGCCATAGAGTAAGACTTTCCACTGTTAATCGTCTATATTTTTTGTTAAATAGTCTAAGCTGTGGGAAAGGCTTGGTTCACACTGCCTTAAATGACAGCTGCTTACCAAGTCCAATTTCTGTTCATCCCAGAGTGTATATTGCTTTTTTTCCCCATACCTTGCTACTTTTAAAATACTTGGATGTTTCTTTCTTTCACTTTCTTTCTGAGCCATTGCAATGTTTTGTCCTATTTCGTTCTCATAATGTTAACAGTAGATATGTTAACTTTCAATAATTTTTCACTCCTTGCCAAATTACATAATGTCCTGAGTCTCACAGAAGTGAAACTTGGCATGCCAAAACCAAAGCCCAACTGCACAAAACCATAACCTGTGCTTCCTTAGTTACATCCATTAACTTGTAACTCATTCAGAGTTGTGGAAACCTCTGTGTTGGTGGAAGTTAGTACAGTTTTGGGATTCTTTGTGTTGACATGCATGGGATCGTTACTTTCATGTCAGAGTTTTGTAATATTCCTAGTTTCAACATTTATCTTGTCCCAGTTCCACTGAGCAAGGATTTTGGTAACCTTTCTTTCCTTCTGGGAATGTTGGTTTTGTCTTTTGGATCAAATGGTATAGATATTAGTTAATGATTTTTGAAAGTATGCAAGTAGTTTTCACATCTGGGGAAGGGGGAATAGAGAGTGAGTAGAAGCCATGCATCTAACCTGAAACTGAGGTTATCCCAGTTAACCAGAGCTTGTGTTAGCAGCTGTCTGTGGCACAAGTGTTCCTATTAGGAGGGTTAAACTATTATTTGAAGGTGTACATAGTTGTGTGTTTGTATTAAGTTAATAGGATATGAGGTTGTTCTGAGGTGTCTGCTTTTGTTTTAATAAAAAACTCTCAGACAAAAAGTCTTATAAAATGTGACTTGTGTTGATAAGAATAACAAGGGATTAACCTGCCAAAAATTAATGGGTACATGTATCACAAAAACTGGAATTAGAGATTTTAGAAAGCTGCCATATATGATGGGTAGGAATAATGACTTCTTACCATAATGGCAACACTTTGCATATATTTTGGAATGTGAATGGTCTCACAGGTGTAGTCAAAAAGGAAAGAATACTTGTATTAGGAACTGCAGCGTCCAAATAGCAATGCTACAGGAGACGCATTTGGAAAGAAATGAGCATGTGAATTTAATAAAAGATTTCAGGGTGGATATTCTGCAGAATATCTGGGACAGAGAAACAGAGGAATACTTGTATTGATTACTAGAAAAGCTCCAGTAGTGATAGAAGAAAAAAGATAATGGCAGATTTGTAGTAGTAAGGAGCTGCTGGCAAGGGATGAGAATTATACTGGCATACTATATATGCCACCTAAAATTGCTGTTTTTGATTTGAAAAAATTGGGTGAAATCCGCTTTCAGCAGGGAATATTACTTAAAGTGGGGACTGGAATTTTATTTGCAGCAATGATATATATCTGTAGGCCTAGAAAGAGTATAGATTCTGAAGAAATTTGACAATATTTGGTATGAAAGTGAATTCAGTTGCAGGAACTCTGATATTGTTCCCCAAGGTACAATAACTGGGCTAGACTTGATTGAAACTGTATTTCACAGGAAGATGTCCATTTAATTGAGAACAGTGATGCACATTCAATAACTATTTCAGATCATGTACCACTAATTACCAAGATACAAATGCAGGGTAATAAAATAAGGATGAGACACTGGCGCTTCCCCACCCAGACATTTAAGGAGTGGGTAGTAGAAATGATCCAGGAGCTATTAGGGAAGATAGAAAGTGCTCTAGAAGTTATAGCTAGTGAGTGGGATAAAATGAAAGTAAGAGTTTAAAAATAGGGTAGAAGGAAAAGAGATCTGGTTAAGAAATAAGAATTTAGAGGGGCTGATTAAGAATAAATTATTGCAAAAGAGAGAATCTCACAGAACAAGAAGAGGCACAATTGCAGAGTGCTACCATGATAAAGGGAGTACCTGGACAATGTGCATGAGTTTAGAAAGATTGTTAACTCTTTTTCACCGATTCCAGAGCATAAAAACTTTGGCACAACAATTTGGCCTACAAGGTTTGTTCCCAAAGTTAGAGAGCCTACAACAAGAAAAATAACCATAGATCCTGTAGAGGAATTAGATATGCATCAGACATTTTATGAAAAAGTGTATATAGCAGATAAGAGGGGAAATCAAGAAAGGGCACACATGCAAATATTTATTGAAGACTTAAATATGCCGAGATTAGAAGTAGATGATGCTCAACTAGCAGTTAAGATAGGAAGATATGAGCTTAAGAATGGTGATCTATAACCCATAAACAGGAAAGTCTTCAGGAATACATGGTATCCTGGTGGAAGTTTAGAAGTTAGGTGGGAAGAAAGTGGTTAAAATCTGGAAGGTTTGTTTAACAATATTTTAAAAGGAGGACCGGCACCAGCATCCTGGAAAAAAGATCTGGTGGCTTTAATATCTAAAGATCCATCTGATCCAGCTTCCATTTAAATTCTAAACTGTGATTATAAAGTTTGTCTATTATGATTAAATGAATGCCAAAGTTGATGCCAGAATTGACAGATATGGACCAATGTGATTTTGTATAGGGAAGGCAAACATTTTAATAGAATGATGATCCAGGGGAAGCAGAATGTAAGAAAGCACCATTGTTGGTTGGTCTTGATGCAGTAAAAAACCTTTCAACAGAGTAAGAGAGGATTTAGAGTAGGGCAGTAGGTATAATGGAAGCATTTACATTTTCTGATAAAATAGTAAGTTAGAGGGTTATATGAGGGATCATTGATAAAAATCAAAGTGTGGGGGGTCCTGTTTGAGAAGTCTGGACAGAGGAACCAGGCATGAGTGTCCTGTTTCTCTTTGTTTGCATTATGTTTACAACTACTGGCAAAAGAAATAAGGGACTCTCTAATTGGTATGGTGGTCAAGAAAAGTTGGCTTTATTTGCCAATATTTTGTACCAGATAGAACCAGAAAAGGACACCTCAGTGTTGAGACAGCTGGTGTTTTTTTAAGGGATGTAAACTTTAATGAAGGTAAAACAGAGGCTGTAGTTGTAAATTATGCACACACACACACACACACACACACAAATTGGTCCATCAGTACCCAAATTTATGGGGACATGATAAAATCATTTTTAGGAGTGTGGATTAAAGGATTATTTTCTAGCAGCTAAGGATATATGAGAAGAGACTAAAAATATAATAGTGTTATGGATAGCAAGATACAAGCATTGAAAATGTTTGGTCCTTTCAGTTTTATACAGTTCTGGTATACTTTTATCAACCAGAGGAGAGGTTGTGGACAGTAATAGAGTTGAATGATTTTATTTGGGAGTGGAATAGGGCAAGAGTCAAGTGGGGTGGTTGATCCTCCCAACAGAACAGGATGGTTTTGGATTGCCAGATTTGAAGGGATGTCTTGGAGCTACACAGCTGGTGCTGTTATACATAGCACAGCAGGAAGACTGCAGCTCAGAGTGGAGGGGGGATGTTGGTGAGGTGGTGGGGTAATTAAAGTGAGGAGGGAGTGGGATTTTGGACACAGATCTTTAAGGAGAATAACTACATTTCTGCTTAATATTGTAGTCCTGAAGTGGCAGAGGGGTATACTAGGAACAGAGCCAGCATAGGAATGGAGAAATGGGATTCTTGCAATGAGGATGGCTGCAGTTGGGTGTGCAGGGAGTAGACCAGTGGGGAGGCTGGCAGGAGAACCAGGGGTGTTGGGAGCAGATAATTTGAAAGGGAGGGGTAGTGGAGTGTGAGGATGCCAGGAGGACACTTTAATTGCAGGCTGGTGATTGATACTTGAGTGAGGACTAGGGGAAGGAAAGGCTTGGGTTTGAGACCTGCAGTGGTTTTGAGGTTTTTGGTTGAATCTACTGCGGAGGCTGTTGGAAAAGTGACTGTTGGTAAGGCATATGGAGTGTACTGCCTGATAACTGTGCGAGTCAAAGGAGGTTGGAAACGATTGTGAAGAGATTAGATATTCAATTCACAAGGACACAATGGGGGACATGTGGCTCCTGGGTGTGCAACAGTCTAGAAGGTTTGGGATTTTTGCCTAGAAGTGTTTGCTTGGATATTTTTATGCCCTGCACAGACTCCAAGGAATTTTTCCTGTGGTGGATGACAGATGTTAGAGGTATAGTGGGAAGGAGGGAGGTATCTTGGTGCATGTGTTTTGGGAGTGTGGTGGGTTGGCAGACCTTGAAAGTTCACTGCGGATTGCTATGCCAGGAATGCTAGGTGATTGAATAAGTGTAGGTGAGTTGTTTGCTTTTAACTGAGGTAAAGGATCTTAATTGCCTAAAGTTGGTAAGGCCTTGCTAGGTTTAGTTCTGGGAGCTGCCAGAGGAGCAATTGCTGGAGGGTGGAGGTCAAAATCTAAATCAACTGTGCTTCAGGTGGTGAGTGTTGTGGCAGAGATAAATGGGAAGTGCGATCTTTGAAATGGAGTGAGTAAATTGAATGGAGAGAGATGTGAGAACAGTGCATGCATGGGGATGTTTTTGGGGTGGGGTTTAGGAGAAAGAAGGAATTGAATTCATGTAATGTTGCTTGGATTATACATTATAGGATATATAGGTTCATAAGGTTGATAGGTGTGTACTAGGTTAATGGCCCTGGAGCTGTCACAAGCCTAGCCCATAGGATTACCCTGGCATCATGCCACCTAACATGAGTCCCAGTGCCTTTGTTGAGTAGAGCCCCTGGAGTGATCCACGGGGTGAATTTTCTGTTTATCATCCACTCAAGATTTCTCTTGAAGCAGGCCAGTGAGGTGCTCTGACATGTATGGGAAGTCTGTTCCATAGCATAGGCAGCCTCTGGGTTATGAACCTGTCCCTTCAGCATGTTCTGTTGCTTGTGGTAATGAGGTTGAGGTCTCTGGAGCATGCGGTGCAGAAGAATGGGGATTTCTTTAGTTGCAGCATTTCTAACAGAGCTGGGTCAGACATGGCTTTGTAAGTCAAGCAGAGATTTGCCTGTAAGGCAATATGAGACAGAACAGTTCTGAGTCTGTCCATGTAGGACAACTGTTTAAGGCCTATGATAATCTTTGTGAGGTACATGTACGGCCTCTCCAGTTGTTGCAGGTGTCTAGTGAGGTATATGCCAAATGGGGCATTGTACTCCATGATTGGCCTAATGAGGGAAGTGTATTTATTTTTATTTTATTTATTTACCAGGAAATTCCATCTGGATGCAGGTCCTTTTTCAGCGTATGCCCAGGGAGAAAAGCTCCACGTCATGTACATGATAGAGATGCAAAGTTGCAGCAATAGTAAACAACATTACAGGTTGTTGGCTTTAATACAATAACAAGATATTGATTATCAACAGTATAGAGTAGAGGGAGGCAATGACCTCTCTTTCCTGGATGCAAAACCCTTAGTAATGAGATGTGCCACATAGGACTTTCTGACCACAGTGGAAATGTGGTGGTCACAAGAGAGGTTGCTGTCATCCTGTGTTCCCAGATCTCTCATAATGCCTTCTGTGTTCAGTGGACTACCATTGATGCGGTAATTCATGGGAACAGAGTTTTTCCCAAAGGGGATGATGACACATATTTTTTTGGCATTGTGCTTAAGGCCATGGTTTTGACACCAGTCTGTCTCAGTGAGACCTTTCTGCAGGATGTCAACATCATTAGGGGAGTTAATAATAACACCTCCCAACTTGCAATCATCTGCGAACTTTGTCAGCCAATGTCCATTCATGTTGGCCTGGACTTCAGAGAAGTAGATATCAAACAGGCGAGGACCGAACCCTGTGGGACTCCACTCGTGACTGGTCGGCAGTCTGACTTGGAGTCAACTACTTTCACACTGTGGATTCCATCTATGAGCTAGTTTGCAACCCACCTAGCAATATTGGGGGTTGATGCTTAGCTTAGTGAATTGTTCTAAGATTCTTGAGTGGGGAATGGTATCAAAGGCCTTGACCAGATCAAGGTAGGCTGTATGTATGAACCACCTTGCCTTCATCCACAGCTCTGGTGACTGACTCAAAGCAGTCCACCAGGTTGAGCAGGCATGGTCTATCCTTCACAAAACCAAACTGTGTGGGATCCAGAGTTTGGTGATTCCCTATATCCTTGTTTATTAGGTCCATGATGATGTGTTCCATAGCTTTGCATATCGGACTCATCAGGCTAATGGGGTCTGTAGTCTCTCCTCCTTTGTGGATAGGGATGACTGTAGCAGTCCGCCATCAGTAGGGACAAAGCCTGAGGGGAAGCTGTGATTGAACATGGCACACAGGTGTGGTGCCAGGTCACACTGTATTTCATGTAGAACACAACCAGGGATGCTACCAGGTCCCATAGAAGCTGTATTCTTGGCCTTAGACAGTGCTGTTTTAACCTGTGCAGCAGTAGTACTGGGTGCCTGGCAATCTACTGGTATTGTAATTGGTCCCTTGGGGTGAGAGAGGGGTAAGGTTGGCACTGAAACTGTCAGCCAGTATATTGGCAATATCTGTTGGCTCCGTATAGGAGGTACCAGTGTGCAGTAGCTCAGAGCAAATCTGGGTATTGCCGTGGAGATTCTTTACATAACTATAGAAGGCCTTGTGGTTGTCTTTACTATCTGCTGTAATTCTGTTTTCATAGCTAGCTTTAGAGGCTTTGATGGGAGATCTCAACTTTGTTGAGGCTGAAAAGGGAATTTTTCCAGTCTTGGGACTTTACCTTATTCCACATCAGTTTCTTCCTTCTGTTGTAGTTTGTTTATGGCAGGGGACCATCAGATTGGCTTCCTTTTTTTTTGGAGGAGAGCATTTTGATTCTATTGGGTATGGTGAGATCCATGCATTTGTATACGTGTTCGTACAGTGCAATGGTGTATGACTCTACGATCATGCAACTATTCTCCATTTGTATAGGTGCCGTGAAGTTAACTACCTCTGTTTTTAGGAGCCCAAAGTTAGCTTTGGAGAGGTTTTTCATGGTGGTTACCTTTGTGTGTGTGTGTGTGGGGGGGGGGGGGGGGGGGGGGATTTCCAAGGTGATTAGTTTGTGGTCAGATTTAACCAGGGAGAAGTTGACTATATTGGTGTAGAGCAACAGTCACCCATGTTAGTAATGACCAGATCAAGGATGTTGCTACCTCTAGTGGGGGTAAGAATGAGCTGGTCCAGGGCATTGGAATTAATGAATTCCAGGAAATGGACAAGTGTATTGGTACATGAGTAGCTTTCCCAGTTAATGGAGAGAGTTGAAGTCACCCAGTATGAGTGTGTTAGGTTGGATCCTAACATTCTCCAGGGTGCTTAGGAACGTGGAGTGAGTCTTGGGACATGGTTGGGGACCTATAGCGGGCTACGACCTGAGTCGCTGCCTTACCCAGTGTTAGCTGCACCTGAAGTATCTCTGATGCATTATGTTGGCCTACCAGTCTGGAGGTGTGCACATCCTTTATGATTATGGAAACACCACTGCCTTTGGAGCTTCGGTCCAAGTTCTGGGGCCGAAAGGTGTGGAATGAGTTATAGCCTGGTAGTGCAGTGGTGCTTTCTGCTACTTTAAACCAGGTCTCTGTTACAGCACAAATGTCAATGTTCTTAGTTTTAAGGAGTGCTTCGAGCAAATGCATTTTGAGATTTAGACTTCTAGCATTGAGCAGTATGACCCTCAGATTACATTTGTTTGTAGCTGTCACAGTGGTAATTTGGTCTTGGAATACAGCATAAAAAAGCACTATAGAGGTGGCAAGAGCCTTTGCCAGTGTCTGGAAGCCCAGGAGTAACAGATGCAGGGCCATCTCTGCAAACACATCGAAGTCTGTCAATCATGTCATCCCAGGCAGACAGATACTGGATCCCCTTGGAATGACACCAGAAACTTAGCCAATTGTTGAAATCCATCATTTTATGCTTGTACTGTAGTATCATTTTGGATGGTAGGATGCTGCTCAGGGCTAGGGTGATATCCACCTGGGCTACATAATCCGAGAGCTCCTCCATGTCTCTATGTAGTCCATGGAGGTACGTCTAATGTCATTCACACCCACATGTACAATGACAATCATTTGTACCTGTTGTTGAGGAACCTGAGTGCGTGCATTATGTATCGGATCCTAGTACCTGACAGGCAGCTGTTACTTTCTCCTTTTTCAACCTAGTATGTGGAACATCAGTTTGCCTCACTATGGAGTCACCTATGACTAGTGTGTTGGGCATGCTGTTTTGCCTTGGGGGGCTTTGGTTGAGTGGCACACTGTTTAGGAGAGTTGTGTCTCGTGATTAGTGTTGTGTTGTGGTGGTTGAGTGCGCTTCTGCCTTGGAGGCCTCTGCTGTTTGGGTAGATTTTTATTGAGAACTTCCACAAAGGTGGGTGTGTGGTTTGCGTTTATGTGAAGGCAGTGCTAGTGTGTTCTGGAAGGCTGTGTGTTCTATGTGATGTGGTGCAAGTGTTGACCTTCTGCTCTTGACCAGCTCTTCTGGTCTTGGCTGGAGAGTGTGTGGCTTCCAGTTTGGATAATACAAGTACATCTCTCGCAAGTCTGAGTGTTTGGAGGTAAGAGGAGAGGGTTGTCAGTGTACATGAGGCAGTTGATACATTGCCTCAGAATGCCCAATTTCACCAGGTTAATAGGAGAAAGTACAGGGAACTGACCTTTAGACATGCCTGGTGGGGTGGGCATTAATAAGTACTGGAGCGGTTTCCTTGTAGAACGTTTAGTGCTGGTAGTACTTTTGTGAGCTACAATAATTGCTACAAGAAGTCTGGTAAAGTGCTAGACTAATAAGTAGTAAAAGTGCAGGAGAGGAGAGAACTAGCAGATCATAAGGGAAAAATTGAAGAGCAGTCTTTTTGGCACCACTCAGAAGCTTACAAACAGTCCTGGATACAGCAAATATGTACCTGGACTACACTAGTTACAGAAAAGGCGGGAAACAAGTGCAAACAATGGCTTTTAAACCAGAAAGTTGAAAGATGGAAAAACTGCCCAAATGGCCAATAAACTACAGTTTCTGGGCCAGAAAACACTCTTCTTGTGGTAGATAGACTACCTAGTGCTTACCACTCCCAGTGATAAGCTAGAAGGCTTCCCTCCAACACTGACAGGCTTGGGAGGCTCAGAAGCTTGCAAACAGTCATGGATACAGCACATCTGTATCTGGATTAGACTAGTTGCAGGAAAGGCAGGAAGCAGGCTTAGAACTCTTTTTTTTTTTTTTTAATTTAGGTAATGTTTGTAAATGTGAACGAACTTGTTAATGTGGTTTGCTTTCTTTTGTATGTATGTAAATTTGCTTGTGTCACAAGTGATTCAATAAATGTGTGTTTTAAAAAGTGTAGATATTACTGCTATGCGAAAAGGAAGGTGGTGTAGGTATACGCTTCTACTAAATCACAGTTGATTGTGCACTTAAGGAATGAATGTTTAGAGCCTGACATGTCTGACTAACAATGAGAGAGTGAAACAAGTTCTTGCAGTTAAATTCTTTCTTTTGTATTAAATGCACAGTTGATAAAACATGTTTTGGTGTTGCGTTCCACTGGGCACTGCTTGTAGATGATGCAGTAAATGCCTTTGTCGGTTTAGGAGCGACCAGAGCACAAGTCCGAGATCATTATTGAAATGACACTCTCTTCTCCATAGTTTCTTAAAAAGCAACATTTCTAAGTGAATGGATATATCCTGAAAGAAAAGGAATGGCAGTAAAACAAATATGGGCACTGCATGCATTGTGGGAAGAAACCACAGCTGTGAAACTCGTGTCATTATGGCTACTCCTTTGGGGTTGACTCAAAAGTTTGGGTGAAAGAGACATTGGTGCTTGTGCATAAGTTGAGACACTGAAAATATTTTTTCGAATTTTGACTATATTGGTTCTTTAAAGGACAACTGTAGACTAAGCATAGCATTTCCTCCTCCAAACAATGAAGTTCCCTCTACATTCTTTACACACAGCAATGAGGGATTAAGTGCAGTTTAGCAGTTTCTGCCTTTACATACCATTTTATGCTGTTTATCCACATTGTATATCGTGTTGGGGATACATGAAGTGTTGCACTACTTTGCTTTTGTTTTCCTGGCTTCTGAAGCTTTGCCTGTTATCTTTCAGACTTTTGGTATGGAAAAGACCTAGAAGCAAAATGTTTATAGCCTTCCTTTTTCCTTCAACTTAAACCCATAGACAGTGATGAATACCTGATACTGCAGGTGTGTTCACATTTTTTATGCATCAAATCACATGCAAATTTTTGTAGAACACATTTCCTAGAAAACTGAATAAGCTGGCTGTCTTGGTGAGTTAATTTGCAATTGAATTGGCACTTAAGGCATGGAAAAAAATCTGTCACTGACAGTGTGAGATAAATTTCAGCAGCTAAGAAGTCTTTTTGTTACTTATGAAAATTACTATTTCAGCTGTTGTGTGTAGCTGGAACAAGGAAAACAAAACTATCAGACATGTTTGATAGCAGAAGTCCGTCTTGTGGCAGTATCCCATCAGGCTTTCGTTGGGTGGAACAAATTCTGAAACATTTACTAACCACTTACTATAATGCATGAATACTAGAATGACGCACTAAGTTTATACATGTATATTAATGTTAACTACTTAATTGCTCGGTTGTTTTTTAGGTTTCTAATACCATGACTGAAATAGACCCCTTCCCTAAGTCAGGGTATAGTTAAGTTCATGAAATGTGCCGTGCTACATACTAGCAAAAATAAAAATGCTTCAGTCTGTTAGCCAAAAGTGCTCTTCTCAGCACCAGAAATCTGCCAAAAATAGATTCATCATTTAATTCATATGCAGTTACATGTATTTTTCCTCAAAAAAACTTTTTTTTAAGTAATAAATAGTTCAAATGTGATAGTAATGAAATGTAAATAGTTCAAATTTTATTTGTAATTTCTCTTCAGTATTTACAATATATGCAAAGGCCTGAGAACAAAAGATAATGCTACGACTCCATTTCTTCCTTTTTCTTCCTCCGTAGCATCTTTAAACAGAGGCAGAATTCAGTTGATAAAAATCTGAGCTATCATTTTTACCCAGGGCGTATTCGTAAATGGGCTGGAATGAACTCTTGTTTAACTTTGGTCTCTGAGTGTTTCTCTTAAGGAAAGAATTCTCAAAATATGATGTATCATCAAGAAGTGGAAAGTATCTACATTTCATTGCTACTGCAAGAATTGTCCATAAGAGAGGAAATTTTACATTATTCAAATCACCTTCCCCATTTACATTATACAAAATTAAAAACTTGGATAAAGAAAGTATCAGAAAAATAAAGTGTTTGAGAAATCATTTATCTTGGACCAAAACAGGTCCAGGGAAGAACATTCAGAGAATACATGTGACCTGTCAGTTTTACATTCTTGTAAACACCTCCAACAAAATATTTTATTTCCATTGGACTTAGACGTATTCAGATTAAGAAAGGCTCTATGTAAAAATTTCCATGTGGATATAAGCCAATAATGAGACCAAGAAGTACGTCTGTTAATATTTAGTAAAACACTGTATTCCCCAGTAACCCAATAAAGAAGGCAGTCCTCAGAGTGTTGATGTATGATGAATCAATCACAGTATCAAATAGACTCTTCAGTCCAGAATTATAAAATTAGATATTAACAAAAAAAAGTTCCCCATTCTTGGTCTTTCATAAAACAACAACATCTTCAGAACATCAACGCCTGTGGGACTGCCTCTAGCCTCTCTCACAACGGGAATACAGTCTTTTATTTTTTTTTTTTTTTTTTTTTATTTTTACATTTTACTAGTAGACGTTAATATTTCCCTTATTACACTTTCCCCTTACAATTAGTCCCCTGCAATTATTACAAAGGTTAACCTTTCTATCTTGCCAAAGGTACATCTAGTGTATTCACTTTTTTTACAAAACGCAGCCACTCCACAACAACGTTCATTTCTAAGCATCATATTTCTACCTCAGTTTTTTGTTGGTAGTCTTTCTTCACTTGTCGGGAATCTTTCATCCAACAGAATAACATCCAAATCACATTAAGCACACCATTCTAGTCTGTATCCTTCTTTTGGCTTTTCCCAGTTAGGGGTTGCCGCAACGGATCACCAGTCCGCTAATGACTGGCAGTGGATTTTAATGGTGTCGAGTTGCCAGCCCGGCGCCCAACCTTCAAAGAAGGAACATGCGCACGCCTACCTGCATGTCTTTAACGTTTACTAACCCTGGGGAGGGCATGCAGACTCTGCACAGAAGGCACTCCAGCTGAGAATCGAACCGGAGAACCTCTTACTGTGAGGCGACGACGCTAACCGCTGCACCACCGCGGGCAGTGTCTGTATCCTTCTTACGGGGTTAATAATACTGTTCCCATTTACTAATTGACGCTTTTCATTTTTAAATTTAGGAGAACCATTTCTAAATTTAATTTTCTTAATTTTTACTCTTTTCATTTGAATATTTTCTTCCCTCGGTTTGTGTGCAACTAATCCTTGATCCTCAGAATCCATTTTTTTACTGGCTAGAAATTCAAAAAATTTAGTATCCGTTCCTTTTGACCTCACTTCCTGCATGTATACTGTTTCCTTATTTTTTCCCCTGCATATTTTCTTCTGCAGTTTCTTCTTCACCTAGTTCATTCTTTTTCCCCACCAATTTGTTTGGTCTTGACAATCCATTCAAAAGTGTCCCTTTTTAACACAACCTACATTCAGGCACACACCCTTCTTACTGTGCATCCTTTCTGCCCACACTGGTTACATCATAGTTTGTCGGTCATTACTTGAAGTCCCTGCAAAAGAAACATGATTTAGGCTGGCAAGCATATTTTAATGTCCTCTATGACCAGCCACAAAATATAATTTTCACCATGTTTTCACATTTTAAAACTGCTTCCAACCGCCAGCTTCCATTCCATAAGTTTCTTGCATCTCTAGCTTTCACAGTATTGTCAGCAGTTTTGCACAGACCTTATTTTCATTTGGTAAGCTTTTTCCAGTTCATGAATTCTAAACATTTAAGTTACTACTAGAAAACAGATTGTTGCTCCATGGATTAATGTCCTTTTTAACACATTTATTAAAGAAATTTCGCCATCTGTACCATCAATTTCAAGTCACACAGTCTCTATCCCAGTATGTAAAAGAAGTAAGACTGAATTTCTTGTGCTTTAAAACCCAGAGAAGTTACTGAATTGTCCTATACATAATGTATATTAGCATCATTATTGTAGTTATTCTCACAGTTGTCTTATTTTTAAAAAAAGTCTTGCACAGTTTGTTGTTGCTGTCCTTTTTAGCTTGCTGTCACTATTGCCTACGTTTTAGTTAATGTAATATCTGCTGCCACAAAACCAGATGTTTGTTGCCGATTTCATCTTTTACTTTGTCACTACCGCATACATTTTAACTGCTTCATCCTCTACTGCCACATTACCTCGTTCCTCTTTAATATAACTTTTTCAGAAGCGCTGAGTATGGTCATCTGCCATTTCACCCCATGAAACGACAGAGCTATCACCTGAATCAACCTGCTCAATTTTTTTAATAAAACATCTGGAAGTCCTGCTGACTGCAGTTCTGTTATTTGCACCACTTCACTTTCTTCCTTCTCCATGGAGACAGCTAAACACTGTTCATTTGTAACATCTACCACACAGGAGTCTGTTTACATACTTTTTCTCTCCTCCATGCTACTGCTTTCCTTGGGCTTCTCCTTGCTGTAAGAGCACACAGGGGCAGTCTAGCAGCTCCAAGGAGTAGAGGACATTCCCCAAACCCAGTAGTAAAACACCACCTTGGGTCTCCCCTGATAGAAGCCACTAGCCTAGTGGAGCTAATCTGGGTGGTCAACAATGAGTAGTAAATAACATTAAAGTTCCTCAGTCTTGCAGTTGATTCCAGATCTGACCCTGCAGTGATTTCTTTTGCAGATCTTACTGTTGATAAACATTTGATAGGTCCTAAGTACTCTACTTCTGATAAATATGGGGGAAACTTTTGATTTTTGGGAAAAAGTATATTTCTTTCAGTCTTAATTTTAGAATCCTTAATTTCAAGCTTACATGTTGGTTTTTGCTTGTATCCCTTGGCAATATGAAGAACTTTGCAGCTACTTTTCCCTCTTCTGAGGAAAAGTCTGTTATGAGCTCCCTTGTTTGTCTCAAGTCATCATACACTTTAAAGTATGCTTATGATCAGCTGATACCTGTTAGAGTGGTTGCTACTTGGAACTGTTGTGAGAAGGTTTGCGTGGTCACATGCTCAAAATTTACTGAGAAAGTCAAAGCTGAAGTTTTGAATTCTATTAAAGTTGGTTTTTGGACCATCTACTCCTGAGGTCCTAAAAGTGTGATGAGAAAGAGAAACTGATTCACGGTGCTACTTGGATTTTTCAGCCTCCTTTCACCAAATTTGCTGCAGGTTTTGCACCTGCCTTAACACCTTTTTATAAAAATTAAAATAAGTACACTACAAGCTTTTTGTCAAACAGGCTTTCAAATAATGGCAAAGGGTTCTAAAAAAGAAAGGAGGGTCCAACAGAGGCAAGGACAGTGCAAGTCTGACTATTAACCCTCACCTTGACAAGACTTTAAATCCCCCCTTCCAAATATTGCTGTTCCATTTCTCTAATTGGCAACAGAATATCTGATAATAGAAGCCAACTTTTTTTTCCTCTGGCAAACAGGTTTTTATTCAAGAATGTTTCTGGTACACAAAAAGAAGCTTATTGGAGACTGGTCTTAAAGGTTTCATTTCTAAATCGGTTTGTGAATGTCCCAAAGATTAAAATGTTATCCCTTCATGACTTCTTACTATTGATTTCCTTCTTTCAGGTTTTAGTAACGCTAGATTTAAAGTATCTTTATTTCATCCATAAAACCCCAAAATGTCAAATGTTAAGGTTTTCTGTGTCTGGATTAGACCTTGATGTTCATCGTGTTACCCTGCTGCAGTCATCACCCTTGTGTTATCCTGTCGTCAGGCGGTCCCGCAGTCGGCCGGAATTCCAAAGTCTTGGTCCGATGTCTGTTGCTGTCACCTCATCCCTGATGTCAGTGCGCCAGGGGTATATATATTGCAACTGACACCATTTTCTTCAGTCTTTCTTGCCGCGTGGTGCCCGAAGCAGAAGCAGTTCGCAAGTGCAGGTCGGCCGACTCCTGAGATTGTCGAATTTCAGACCGAAGTCTTCTATAAAGCTAAGTACCTCATTGGGGAAACTTTTCTTGCCTCAGACCGATGTCAGAAAAAGTTAACAATTGCATTTCTTGTGGGAAGCAAATACCTCATAAGGATTTTCATTCTTCCATACCTTGCGTAGGCCCTGATCACGACGTCACTTGTCGGTTTTGTGCTAGATTTAATCAGCGTACTATTAAAAGATGATTTGATTTCGCACGACACTATTTTGGTAGAAAATTTAACTACATGCAGTCGGAAAAAACTCAGGGATAAGGACCAACAGCCCAGGCCTAAGCCAGATTCCGAGGCCTCGGTTGATCCGGTCTCCGGTTCTCAGTGAGGCTCCGACGCAGCCCCTGACTACCGCAGATCTGGAACCAGAGACCGCTTCGGATATTTTGACGGAATGTACTAGGCCGACGCAGCCTTTTACTTCAGGCCCTTCCGACGACTTAGCTTCTAAAGACGGTGCTACAGAAACGCCATCGGTTTCTGAAGGCGTTTTCAGACCGACGACTCACCATTAAAATGTTTTCCAAGTCGAAGACTCCTTCTAAATCTAAAAAGACTGCACTTCAGTCTCCTGTTCAAGGCCCTATGCCTAAGAAACAGATGCTCAAAATGGCTGAAGATTTGATTTCTCTTATCAGGGGTTCACAGCCCCCTCCTGACAAAAGGCCTAGACAAGAGGAAGATTCTGCTTCCTCTGAGCAACTGTCCATTTCTTCGGATTCCTCGGAGGACCAAGACTATTCCATCTCCCCTTATGAAGATTCTGATGCTGAGGAGACTATTCCCTCAGCTTCTCCTCCTGAGGACTACTCTTTTGGGGAAACTTTGCACACTGAGGGAACATTTTCACTGGGAAGGTCAGGACTACTCTGCTTCCAAGAAAAGGCTCAGAGAGTCAAGAAAAGGCTTAGGACCTTTTTACACTTACTAACATAGGCCCAGGCTATACCTCAGTAGTTCTCAGTTCTTCCTGCATTTAAGCCCGATAGGTTTTACAGGGTACCGGACACTCATCACACTTTATACAGGCTCCTTTTGCAGATCCTGAGACTATCTATGATCCAATACCAAGAGTTTATGCTGATCAGTTAACTAAAGAAACTGTCCTGATTCCTTATAAGAAAATATGTTCTAGAAATGGTGATAACATTCATTTAGTTAGTTATTATTCTTTAAATGTGGCTATGATGCACTAGGTTCAGCAGGAACTGGCCTTCCAAAAAATTGGTCCTTTCCAGACTCCTCTAAAATCAGAGAGGCAGGAATAGAGCTTCCAGAGGCAGAAATCAATCCAGAGGAGTGCCCTACAGGGGCGCGTGGCAAGGCAATATAACCAACGGCACAGATACAACCACTACCACTGCACTGCAACAGGACAGGTACAGTGACTCTGACACCGCCACGCAGGAACAAATACAAATAGCAGCAAAGTTAGGCATTCATCATTGTTCCAAAATTCAAAATGCTGACCTACAGCACTTCTCTTCATGCTGGGGAAAGGGAGTATTGGCTGGTAACTCTAGATCTCAGGAGGCATACCTGCACGTCCCCATAATGACCAGAGGCAGATTTGAGATTCTTTTTCTTTCTTTTCAAGGATCAGAGCTCAAAATGCCTGGCATCAGTAATCGCTCATGCAGGGGCTCAGGAATCAAATTTATCCATACCTGACTGGACTGCCTGACAAGCGGACAACAAAAAAAAGCTGACACAAGACTTACCAAGAGTCATTGCTTACTACAAGCCCTGGGATACACAGTCAATTTAAAAAAAAGAAAGACTGACACCATCCACCCAAAGACACAGTAAAACAGATGGCATTCCTACTGCAGAAAACAAGAACAACACTTTTTCTTTACTTCTTGGCATTAACAAAGCAGACTAACTAACAGCAAGGAAAGGAGTACACTAGGGCATTGGGGCTTCATGTGGCATAATCTAATCTCATGCCCCATGCATATATGATAAAGAGACAGCTAACCAAAAATTAAAGAATTTATGGTCTCAACACAAGCAGCAAACCGAAACCCCACTGATCCCATGCCTGAAAGAAGAGTTCCAGGGTGGCCTAGGCATGCCAGTCAAACCCAGGTTTGTCCTTCCACAACATTCAAAACAAGCAAAAAAATCAAGTGCATTCAAGGCTTATGGACCCCAGATCAGCTGCACCTGCATATAAATCAAAAAAAAAGCAGCAGTAAAACTAGCCAGAATTTCAGAACAAACAGGGAGGCACTCATTCATACCCCTATGCCGAATGGCTCTGGACCTATGGAATATGGCTCTGAGCTACAACAAAACATCCTAGCAGACATGTTAAGCAGAACTACCTCGGATGCTCACGAATGGATGCAAAGAAATGGGAATACCCACAAAAGACCTATATTCATCCCTCAACTCACTCAATCACTCAAGAGAAATTTGCACAGACATACCACCCACACCCACTCTGGTTTGGACCTCTATCGTATCCATTGCTGAGGAGCATGTCTCTGGGGGAAAACACACTGCCCCTGATTCCATTACATAAGAGCAACTAACCCAGATTTATCCCAAAGGGTTAAAGACATTATCCTTGAGCCCTGTGAGACCTTCAACAAGAAGAAACTATAAAATGGAAAAGGTTTGTCATTTGGAGTACTGAAGAGGGAAAAGATGTGTCAAGGTAGATATTGCAACATGCAGTACAACCCTTCCTATCTTTCATCAAGAGATAGTCCATGAGAACTAATCCTACATTTATGCCTAAGGTGGTATACAGGGGAAAGACTGCTGCATACATTGGTACATGTACAATTGCGCTCTACCCTGACAAGAACCAGGGCAAATAAAAATAGAAAACTGACCCAGTAGCTTATGCAACAGGAAGGAAGGAAAAGCAATTTCAAACAGACAATCTCCAAGTGGATGGAAGTGCAGGAATTTACTCCTCATTCTACAAGGGCTACAGCCACTACCACAGCTTTTCTTACAAGGCTACTGGGACAGGAGGACATTGCTGAGGCTGCTACTTGGACATACACATTATAACTTACCTCTATACTCTAGATCCCGAGCAGGGTTTGCCACTGCTGTTTTTTTGCAGATTAACTACACCACACAGCAGAGATGACGCTGGGTGAAGTGCGACCAGCCGAGGCCAGATTTCTTTTACTCCCCCAACACAGACCTCTAGCCATCCCACCTGTTTTGGACATTGTGGATGATGTCTATTTAGAATCCAGTTTCAACCCAGACTCTTTTCCTCCTGCTCTGGCTAAGCCTGACAGATGCTACAGAGTACCCAATTCCCACAAATTTCTTTACAAAAGCCCAGTAGCTGACCCAGAGACTATCTCCCAGGGTCCCAAGGGGGCTAAGGCTTCTATGGCTAAAAACCCAGTACCTTCTGAGAGGGATTCCAGAGCACTAGACAGGTGGGGGGAAAAGGTTTACACCTCAGCCACATTAGCTATGAGGGGACTAAATTGTCAATTTCATATGCTTAAGTATCAGCAATTTCTAATCTCTCAGTTAAAGCAAAGGATAACCTCCCTCCCCCAACAATCTGAATTGAAAGAAGTACAGGATTTGTTGCACGCCACTGAGCAGGTGGGCAGACATACCTTACAATGTGGGTTTGATTCTTTGGAGGCCTCCTGCAGAGCAGCTGTCACTGGATCAGTTATACGTAGGCATGCTTGGTTAAAGGAACAAACTCTGCCTGATCATGTTAAAGCAAAACTACTAGATGCTCCCTTACAGCAGGATGTTCTTTTTGGAGTTAAAGCAGAAGAAGTTTTAAAGAAAATGGAAGATAAGGCAAAATCAATGCAGACAGTCAAAGATTTCCTGCAAGTACAACCCCCTCGCTTCAGTAGAAACTGGCCAACAAAAAATTGGTCCCTTCCAGCCACTGACAGACCACATAGGGGTAAATACAGGTGCCCAAGAGGCAGAGGACAACCACAAGCCCAGTATAAACCTCGACAATGGGGCACTACAACACAGAAGGGAGGAGAAGACAGGTCTCAACCTACCAGAAGGCAAACTCAATGACTTGCACCTCATTTGGCCAAGCAATACTCTCTTGACAGCCCCCTTGGGGGGGAAAACTCGCACTTTTTGCAGACAACTGGCACATGGTCACTAAGGACAAATGGGTCCTAGACATAATTGTACAAGGATACAGATTCCACTTTCACACCTTGCCAATGAAAAGAGGAATGCCAAACCTGCCACAAAATCAGTGGGCAGAGGCACAAAAGCAAATTACAGCTGTCATGGACATGAGCCATTCAACTGGTACCTACTCGAGAGCAAGGCCAAGGATTTTACTCTAGGCTCTTTCTAGTACCCAGAAAGGACAATGCTTGGAGACCAATTCTGGGCCTTTCAATTCTAAACACTTACAAGTTCCCAAATTCAAGATGCTAATACTACAGCAGCTACTTCCCACGTTGGGCAAGGAAGCATGGCTAGTAACGTTGGACCTCAAGGAGGCATACCTGCATGTCCCTATCAGGCAAAGTTGCAGAAGATACCTCCGTTTCATTGCAGGTTCAACCCATTATCAATTCTCTGCACTGCCCTTTGGCTTATCTACTGCGCCCAGAGTTTTCACAAAATGCCTGGCACCAGTAACTGCATACTGCAGACAGAGGAATTCAGATATATCCATACCTGGACGACTGCCTCATCCAAGCAGAAAGCAAAGACATTCTCTTACATCATCTGGCCTTTGTGAAGCATCTACTAAATTGTCTGGGGTACACAGTAAACGAAAAGAAGTCAAAACTAGTACCCTCACAAAAACTGACATTCCTGGGTGCCAGCTTGGATACAACGGCCCAGAAGGCTTATCTTACACCAGACAAGCAACTACAACTGACTCAATATTTCAAGACCATGGCAACAAAGACCCAATTAACTGCAAGAAAAATTCTGCAGGCTTTGGGCTTCTTGGCATCTTGCATACTAATACCATTTGCAAAACTGCATATGAGGAAATTACACTGGTACCTAAAACGCGTATGGTCTCAACACAGCCACAGCTTGGACACCATGATATCTCTCATTCCCTGCCTTCAACAGGAATTTCTATGGTGGTTACAGGCATGTCACCTCAACAAGGGTCAGCCTTTCACCTTGCCCCCAGCTAGGCAAACTATCATAACGAACGGATGCTTCAGACTACGCCTGGGGGGGCACACATGGCAGGACAATGCATTCAAGGCCTATGGACTGCAGATCAAAGAAATCTGCACATAAATCAAAAAGAGATGCTAGCTGTACAGAAAGCTCTGACAGCCTTCAAGGATCTATTACAGCCAGGACAACTTGCAATAAAGACTGACAACACCACAGTAATGTGGTACATAAACAAGGGGGCACACATTCCTACCCTCTTTGCAGGCAAGCAATGATCTTATGGAACACTGCTCTGGCCTACCAAGTTCAGTTACAAGCTCAATTCCTGCCAGGACAGAAGAACACATTGGCAGACGACCTAAGCAGAAACATCAAAGATACCCACGAGTGGAAACTAGACCCACAAATATTTACAATGCTAACTCAGAAATGGGGCCTTCCAAACATAGACCTGTTTGCCAGTCCTCAAAACTACCAGCTGACAAAATTTTGTACAAGGACATTCCACCATCAAGCTTGGAAAGTGGACGCTCTCTCCTTCAGTTGGAAAAACCTGACAACATATGCCTTTCCTCCATTACCTCTCCTCACAAAGGTTCTTTTGAAGGTCAAAAAGGAGAAACCACGACTGATTCTCATAACCCCAGACTGGCCACTCCAGCACTGGTACCCGCTATTGAAGAATATGGCTCACAGCCCACCATAGATATTGCCTCAAATACCCCATTTGCTCACGTAACAAAACAAACAGATTCTACACAGCCAGCTCAAAACTTTAAATCTGGCTGCATGGCAAATCTACTAAACATCCAACCAGCTCCTCTTTCACAAGCAGTTCTGGATGTTATTCTGGAAGCCAGGAGGCCAAGCACCAGAAAGGCTTACTCGGACAAATGGAAAAGGTTTTGTGTCTGGAACCAAGCTAAAGGCCAAGACACAACTCAGCCTCACATTCTGCAGTATTTAGCCGAGATGTTGCACAAAGGACTTTCCTTTTCCTCAATTTAAAATCCATGCTTCAGCTATTTCAGCTCACTACGACACGAATCCACCTTTATTTTCAAATCCTCTTCTAAGGCAGTTCCTCAGAGGGGCAAAAAAAATTAGACCACCTAGGAGAGCTCCTACACCAACATGGGACCTCAACTTTGTTCTGGAAAAACTAATGCTACCTCCCTTTGAACCAGCTTTCTCTGCAGATCTTCAGTTCATATCATGGAAGACTGCCCTGCTGCTAGCAATAACTTCAGCTAGAAGAGTCTCAGAGCTGCAGGCACTAATGGCAGTGGAACCTTTCCTCATTTTTCATCAAGACAGAGTTTCTCTATGAACTAATCCTTCCTTTATGCCTAAGGTGGTTTCCAGTGTAGCTTTAAATCAAACCATCCACCTACCCACCTTCTTCCCCAATCCACAGAACAAAGGTGAGAGACTCCTGCATTCCTTGGACATTCACAGGCAGCTTTGTTACTACTTGGATAAAACTAAGGCTTTCAGAAAAACTGACCAGCTCTTTGTATCCTATGCTACAGCTTCTCAAGGGAGGGCTATATCCAAGCAAACCATTTCTAAATGGATAGGTCATTGCATACGGTTCTGTTATACCCATCATGGGAAACCAGTTCCTGCTACCAATAGATCCCACTCTACCAGGGCAATAGCTACCTCTACAGCCTTTCTCAGGGGGGTTCCTACCAAGGAAATTTTAGAAGCTGCAACTTGGAGTTCTGTACACAACTTCACCAAACACTGTCACTTACCTCTTTACTCTAAGTCCAGGGTGGGCTTCGCCACTGCAGTTCTGCAGGGCCTTATTGCCTCCACTAACCCTCTATGATACCTCCCCCCTACCTTAGCTTTGGGATTCAACCAAAGTGTGATGACTGCAGCAGGGTAACATGATGAACATAGTACAGTTTTGTACCTACCATAAATGTAGATCACCCTGCTTCAGTCCAGGTTACCCTCCCTCCATCCCCTCTGATCTACTGGCTAAATCTCTGCTATGCCTTACTGATGTATTTGCTTATAACTGAAGGGATTTTGTGTTTGTGCAGTGTTCACACCATTTGGTACTAATTCTGATCACCCTTTTGGGGGCTCCTGACATCTGGGGCAAGAAAAACTGAAGAAAATGGCATCGGTTGCAATATATATACCCCTGGCGCACTGACGTCAGGGATGAGGCGACAGCAACTGACGTCGGACCAAGACTTTGGAATTCCGGCCGACTGCGGGACTACCTGACGACAGGATAACCCAAGTGTGATGACTGCAGCAGGGTGAACACTCGAAAATCTACATTTATGGTAGGTACAAAACTGTACTTTCTCTGCATGACCTTTTGGATTCTCCACTGCTGCAAGAGCATTTGGAAAGTATCGAACCCCAGTGCTAACATATTACAGGCTGAAAGGTATTCACATTTGTCCTCATTTAGACAATGTGCTGATCTTTGCAAAATCTTTTTCAATGCATCAGGAGTCTCACTTGGGTGAGAGATCTCCTTCGCAGATTGGGTGACCAGGTGAACACAAGTCTCTTGTTTCCTTTCTAGATTTCTTAATTTAAAGAGATTTTCTTCCACAGGAAAAAGTAGATCTAATCTAGATCTATTATAAAAACTCTGCCCAAGAATTGCAAGGGAGTGTCTCAGGATACTAGGATTCATGACATTAGTTTCTCTTTCACATGACTGATTCAGTGGTACCTAAAGTCTGTATGGTCTCCAAATCACCATCCCCTAATGCATCTGATTCCAGTTTTAAGGTTTGTAAAAGGGGAACTGGTTTGGTAGCGAGCAATTTTTTTTTACCTGAATCCAGGTCTCAATTTACCTTCTAGCTCCAGCACAGTCTAGCTACAGATGTCTCAGACTTTGCTTTCATAGTGGTGTCTACAGTAGCAAAAGTTTAGTCTTTGGAACAAAAAGGACAGACCAAGCACAGATGTTTGCAGTCATAAATGTTGACTGTCTCAATCATCTTGTCTTTCTTCCATATTTACAAGTGATTATGTACTACATAACTGTAGTGTACAAAGAGAGGGGGATCCAGATCTTTCCCTCTGTGCAGACCTGAACATGGTAGTCTAGGATATAGCAATTCAGCACACTTATTCTACTGACATCTTGCATGCCATCAGAGCAGACTTTTGTGGCAGAATTAGCTGAGCAAGACAAGAACAAACCTTCACAAATGGAAAATGAATCTGGGGGGGACTTCCGGGATGTGATCCCACAGTGAGGAGCATCTTTAGTCTACTCGCAACAAACTGGCAGTATGCATTCAGACAAACCAACACTTCCTCATCCATAATTTGTTTTTGTTCATGACAACTGCAACTATATCCTCTGCTTATGTTAAATCTACTGGAATCACCACAACCTTTTGCTTCACATCTCTAGCATCCATCATTTTATAAGCTGCTTCACTTACTATTGCATTTATTACCAATGCAAGAATCACTGCAAACATAACCTAGAAAAATTATCAATTTCCATTTCTGTGGACAGGAAGACTTGTGTGCCTTCTATCGTTTTCACTGATTCAGGGTCATTCTGGAGGGTTCAGAAGGACTCTCCAAAGGTCATTGTGGTATAAGCCTTCTCACCTAGGCAACAGTGCTTCTCCATTTTGAAGTGGCCAGGGCAATTGCAACAAGCTTCCTCACAGACTGAACCTTCTTGCACAAGACCTGGGTTGCTTGAGACACCCCACCTTGAAATTAGACTACCTGAATGAGTTTAATACCTTTTATACACCTATTTTCTGAAGATGTACAGTAGGCATGCCTCTCAACTTCTTGGAGCAAGAAATCTAGACAGAGTCATAAATAATGGAGAGACAAAGGCCCAAAAATGGGAACAATTTTTAAATATTGCTCTTTACAAACTTAGGAAGTAGATAGAATAACATGTTTTACATTAGGATGGAGTGAAGGGTATGAAGTCTAAAACTCAAATGTATGCCATTTTCTGACTTAAATCTTCAGTGATTTGCTAGAAAACCAGAATTTTATGAAAAATGGGCCAAAGTTATGAGGCAAAAATCTGGACATTCTGCAGAAAACTTTACAGTTGAGAGGTATGACCGATAGTAATGGAGGCAAAGAAGCCTGCTACTAGGAGATCATATATTAGAAAATGGGTGGAAAAGTAGTTGGTGCCAAGACAAGGACCGTTTAAGTCTTGTATTCATTGGGCTCTACAATATTTTAGTTATCCTCTGTCATTTCTTCTCTCTCAAGATTTGTCAGCCATTTCAGCATGCATTTTCATGGATTTTCCTCCCAAAAGCATTTTAACATGAAAATGCATTGAAAAAGGGGTGCTACAAATGCAGCTGCCTAGAAAACAGGTGGCTTCTCCTTAGAATCTTAACTTTGTGTTGCAAAAATTAACTTTCTCCATTTGAAACCGCATATCAGGCTGAGATGCATAATGTACAAAACAGTTTTTCTAATTGCTCTGATTTCTAAGAAAAGTGTCAAGTTGTAAGCTGTTATGGTAGTTTATCTTTATCTCATTTTCACAAAGATAGTTTTTCCTTGAGAAGTAATCCTTTAGACATAAGTGGTATCCAGGTTTACTTTGAGCCAAACTCTCCACCTCCCTGTCCTTCCAAAACTAAAAACAAGGGCGAAAAGATTCTTCATATATTGGATGTCTGTTTCCATCTCTGATATTAATTTGACAGGGCTAAAGCCTCCGGAATCTTTGATCAGTTATTCATTTCCTACAAATGGTATAACAAAAAAGGATAACCTGTGTCAAAACAGACGATAAATGGTTGTGACATGCTGTTTTCTCTTGTTATACCTACCTCAAGAAGTCAATTCCAGACTGGTTCAAGGTGTGCACTACCAGGATCTTGGCTTTGTCAGTGGCTTTTGTAAAGGGTTGTATTCTAAAAGCATAAGCTTATTCCCTTGTATATACTTTTACAAAAGACTACATTACAAATTGTTTTTCTAGGTTTAGAGAAGGCCATTCTCCAGTGGTCCTGGACCCTCGTCCTTCCTCCTTCCAGTCATTATGTTATGGTAGTTTAGCCGTATAGCTAAGGCTATTGCAGCAGTGATGAAATGATAAATGTAGTACAGTTGTGGAAGTCACCCTCCCATAACACTAAATATTAAAATGATCAGTGTTGAAGTAGCCACTCCACAGCTCTTTTTGATGCTAGGGTGTACTGACTGAAAGAGATCACTGCTAGGTTCTGAAAGACTTTGCACTCAAGTCATTAATTTTCTTCAGTTTTGCTCAAACTGTCAAAGGTTGGGTGGGTGGAAGGTGCTATTAACTTTGGAAGATGGCTGTTATGTCATGTGCAGGATATAATCCATAGAGCTAAAACTTGCTGCAGCAGTGATCAGCTGAAAATCTACTGTTGATAAATTTTCTTAATCAACTGTTCTGTATCTTGCATTTGTAGTTTTATTTTTCTATTTACACCTACTTTTAGCTGGAGATGACTAAACAGGTGTAGGCAGTCACAAAAGATCAGACCATTTTGTTGAGTTAAACCTGCAAGGGTTTTTTCTTTCACTTGCAAAATATGTAACTGTTTTTCATGTAAATGTTTTGTCTGAGACAGTTTTCCCATCTTTAGGTATAATTCCTTGCACATGAACATTGTATCCTGAGTGAAATGTGTGTGTGTGTGTGTGTGTGTGTATATATATATATATATATATATATATATATATATATATATACATATACGTGTGTGTGTATGTATATATATATATATATATATGTGTGTGTGTGTGTGTATATATATATATATATATATATATATATATATATCAAAATAACCAACCTGTAAAGGAAACTGGCAGACCGTTGGTAAAAATGAAGTTTGAAAGTGTTTGAAAATGAATAGTTCCAAATTGTTGTGCCCCTCAGTAGCCTTAGTAGTTGACTGCATTAAGTATAGCAGGGCAGAATTCAGTTTAACCGTAACCAGTGCACTTGTTTGTAAGACTTAAAGTTTACTGGAAGTTTCCAAGTTTTTTCACATTTGGAAGGAGAATAGAGAAAGTTAGTACAAATAGCTTGTGTTCCCACTTGCACGGATTGCTGTAGTGTGCAGTTTAAGCTTTGTTAACCCTAACTTAGAAAAGGTAGTACTTGTTGGTATTGTCATTGATTTGGGCAACTGCTCTTGTATGGAGTGGTAAACGTATTTTTTGGAAAGTGTACATAGTTTAAATTATTTGCTGGAAATTAAAAGGGTTGGGGGGGATTAAAACATTTTTAGCTTTTGTTTTATGTACGCAAAAAGTGAAAAAATGTGACCTGAGATATGAAAGGAAGCAACTATGAATGAGATCCACCTACCAAACATTTTGTTTTTGGTCTGCAAGTGTGAGCATGAGTATGTAGCAGAATGTGTGCATGTCTACAGAGGTATGAGATTGCAGGAGTGAGTGAGTGAATGTGTATGTGTGTATATATATATATATATATATATATATATATATATATATATATTCAAAAGAACTTTGTGCGTGCACACGCTATATATTATAATCTGTATCTATATACACACGTATGACAGTTCTTTTGGATATTTATATATGTGGAAGTAACAGCTGTTTATCTGAATGGCTACTTTGCCAGTATTAACATGTAATGTAAATGGTATTGCAGGTATAGACAGAGTAACTATATTAAGTAGGGTAAAAGTAGTGTTACAGGAAGCATACTTGGACAGAAATGTGTGTGAATTTGAGGATTTCAGGATGGGCATTTAGAGTATTGGTGTCAAAGGAAAAGGGATTAATAGTGGTTGTGAGAAGGGCTTCAGTAGTAATGGAGGAGGAAAATACAATGATATATTTGTGGTAGTAAGAATGTTACCAGGGGGTAAGGGTTACATTGGGATGAATTTATATTCCACCAAAAATTAAGTATAGGACATTTTTGGAAGAAGTAAGTGTTTGGCGAGCGGGGCTATTTATTGATGGAGACTGGAATGTGATTTGCAATAGTGAAATTGTATGAGAGAGACCTAGAAGGGAAAATGAGTTTAGATATCTGAGGTGTATGATCTGTGTGGAAGATATGAATTTAGTAACAGAAACTGACAAAATTTACATATTTCCCAGTTGGGCTAAATTGGTGTGAAATTCTGCTCCACGGGAGTTTGTGTACTTATTATTGAATGGGTCTCAAAGTTTCAGTATGTAGCAATAAAAACTAAAGTAAAGATGCAGGGTAGTGATATAGAAATTAGACACTGGTGCCTTCTTGCTTTGTTAAAAATAGAGGCATTTAAGAAATGGGTAGTGGATATGACTCTATTATTATTGAAGATAAAATTCCCAAGGGATAGCTAGTGAATAAGATATAAAATGGATTAAAGCATGCTAATGAGAGAGAATGGGGAAAGTAATTGGAATTTAGTGGTGATGACAAAGGCTGAAGTATTGCAAGAGACATCTCACTAAATAAGAGGACTTGACTACACTATACTAGGCAGTATTTGGATAAATATGCATGAGTTTAGAAGTGCTTCTGTTGAGAAAATTTATGATCTTTTTGATCAGAAAACTGTTGGCAGAGTGTAGTCAACTTAATGTTGAAAACACAATATTGACATTTTTAGCCGAACATATAACCATAGATCTCACAGAGGTATTAAAGATGTTTCAGAAATGTTGTAAAAATGTATATACGTAAAGCAATATTGAACCCAAGAAAAGGCACAAGTGGAAATATTTATAGAAGACTTAATTACTCCAAGGTTAGAGGAAGGTGAAGCCCAACAGTTAAAAGCCAAGGTAAGAAGAGATTAGATAAATATGGTAATGTTTAACAAATCAACCTAGAAGTGTCCAGAAGCAAATGCTTCTGTGGAAATTTGCAAGTTGGGAGATCTGGAAGGTTTTGTTTAACTGTTTTAAAGTGGATGACTGCCAGCATCTTGCAAGATAGTGTTGGTGCCTCTTAACTAAAGAGGGTAAATACCCTTCACATCTGGCTTCATATTGACTCATTGCAATTTTAAGTTGTGATTACAAAGTATCTATACTTGGCAAGAGAATTGCAAAGGTGTTACCAAAGGTAATGGATACAGATCAGTGTGGTTTTTTGAAGGCAAGGTAAACATTTGACTACATTTAATTCGGCAGTAACAGTCCAGTGGGAAGTAGAGTGCAGTAGCATGTCAGTGGGTCTTGATGCAGAGAGCATTTATTAATTAGCTGCATTTTTAGTTTTTTAATAGGCCAGTGGTAGCATTTCTATTCCTGACAGAATAATGGGTTAATGTAAAGTGTATATGAAGGGTCAGAGACTAGAATTAAGGTGGGAGTTTTCCTGTCTTAATAAGCTGTGCTTAAACAAAAGAACCAGGCAGGGATTCCTGTACCCTATTGTTTACTTTATATTTAGAGTCACTGGCAAAGAAAATAAGAGATTTGCAAATTCAAGGATATAACTGATGTGGTATTTTAAATGCTGGCTTCATTTGCAGATTTGTACATGATGACCCAAAAAAGGAGATTTTGTGTTGTAGAACATTCAGATATTATGTAACAAGATAAAGCAAAGGCTATAGCGGTAAACTATATACCTATAAATTGTTTCAACAATACCAATATTTATAGGGACATGGTAAGATCAAGTATTTAGGTTTATGGATTAAAAAAATGTTAGGGAAGCTAAGAATATGTGGGTAAAAAAATTAAAATGGTGAACTGAGAAACTGGAAACGCTACATCTGTAATTCAGGAAGTCACAAGCCTTGAAAATGTTTATAGTCCCCTTAGTTTTATATAAGGTCCCGCATATTTTTATTAGCCAGCAGAGAAGTGGTTGAATTAATAAAGATCTAAAGGTATTTGAGAGGGGAAGGCAGCAAAAATTAAGTGGGATAAGCTGGCTCTCTCCATAAAACAAGACAGTTTAAAGTAACCAGAGTATTTTAGATTCTTGATTTGAAGTAGTTTAGAGTTGCAGAGTTAAAAATGTTTGTAAGCAGCTTGAGTTGATGGTTATAAGTCATTGGAAAAGGAGGAGGATGATGTGTGTAGGAGGGAGAGAGATTGACTAGGATTTTAGATGCAAGTCCTTGAGGAAAATAACCTCCATATAGAATTGTACGTCTGACTTCTTTGACTGTATTGGAAGAACTAAGCCAGTGCAAGAATGGAAAAATATTTAATCAATAAGCATGTCTGTAAGTAGGTGTATAGAAAATAACCAAGATGGGACTGGAATTTACTGGAGGAGTTTAGTAAAGGAACCAAGGTAGTGGGAGAAAATCTCTTGAAAGGGAAAGGTAAGAGTGGGATTAGGCTAAGCAGAACTTTGAGCTACAGTTTAGAGACTGCCTGCCCTGCCCGTGCATTGATGACATAAATATAGGCAAAGAGAAAAGGGTAAAGGAGTACTAAATTAAATAAAGTTCTGGTAGAGTTTTGAGTCTAGAATGCACTCTGCTGTTTGAAAAAGAATTAATAGTGTATAAAATGTTGCATCTAATTAGCAGGGCATATAAAATGTTGCATAACTAATAAGAGTTGGTCAGAAAAGGGTAGCAAAGATTGGTAGAACAGAATGGAAAGGCAGTTTACAAAGGAGCAATGGAAGAAGCATTTAAGGCTGTGAAGTATGCAGCTAAGTCCAGAAAATGTAGGATGTTTGCATATAAGTGTTTGCTTAGGTGTTTGTCCTTCCTCAGACTGCCAGAAGTGGCCATCTGTTCACACATCGCTGGTGACTGCCTTCTGATCATCAAAAGTAGTGAAAGCAAAGGCCACAATAGCAAATTACGAGATGCTACTATAGTTCACCTCACCCTTGTATTGATCTCAGTAAAATTAAATTAAAAAAAGTTTTTGTTGTAGGCAATGTTTACTGTTAACACTACCCACAAAATTGTCTTGACTGCATACAAAAAATACCAGAGAAAAACCATGCTAGAAAATTTGAGTATCCTTTGATCCCAGAAGAGCAACCAGTGAATAATAGGACGTGGATTGGGTTGCACATCCTGTTATGTTCCTGAGATAGACATGAGAAGAAATGCTAATAAATTGCATGACCTTTCACTTATGGGCTATTTTCCATTGATTTTAATAGGAAATTGTGGAGTAATTGTTGGCTGGAACAGTAATTTGCTAGATAGGTTCTGCTTCACTAAATATGTATACAAGATTTTAATTTAAAAATATACTAAAATTGAGAAACAGTGCTACAATGCCAAGTTATCTTGTCAGGGAGTTAAGGTGTTAAAATTGAAGTTGTGGAGAATCCTTCAATGAGTGCTAAATATATATTTCAAAAAATGGCATGAAAATTTAGAATTTAGGAAATTAAATTCTGGGGCATTTGGAACTTTAAAGAAATGAAAATTTATAAGAATTTTATCTTTTGGGTTGTTTGGTTGCCTCAAAATATTCTCGAAATTTGATGTACATATAAAAAGAGGAAAGAATGTTGCTGGTTGTTGCAGTTGCTAATTTACAGAAAATGTAATAGCATTAAGGATTTTATGATACAATTGCAGGAAGTTGAGTTGTTATGATGTCATTAAAATATTTCTGTATTAGATGTATGGCTAATGCTGATTGGCGAATTCTAGATAGGAAAATGTTTAGTATTTTGTGTAGTAGTACGCAAGACAAAACATGTAATTAAGGAAATTGTGTTTTTATTTTAGCTAAGAATTTTAAGGAATAATTAGTGACTTTTATTTCTTTCGTGTTCTAATTTTGCTATTTTTAATGTTAGTGATTTTTCCGATTTTTTTTTTAATAGAAAAGTTAAGGAATCCCTTTATAGTGAGGTGAAATCTATACATCTGACTGAGCTGCCGCCAACTCTGGCACTGCATTTGATATTAACATATCTAAAGGAAGGCACCTGTTATGCTACACATTAGTGTCAGTACTGGCGAAATGAATTCATGTGCTGCTTGTGAGAGTAGACCTTCCATAGTTTTTGATCTGTCTGGTGTTAATGGTGAATGTACTACTTGCCTGGCCACCTGAAATTTTGTTTTCTAAATTTATAGTATAGACAGATACAGTCAGCATACATACTGTAGATTGTAAGCTTAATGAGGACCTTTAAATATAGAGCACATCAAGCAGCTCATCCACATCACCCAGTACTAGTGGGAGACTTTCTCCACATATCCTTACTGAAAATTTGCAATTGCCCATAAGTTCATGCAGACTGATCTTAAAGGTTGCTAGGGAAGTATTCTCTTAATAGGTAAGGGCACCCTAGTCCAGAAACAAATGACTTGGGTTAAGCATCAGTCATGCCATTTGATGGTGGTGTGGTTGTAGTATAGGTTTTAGGTCTATTGAATGGGCGTTTGCTTTACCACTGGTTCTATTTAGGTGAAGGAGTTCAAAGTGGTGGATCATTTGTAGTACAGAAGGCTAAGCAAAGATCACCCTCTCAGGAGTCTGTATGACACAGGGTAGAAAAATGCAACTTTTAGTCTGTTCTCAGTAGCCTTCGCTACTTTAATAGAGATCTTTTTGGTAATGAAGCATTGAGGCATCTCTTCTAATTTAGGTGCTCTGCAAGATGCATGTCAAAGGGTGAATTATAATCCATGATAGGTCTAATGAAGGATAAGTAATGAGGAGCTATAACTTTGGACCTTGAGGAGATACCATGAAGGACAGGCTTTGCAAGGTAAAATGATTTTCTACTGTTGCAGAGATGCAATAATTAAAGTCTGTTAACATACATACCCAAGTCAAATTTAAGTGGAATATTATGTTAAGCAGTAGTGATGCTAGATTGAGCAAAGGAAGCAATGTTGCATTTCTTGGTGTTGAAGGCAAACCCCCAAATTAATATACCAAGCATTTATTTGGTAAAGACCTTGCTGAACGAGTAGCAACATAGAATTTGATAACCATCCTCCATTTGCAATCATCAGCAAACTTCTTTAGCCATAATCCTTTGTCTGGTTCTTTTATATCATAGAAGAAAATAACAAATATGAGGGGACTAAGGATAGGTCCATGTGGAGCATCAGTGATTGCCTCTCTAGAGCAAATATACCAAACTTTAACTGTATGGGTCCTGTCAAGCAGTTACCAATCTAGCGAACTATGTATGAGTTAATGTTGAGTTGGGAGCGGCTGTCCGTAATGTCCAGCATGGGGGATGGTGATAAAGGCCTTGGCATTGTCCATATAAGCAATGTGGACTGTGTACCCCTTATTCATGTCATTAATAACATTTTTAAATAAGTCAACCCGATTGAGCAGGTTGAATAGACTTTATCTGCCTTTTTCAAAGCCAAACTGGTCAGATCCAGGGATCTGTCACCTGTATCATTGCTTACAAATTCTGCTAAAATGTGTTCCATAGCCCTGCAAATAAAATTAGAAATACTAATAGGCCAGTAATTTCTAGGGGCAGTAGAGGGGACTACCTTTATGCAAGGATATGTCAGCTTCCATTCTTCATATCTGTGGAACATAGCCAGTGGAGTCTGTCTGAGACAGGAGTTGGAGTTGATTGAGTAGGTTGGGTTTTGTGCATTTCAGCAGACATCAAGTGTTATTGTATGGAACCATGGGAGTAGTTTTAATGTTGGAAACTGCCAAATATCAATTCAGAATATGCAACTCTGATTCTTGCATCCCCAGTTTTCATGGCTTCATAAGTGAATAGAACAGTATGTACATCTGTCACCTCTGTAACATCCCTTCCTTGGTAAACAATTTTGTCAAATCCATTGATTTAGTGTAACTTGCTCATATATGTTGACTGTATTTGCATTCATAGGGTTCTGCCTTTGTCTTAATTGTCATTGCATAGTCTTAGAATTTTTCAGTGGAGCAGCAAGTATAAACCCTCAGCTTTTCTTTGTTTCAGGCTCAAGCGGTGACGTTTACTGTGGCTCAAGCCTTCAGAATAGCCTTCGAGTTTTGGCAAGCAGCTAAACAAGGTGGGTGACAGTTGTATAAGTTAGTACAACAGAAATGAAAACACTGATTCCCTTGAGATTCCTAGCTATGCATTTCCATTTGTCAAATGCAGTGAACTCACAATCTTGACTATTAACTTTCAAAAACTTATCAACTGTTACCTTTTTGTTACTGTTTTGAATTTGCTAAGACTGCTCTAGAAGCTGCAAAGTGAGAATTTATACAAAAGAAATGCTAAATGAGCAGAAAGGCCTTCCCATATCCAGATACATGTGCCACTGGTGAACCAGGAATGACAGCTTGTACAGTAGCTAGATATCCTAGCATTTTTAAACTACTCTATCTGGACACCAGCTTTTTTCCACATTTTGTTTTGCAGTTGTATACTGATATGAATATAACAGCTGGCTGGTTTCTAAAGCTTCAGGGCACCTTCCACGCAGCCAAGCCATCAGTAATCTGAAAATGAGCCAACTAAAAGGTAGATTTGTATGCCAAGCCCTTAAGAGCTTTACTGCTGCCAAAAAAGGTTCCTTGTGCAGGCTTTCAAGGATTGACCATCAGCTAAATTGGTTCCATTGTTTTGCAGATAAGTTCTGTTTGGGGGTACTTCCACTTTGGTTTATAACAGAAACTATACTTTTAATTTTGAAGCAAGGAAAAGGTGTTTAGTGACTCGCATGATTTTTAGTTGCTTTTAAACCAGAGTATCACTTTAATTTTATGGTAAAAAAATTAACTTATTTTAAGGGAATGTTTACTTTACTTTTGGGGACTGGATTAAGTATTTAAAGTGCTTTTTACTGTGATCTGATGCTATCCGTGTCATTATTGATCACGGATGCGTCATGGATATGACCTCTGATCCGAGCTGGCAAAAGTGAGCGACAGCTCCTGAGCTAAAGCTCCTCTCCTTTCCTTACTTCCTACTACCCATGATCCTCGGTTTTTGTTCGCCACTGTCATGAATGATCAGTTCCTGAGCTCGGGCAGGCATTTAGTTAAGTGTTTTCAATTTCTTAAGGCTTTTCTCCCTTTTTTTTCGTTATCATATTTTATTGTTGGTAGTGTTTTAGTGTAGTGAAGTTTAATTCTAGGTTTCCTCCCTTCTCTGTAGTTTGTCGCTGACATTAGGTCCCTTCCCGCTTTTTTCCCCTTTTTCTCTCTCCACCATTGTTTTTTCGTTTGTGTTAGGGGTGGGAGTGGGTGTTGGGGGTGTGTATGGGGATGTGTGTGTGGGGCTGAAAAGCCAGTGGGTTTTATATGCAGCTCCTTGTGGTCTGAAGCTGGCCCCCGCTGACTCAGTGCATCTACTGTGTAAGAGAGCCCCATTTAGAGATAGACTGCGATATCTGTGTAGGTTTCAATCCCCAGGCTTTCCTAGAACGTAGGAATAAGCTTTTGCTTAAGGGCTTAAATTCAGGGGGGTCCCATGGTTTCGGGGTCTCCCTCGAAGGTGCCCTCGGATCCCAAGAGGAAGCACTCATCTTCTAGGGACCATTCTTCTAAACGGCTAAGGCTCTTGCTCCAAGTACCCCAGACCAGAGTCCCTCCTCGGTGCTTCGGCTCCGTGAGCCTCTGTCTCTATGATTGGCTCTGACTCCTCCAGGACTGGCAGGGTCTCGGATCAGATTGAGGGGGCTAGGTCTCAGTCTGCTCTGACAGCTTCGTTGGATCAGACTGTTCCACTCCAGGCTGCCTGGGATCAGTCGGCTCGGGCAGCACCCCTGGCTCCATCGGAGGTAGTAGTTATTGTAGATTCCCTGGTCTGTTCTAGGTCCTCTGATCTGAAGAGGCCCAGCAGGTCCTCTTCTAGGGACCATAGGCTGTCCACCCACTTGGGACACTCCTCTGTTTCCTCTAGGTCCACCAGGAATTTACTCTTCTCTGACATGGACCAAATGATGAGGAGCTTCCTCAAAACCCAAATGAGACTGGGTCTGCTCCCATCCCATAGCCATGCATCAAGGGGTCCCTGTCCCACTCCTGTGCTCCTCTCTCCCCGACCAACTCCAGAGAGCTTGGTGCCCCAGGTTCAGAGCTCTGCCAAGGAGCGTCATTTGATGTCGGAAGTACCCCTACTCCCACGCCTCCTGGGTCCCTAGTGGGGTCAACACAGTTTCCCTCTGGGTCGGCCTTACCTCTTGCCTGAGATGTCCACCCGGGCCACCGTGGGGCGGGTTCTGGTCCAGAATTCTCGTATTGTTCTCTCTGGGGGCTTTGGCCTTGGACAGCTGAGGACCAATATCGTCTGGGAGTATGGGTACTGGGCTGGGGTCCCCTTTCCGCACCACACAGCCTCTGCTGGTGGAGAGGGGGTGGAGGGCACTTGATCTAGTCCATCAGCCTTTCGGGCGATACAGAGGACCATGTCCAGTTGGTTGGCTTCCTCCACAGCTCTGAATCCTATATTGCCGGTTCCCTGTTGGGAGGAGAGTCCTCATCTTTGGTCCAGAGTCAGCCACCCTGAGATCGCCTTCAGAGGGGAGTTTCCCCCTTAGGGTCCCTTCCTCCTCAGAGTCCCCAGCGGAGGAGCCTCCTCAGAAGAGGTTGTGCAAGAGGAGGCACCTTGACTCCCCTCAGGGAGTCTTTGATAGATGACACAGACTTCGATGAAGGGGATGGGTCCCCCAGACTTCTGGCCGAGGAAATGTCCTTCGGTGACATCCTAGCAATCTGTAGAGTGGGGCGGTTGGACTCCCACAACCCCGTCCTCAGAGGAGTCAGTGTTCCTGAAGGCTTTCGGGCCAGGCCCATCTATCTCCTGGGTGTCCCCCCTGTGGACAAGTTGGTCTAGCTTGTGGCCAGCAGGGTTTGGAAGGAGCCAGACACAATAGAACTGGTGCCCAAAAGGGTAGGCAAGTTCCTTAGCCCCCCCCCCCAAAGAGATGCCCTTGTGGAGTAAACGTGTTCCAGTGGATGCTATTGTGGTTGCTGCAGCCACCAAGAAGGAGCTCACAGATCAGAGCTCCTCTATCCATCCCCCTAACAGGGAGTTTAGGGCAATAAACTGATTCGGGAAACTCGTGTACGCCTCAGCCATGTTTGGGCTGAGGACTGCTAACTACATGGCATATTTCACCTGGCTGAAAAGGGATTTGGTGTTGGAGCTTTCCACTTCCCTTTCAGAGTTATTGACTCCGGAAAACTTGAAAGTGGTGTCTCCAAAGCTAGCTACTCTCACCTCCCTAACCAATGCTTCGATGAGGTTGATCTGTAACTCATTCGGGGCCATCTCTTGAGCAGTGGGTACAGGTACTGCCATCAGGTGCCATGCCTGGCTTCGCCTATGTGGATTTGCAGACAACTTCAAGACGGCCTTCACTAATGCCCCTTTTGATGGGTCCACCCTCTTCGGCCTATCAGTCAAGGATACTTTGACCCGCAGTGAGCAGGAAGGTAAGACACGGTCAGCAATTGGGATCAAGTATTCTACTCCCCAGTGGTCCTTTACTAAGACCCAGAGGGGCAGTAAGAAGCTGTGGTTCTGTAAGATGCAGTCTTTCTTCCTGGATGCTCCACAGGAATCCCCCTCCTCTGGCTAGGGAGAGGATTTGACAATAGTCGCCATCCTAGAGACAGCGGGGCATCTGCAAAATCAGGGGTTGCGAGAACCTTTCTCTGACAAGCCCCAGCAGCGCTCCTGAAGTGCTGCTCGACTGTCCTGCCCTGGAGGCAGTCATGGGTTGTATAGCCGTGCACCAACTGGCATGGGTGGCCATCACCTCAGATCGGTGGGTCCTAAACATTGTGTCCAGGGTTTGTCATTCCATTCAGTTCCTCACCCCCACTTCAGAGGTCTGTCCCAGATGTTCCACCCCACCAAAGGGAGTTGGCTGTCACAGAGGTCCGCTACCTCATTCAAAAAAGGGCCAGCCAAATGGTCTCAACAAGATAGCAAGGATCCGGAACTTGCTCTCACTTCTTTTTATTGTCAAAATGAGCGGGGTACCTGCATCACATCCTGGACCTCAGTCAACTGAATCGGTCAGTCCAGAAGTCAAAGTTCTGGATGGTCACTGTTCAGTCCATTCTGTCACTTCTGCGCAAGGATGACTGGATGTGCTCCATAGATCTCAAGGATGCGTACGGTCACATCAAAATAGACAGATGCTCCAGGAGATTCCTGCTCTTCTGGTTGGGAGTCCGTCACTGTTGGTTTAGGGCCCTGCCCTTCGGCCTCACATCAGCCACCCCCCCCCCCCCCGGGTGTTCAAATGTATGGCAGTGGTTGCAGCCCATCTCCGGCTGCAATGATTTCAGGTCTTTCCGTACTTGGACAATTGGCTCCTTACGGCTCTTACAAAGCATTTTTTCCTTCAGGCAATGGATTTCACCCTGAATCTCTTCCAAGACCTAGACATTACAGTGAAATTTTCGAAGTCTCACCTCTTCCCTTGTCAGACTGGAATTTTATAGGGATGTTTCTCAACACTGTGTCCAAGACAGCGGCTCTTTTCCACAGCAGAGTAGCTACAATCCAACAGCAGGTACACTCCATTTTGGACTGGGACCAAGTTACCTATCCATCTTGTTCTTCAGGTCCTAGGGTCTATGGCAGCCTTTCCAATTGGTTCCTCTTGCCAGGTTTCACATGTGGGTGCTCGAATGGACTCTGGCAGTTCAATGGTCCCCTTATCTTCGCCCCATGTCTTCCATGATCTGGATCTCCCGGGTCTGCAAACATCAACGTCTTGGTGTGTCCAGACACAGGATCTTCTGTTGGGAAGTCCCTTTTGCCTCCCCTTGTCCCAAGGCAGAGTGACCATGGACACCTCCCTGTTGGGGTGGGGGGCATTTCCAGGGAAGAATGATCAAAGGCACGTGGTTCCCATCAGACCAAGTTACACATCAATCTCCTCGAGATGAGAGCAGTCATACTAATGTTTCAAGCCTTCCAGGATCTTCTCCCTCTCGGGATGGTAACCATTCAGACAGACAAATATGGCTGTGGTCTGGTGTGTCAACAAGAAAGGGGGAACATGATCTTGTCTATGCAGAAAGGCCTTGAAAGTTTGGGAATGGGCAATGGCCTCCGGCTGCTTTCTCCTTGCAACACATCCCTAGCATGTCCAAAGTGCTGGCAGACAAGTTGAGCAGGACCATCCTGAGTCCTCACGAGTGGCCCCTAAATCAATCTGTGGTGGATTTGATCTTCAGCAGATGGGGTCCCCATGCTGCGACCTGTTTGCGTCTCTGGACAATCACAAGTGCAGCACCTTTTTTGCCCTGATACCCCCTCTGTGGGAGTCTCCTAGAGATGCTCTGATTCACAATTGGCCGCCAGGTTTCCTCTATGCCTATCCTCCAATCCCCCTCATTCCCACAGTTTTGCAGAAAGCCCGGTGCCTAAAGGCTCAACTCATTCTCATTGCCTCTTTTTGGCCTCGACAGACGTGGTTCTTCCTTCTCTGGTCTTATCTGAAATATATCTGCCTTGGAAATTGGATCCGGCTCTGGAGCTGATCTCCTTCCCAGAGCAGGGCTTCTCCCTCCCGAATTGAAGTCCTTGAGACTGACAGCCTGGTTCCTCTAGTTTTGGTGCTGCTCAGCCAAACAGAGTTGCTTTCCCTGGTGAAGGATATTATTTTGGCTTCCAAGAAGCCATCTATCAAGAGGGACTACCTCAGCAAATGGGAGAGTTTTTTTCATTAAAGGAATATAGATCCCTTTTCAGCCCCAATTTCTGCCATCTTGTCCTTCCTTTCTGGTCTCTTTCAACGAGGAGCAAGTTTTTCTACGATAAAGCTCCAGCTGGCAGCTATATCCAACTTTCATCTGGATGTTAGTCCTGTGTTTTCTTCCAGATTATCCAAAGCTTTTCTAAAGGGAGTGTTCTTACTTTGCCCACCCTTGAAAGACCCTTCTCCTCTGTGGGATCTTTCCTTGGTTGTTGCAGTCTTTGACCCTTCCTCCTTTTGAACCTGCTGCGACATGTGATATCAAGTTCTTGTCTTGGAAGACTGCTCTTCTGCTAGTCATCACCTCTGCCAAGAGAGTTTGAGTTGCAAGCACTCTGCATCAAACCTCCTTTTATGGTTTTCCATAAGGATTGGGTTTCCCTTAGAACCAAGCCTTCCTTTATTCCCAAAGTGGCTTTCAGGAAATGACCTAAACCAGTCTATACAGCTGCCGTTCCCCCCCCACCCCACCTTTTCTAACAAAGGCGTCCTATCAGCTGCACTGCCTGGATGTGCATAGACAGCTGCGTTTTTACCTGAACAGGACTGAAGAATTTTGAAGATCAGACCAACTTTTTGTGGCATTCTCCCAGACCAGGAGAGCAAGGTAATTTCCAAAGTCTCCATCTCTCGTTGGATTGTTTCTTGCATAGATCACATTTATCAGTTTAATCATAAGGATCTTCCCAGACCTGTTAAAGCTCATTCTACTAGGTCTGTTGCTCCATCCTCTGCGTTCTGGGCCAGGACATCATTGGATGACATTGGTGCTGTGGCCACTTGGTCAAGTCATCGTACCTTCGTGACTCACTATGTTAGATCAGGTGTCTAGAGGTAGGGCATACTTTGGTTCTGCTGTACTCAGGCATGTCTTTCGTTGAGGCCTCCCAGGATTTTGGGTAGCTGGGGGACTCTGACCCATCCGTGATCAGTAATGACACTGATAGCATCAGATAAAGAGTTATGTACTCGCCATAACTTGGCTTCTTTGCTATCCAGTGTCATTATTCATCTCATTCTCACACTCCGTCCTCCTGGTGGCTAAGGGAAACCTGGGGGGTGTTGTGTGGGCTGGTAGGCTCTATTTCTGTGTTACCTAGGTCCCTGTATGGGGCAATTCCTTAGCAAACTCGATTTGAGGATCATGGGTAGTGGGAAGTAAGGAGAGGGGAGGAGCTTGAGCTCAGGAGCTGTCGCTCAGTTTTGCCTGCTCTGATCCAAGATCTGATCCATGACCCATCTATGATGAATAATGACAATGGATGGCACAGATGCCAAGTTATGTTGAGCAAATAACTTTCCCTGTTAAAAAAAAAAAAAAAAAAAAAAAGTTATTAAACTTGTTTTACTGACTTCTGCCAGGCTTCCCCAAAAATCTGCCATCCTTTTTTGCTTAACCGTGGAACAAATTACTTGTTCCTCAGTTGTTACTACTACCAGCCACAAGAAAATAATTTTTCAGCCTTTGCCACCACAGCAGGCTATTGAAGTGCCTCATCTACAGATGGGTGACTCCGCTCTGGCCAAAATTGGATGTCCTTCAAGGATGCATCTGCAGTCCTAACAAATGGGTTGTCCTGGCCTCAGGCAGCCCTTCGGTCGGCCGGATTCCAAAGTCTGGGTCTGGCCTCGGCTGGTGTCGCACTTCACCCGACTTCATAGCTGCAGTTCTTCGGGTATAAAGGCATCAGCCGACGCCATTTTCCTCAGTCTTTCTTGCCGCGTGGCGCCCGAAGCAGAAGCTGTTCGCAAGTGCCGGTCGGTCAGATCCAGAGATTACTACTACCGAAGACTTCTAAAAAGCTAAGTACCCCATAGGGGACTCTTTCTTGCCTCAGCCGATGTCAGAAAAAGAGAATAACTGTTTAACTTGTGGGAAACAAATACCTCATAAAGACTTCCACTCTTACTGCCTACCTTGTTTAGGCCCAGACCACGACGTAGCAGCTTGTTTAGCCTGTGCTTCCTTCAACCGACGGTCGGAGTTTGCAGAGGAGTTTTTCGGCTCTGCTTTTGCTTATATCATGCCGTCGGAGACTCCGACTTCACATTTAGCTAAAAAGCGTAAGGAAAAGGACCGACACTCGCGGTCCGCGGTTTCGGCCGAAACCGCGGTTAAGCCAACCGCGAGTGTCTCTGTTTCGGCTGAAACCGAGTCTGCGGTTCTTCGGCCGAAAGCATGCCTCCTACTACCGAGGCCTCTTCCAGCATGGCTGAATCTGCTACTGAAATTCCACCTGCTCTTACAGTTTCTCAGGATTTATCAGATACTATTCCCCTAGATGTATCTACTCCTGCACGTGGAGCTGCTAGGCCCCCTGCATCCATGTCAATTAAGGCCTTTGCCAGGGCTAAAGCAGCTAAATCTTCCAAGGCCGTGCCTACTAAAGCCCCCTCTCACAGGCCTAGCTCTAGTACTCAAATGCTTAGTTTAGCAGAGGATCTCATTTCTTTGATCAGGGGATCCCAGTCTCACCCTGATAGGGCCTCTCAACCCCCTCCAGAGAAGAGACCTAGAGCAGAACCTCCTGAGCCAGTTTCTACTGATTACTCCTCAGATGATTCAGAAGATGCAAACCCTCCTGAGGGCCCTTATTCTCCATATGAGGACTCTGATGCAGAAGACTCCATTCCTTCTGCCTCTCCTCCTGAGGAATTTTCTTTTGGGGAAACCTTGCATGCTATGAGGGAACAATTTCAATGGCAGGGCCAGGATTTCTCAGACTCTAGGAAAAGGCTTAGGACTTTTTTGCATTTGCCACTGCATAGGCCTTTAGCCATTCCTCCAGTACTTACAGTTGTGGATGATGCATTTAATGATGCTTGTACTGCTCCTGATTCATTCCCTCCGGCCCCTGCTAAGCCCGACAGATACTACAGGGTTCCGGACACACACAATCATTTGTATAAGGCTCCTTTTGCAGATCCCGAAACTATCTCCCAGGGACCCAAGGCTGTAGCAGCTACCTCTGCCAAAAACCCACTCCCCTCTGAAAGGGAATCTAGGGCCTTGGAGAGATGGGGTAAAAAAGTTTATACTTCTGCTACTCTTTCGGCTAGGGCCTTAAACTGTCAATTCCACATGATTCAGTATCAGGAATTTATGTTAGATCAGTTATCTAAAAAGCTGTCCTCACCTGAGCCTTTAGACAGAAAGTCACTTCAGGAAATGGTACATAACATACAGCAGGTCAGTAATCATTCCTTAAAATGCGGCTATGATGCACTGGAGGCCTCCTTTAGATCAGCTATGACTGGTACAGTGATCAGAAGGCATGCATGGTTAAAAGAGCAGTCCTTACCAGACCATGTAAAATCAAAGCTCCTAGATGCTCCCATGGATAAACACAATTTGTTTGGCTCTCCTGCACAGCAAGTGCTGAAGAAGGTGGAAGAGAAAGCAAAATCTGTCCAGACAGTCAAGGATTTCTTACATGTCCAGCCTCCAAGGTTTAGTAGGAACTGGCCTTCCAAGAATTTTGGTCCTTTCCAGACACCAACAGAGCACAGAGAGGCAGGAATAGGTGCTCAAGAGGCAGAGGTCAATCCAGAGGTGCCTACAGGGGACGTCAGTGGCAGCCTAACAACCAGCGAAGTACTACTGCAGACCCAGCCACTACCACTTCCACAGGACAGTCACAGTGACTTGGCTCTGAAGCCGCCTACCAGGGAACAACTAGAAGCACCCTTAGGCGGAAAGCTAGCCTTATTTTCAGTAAACTGGCATTGCATTACAGGAGACAAATGGATTTTACAGACAATAGACAAAGGTTACAGGTTTCACTTCCATACTCTACCAAGGAAGAGAGGAATGCCAAACCTACCTCCAAATCAAAAGGCAAACGCTCTACAACAAATAGACAACTTAAAAAGGATGAGAGCTATAGAAAAGATACCATCTATGGAACAAGGGCAAGGATTTTACTCCAGACTTTTCCTGGTGCCAAGGAAGGAAAATCAATGGAGACCTATTCTAGACCTGTCCGCTCTGAACACATACCTCATTGTTCCAAAATTCAAAATGCTGACTCTACAGCAGCTTCTTCCCATGCTGGGCAAGGAGTCTTGGCTGGTAACTCTAGATCTCAAGGAGGCATACCTGCACGTCCCCATACGACCAAATTGCAGAAGATACCTCAGATTTCTTGCAGGATCAGAGCATTATCAATTCTCAGCATTGCCTTTTGGCTTATCTACTGTGCCCAGAGTATTCACGAAATGCCTGGCATCAGTAATTGCTCATTGCAGGCTTCAGGGAATTCAAATTTACCCTTACCTGGACGATTGCCTGTTACAAGCGGACAACAAAACAAATTAACAAAAGACTTGAAAAGGGTCATTCATCTACTGCAAGCCTTGGGATACACAGTCAATATAAAAAAGTCAAGGCTGTTGCCATCCCAAAGGATAACCTTCTTGGGTGCAGAACTGGACACATCAAATCAAATGGTATCCCTCACAGCAGAAAAACAAAAGCACCTTCCACTCTACTTCATGGCATTAACAACGCAGAACCAGCTTACAGCAAGGAAAGTCCTGCAAGCCCTGGGTTACATGGCATCCTGCATAATATTGATCCCACATGCCAGACTGCATATGAGGAAGTTGCAATGGTACCTCAGGAATTTATGGTCTCAGCACAAGCACAGCCTAGAAATCCAAATTCCAATAATTCCATGCCTGAAGCAAGAATTCCGATGGTGGGCTCAGGCCTGTCAATTGAACAAAGGACTGCCCTTCCACAGCCCTCAACCAAGCCAGACTATCACCACAGATGCCTCAGACCTCGGTTGGGGCGCACACATGCTGGACAAGTGCATACAAGGCTTATGGACTCAAGACCAGCTAAACCTCCACATAAACCAAAAAGAGATGCTGGCAGTAAAACTGGCAATTCAAGCATTCAGACCGCTTCTCCAACAGGGGCAATTGCTGATGAGGACGGACAACACCACAGTTATGTGGTATATCAACAAACAGGGAGGCACACATTCATATCCTCTATGCTAGATGGCAATGGATCTCTGGAATGTGGCCCTAAGCCTAAACATACAGCTCAAGGCAATATTTGTGCCAGGAAAAGAAAACATACTAGCAGACATCTTAAGCAGGACTACCACGGATGCCCACGAATGGATGCTGCATCCAGACATCTTCAAATCCATCACAAGGAAATGGGGACTATCAGAAATAGACTTATTCGCATCCCCACACAATCACCAATTGAAAAAATTCTGCACAAGGACATACCACCCACTTGCTTGGAAGGTGGACTCCCTACCTTTCAGTTGGAAAAACCTGACAGCATATGCATTCCCACCTCTTCCTTTGATGCACAAAGTGCTATTGAAGATCAAAGAAGACCATCCAAGGATCATCCTGCTAGCTCCAGACTGGCAGAGACAGCACTGGTACCCACTACTGAGGAGTATGTCTCGGGAACTCGCATGGCCTCTACCCCTGGTTCCTTTACTGCTGACACAGAACAACTTCAAAACCCTGCATCCGAACCTGAAAACACTGCAGCTAGCTGCTTGGAGCATTGCATATGACAAAATAACCCAGATTTATCTCAAAGGGTTAAAGACATTATCTTGGAAGCTCGCAGACCCTCAACAAGAAAAACTTACTCAGCGAAATGGAAAAGATTTCTCTTTTGGAGTGCAGCAAAAGGGCAAAATGTAACACTGGTAAACATAGCTAACATCCTGGAATACTTAGCAGAGCTTTTCCACAATGGCCTGTCTTACTCTTCCATTAAGATTCATGCGTCAGCTATTTCAGCAGAATACAACATGGATCCTCCAGTCTTCTCTCATCCTCTACTCCGGCAGTTTCTGAGAGGAATCAAAAATGTAAAGCCACCAAGGAAGCCACCACTGCCTACATGGGACTTGAACTTTGTGCTAGAAAAGTTGACACTTCCCCCTTTTGAACCAGCAGCAACATTACAGTACTTATCATGGAAAACTGCTTTCCTGCTTGCAATCACTTCAGCAAGAAGGGTTTCTGAACTACAGGCATTAATGGCAGTGCAACCCTTCCTTATCTTCCATCAGGATAGAGTGTCCATGAGAACTAATCCTACCGTTATGCCAAAGGTGGTCTCCAGGGTATCTTTAAACCAAGCAATCCACCTACCAACATTCTTCCCCAACCCACAGAACAGGGGAGAAAGACTGCTGCATACCTTGGATGTGCATAGGCAATTGCGCTACTACCTGGACAGAACCAAGAACAATAGAAAAACTGACCAACTTCTGGTAGCATATGCCACAGGAATGGAAGGAAAAGCAATTTCAAAACAGACAATCTCTAAATGGATAGGAAATTGCATTAGATTTTGTTATTCTTATCATGGAAAGGCAACTCCAGAAAATATCAGACCTCACTCCACAAGGGCTACAGCCACTACTACAGCTTTTTACGAGGAGTGGCTACAAAAGACATTTTAGAGGCTGCTACTTGGAGCTCCGTGCATACATTTGCCAAGCATTATAATCTACCCTTATACTCCAGATCCCGAGCAGGTTTTGCCACTGCTGTGTTGCAAGGGATCTTAACTACACCATAATCTTGTTAGGGCCTCCTCCCCAGTTTGGCTATGGTATTCTACCCATTTGTTAGGACTGCAGATGCATCCTTGAAGGACATAGTACAGTTTTGTGCCTACCATAAATGTAGATGTCAGAGAGGTATGCATCTGCAGTTAGGATTACCCACCCTCCTTTCCCTCTGTGGTACTCCTAGGGTATTTGCCCATCTTGTAGCTAGCTGGGGGAATCTATTATGGTGTATTTGTTTGTATATATGTACATACATGTTTATTTCTATTTGCTCTCTGTTTGGAAACATTTGCATTTATCCAAATTTAGCCTTCCTAGAGGGCATCTGGCATCTGGGGCAAGAAACACTGAGGAAAATGGCGTCTGCTGATGCCTTTATACCCGAAGAACTGCAGCTATGACGTCGGGTGAAGTGCGACACCAGCCGAGGCCAGACCCAGACTTTTGGAATCCGGCCGACCGAAGGGCTGCCTGAGGCCAGGACAACCCATTTGTTAGGACTGCAGATGCATACCTCTCGGACATCTACATTTATGGTAGGTACAAAACTGTACTTTCTTCTTACCCCCTTTTTTTTTTTTTTACATGGTTTCCACTGGTGGTGTTCTTGCAGCCAGTATGGACCACGGATTAGCACATTCTCTGCTGCTATTGTAGTGCCTTTGCAGCCCTGGGAGAATGTCACTCTGTCTAGTCAGAAAGCTATGACAATCCTTGGAAAGGTTTTCCCTGACAAAAGTGGGGCTAATTTTTCAGAAATTCTAAAAGCTAACACAAGTTTTTTCCTAGATTAGCTACTTTAGACAGATGTGATTGGGTTTAGCTCAGGCTTTTGAGCCTTTCTGTATGGCTGTTTCAGGTAAACATTAAAAGGATTCTAGATTTCTTGAAGATATTCAAGAGATTGTACCTCAAATTGAGTGTGAAGGGACATGTTGTCTCCACAGGTTTCTGTTTCATATTGAGGCAAGTGTGGCTGTGGCCAGTCCCTCTGAAGGATTCTTTTTCAGACTGCTTCTAGAATTAATCCATTTTTTCAGTGGGTTAGTGATGTTTCTCAGTCCCTTAGGATGTACTATGATTTGTTACAATGGATAATTCCAGAACCTAGTCCCTTTTTCCCCTGTTTTCTGCTTGGAGGATGTTCGTCGAGGCATGTAACTTGCCTGGCAGCCAGCCTGCTGCCTCGAAGAAAGCAAAGTTCCCAGGTTCCAGCTGCTGTTAAACATTTGGTTAGTACTAATCCCTCTCCTTACATGGATGGAAAGGCTTCTAATGAATTTGGAGAGAAGTAGGTTCTGCAACACTTACTTTTAGAGTTCAGCTGCCATGCTTACATGCTGCAGTTTATGCTTGCCTCTTGTGAGAGAGTAATGTTGTGGCATCTGTTTCCTCATCTGAGAAAAGCTTCTTTCTCTGATTTAGTTGCTTCTTTATCTCAAGTGGCTGTGCATAGTTTGAAAAGCACATGATTTGGCTGATGCCACCTACAGGGTTGCTGACATGAACTTCCTGGCTATGTTCTAAAACTCTCTCAGATGTCCAAAGTTACATTTTGAATTTTCTGTTTAGTAGAGAGGTAGTTTTGTTCCATCTGGTGCAGAGATCCCTGCTGTGTGTGAGAAAGGTGAACTGATAAATTTAAAAAGCTATGGCAGGTAGTTTCCTAAAACCTAGAGGAGCCTCCCAGAACTAGGACAGTTTGAGTGTATGACCATTTACAAGACACCCCCCCCCAAAAGGTAAACCCTATCTTTGGGTTACTTTTGGCAGTGGCAGTTGTCCCCCACCACTCTTTTCTGAGGGACTCTACCCTTACTCACCAGACTTTCCCTACCATCATGGCACGTGGTTCTCTCCGGTGGTGTTAAAGCTCCCCCTTCACTTTCAGAATGTTTTTTTTAAATTGTTTGCTATTCCAAGTTCTAAATGTTACCCCTTCTCATTTTGTTATCCCTTGCTTTCCATTTGAGTTTTCTGGTAACCTTAGATGTTATGTTGTCCATATCTCACCTTCGTTCTTGCTGTTTGGGTTCATTGCCAATCTTCTGCTCCAACTCGGCTGTATATTATAGCTCGAGAGCTCTTACTAGCTTGAGGCTAGCCCCTATCCCAGCATGCCTAGCGGTAGTTACCCAGATCTTGTTTGCTGCTTGCAGCGTCAAGATTGCGGATACTGGCTCAGGCTAAGTGTTCTTTCTATTATGTTTTTCAGCTAATATTTCCAGTTTAGCTTAGGCATTTTGTTATCTGTAGTTGTCCTTGGCATTTATATCTATCCCTATCCTATCTGAGTGACTTGTTTGTTGTGTAAATTAACTGTTTTTTCCCTCGAGCCTTTCCCCCACCTTCAGACCCGTTTAAATTAGAGTGTTCTCCTTTTTGCCTTTCCTGTAACTGTTGAGGAGTTGCCATTTGAGTTAGAGGCTCTCCTTAGGTGGGAGTTCGACGTTTAACTTGGATGCCCCCCCTTCTCCTTTTTTTTACTCTGTCTGTTTAAAAAAAGATATATAGATAGATATATATAGATATATATATATATATATATATATTTATAGATATATATATATATATATATATATATATATATATATAGATATATATAGATATATATATATAAATAGATATATATAGATAGATATAGATATAGATATATGTATGTATATAGATATATGTATGTAAATAGATATATAGATATATGTAAATAGATATATAGATATATGTATATAGATATATAAAATGTGTGTATGTATGTGTGTAGATATATATATATATATATATATATATATATATATATATATATATACACACACGTTTCTGTTATTGCCAATAGTTTTTCCTCTTTGTCTAGCTATACAGAGTGCTTCATAGTCTTCTTACTAGCAGTATATAGCCTTATAGTGCTATTTTTCATATTATGTCCAAGGATACTGGCAAAGATTTAAAACCACCTGGTTTCAAAAAATGTGTCTCGTGTTGCCAAAAGATGTCCCTCACGGATGGGCACACTAGTTGTGTGTATTGTTTAGGACCTCTTCACTTGCAGGACTCATGCTATATGCCTTTAGTTCACATGTCCTGCAGGAGAAAAGAAACAAGCTTATCTTGCGAGGTTTGCTGAAGACCCCCTTTGATACTGCCATGGAGGGGACTTGGCCACCTAAATAATTAAAGTGAAGCCTTCATCCTCTTCGGCTCCAAGTTCGGACACATCTAAGGACAAGGATAAACCACAAGCTAAGTTGGACCCGACTTTCAGTTCCAACAAGACATCTGCACCTATGGCTCCATCTGTGTCTTCAGAGCCAGTAAGGTCCCATAAGCATTCCAGATCTCCTGCCTTGGAACCGTGTGGTCCACTCCCAGTCTCCATTATTGCAATCTCTGGCGGGCAGTCACCGGTCTTTGACACACTCCTCTCTGTCATCCAGGAGGCTTTTGGATGATTATGTGGAGAGGGTGGTAAAGAGGCTTCTAGGACACCAGCACTTGCCAAAATACTTTCGGGCCCATCCCAGATGGAAATGGTGCTGACAGCCCAAACACGTGTCTTGATTCCTCCTCAGACTCCTCTGAGTTTGGAGCCAGAGTGCATGGAAGTCGTGGTGGAATCATTTGTTCTAGTAACCACCTCTGGTCTTTTGGTTCCGACTACCACTCTGATCTCCTCGATACCTCCTCCTATCAAGGGATCTGGGGGCCGGCGCTCCCTCGGCTCTGAGGGGGGGGGGGGCAGCATTGGAGCCTTGTCCAACCCTACTCTCCTTCTCAGAGCTTCGGCACAGGACAGCTCAGCTCCAACATTGGCCTCAGAGCCATTGCCCTCAGTTCGGAGAAAGTCTTCTGTTCTTTTGGGTCGGGACCATGTGATAAGCATGATGTCTGCTGAGACAGCTCCACCCTCAGCTCCACTGGCTCCTTTACCCTTGGTGCCGGTGTCCGCCTCTGAACCCTCCCCTCCGAACATTTTTTTTAAAAATACCCAAGGGTTAATACCTGTTTTTCCTTTTGGGCCCAGCAACGGTGTTATGTCTTTTCTAGATTTTTAAAAAACCTATAGGAATTAATTTGCCAGGATTGGGAAAGAAATTTAAAACCCCGGTTTTTAAAACTCGTTTGGGGAAAAAAAAAACCCCCGGAAAGCCTAGTTGGGATTTTTAGGACCCCCTTTAGGGCTCAGTAAACCGGGGTTTCCCAAGTTTTTTTGGAGAAAGAAAACTTTACTGTTCAAGATTTGTCCTCCAGGAGGGAGGGCCCCCTAAAATTTAAAATAATTTTTCCTCTTCCTTGTTGGCCTCTCCCAAAGGTCCCAAAAAGGGGCCCCCTTTAGTTCAAGGTTTTTTTTCCCAGTTTTTCGGGTCCCCAAAAACCAAGTTTAAAAAGGCAAAGATTTGATTCCTTTTTGGGGGTTTTCCCCTCCCAAAACCTATGGAACCCCTTTTTGGGGTTTTCCGTTTTGACCCTTCTTCGGTAACGGAGGGTTTTTATTTGTTTGAGGGTGGTACTTCCCTTGGGCCCCTCCTAAATCTTTTTGGCCCCCCAAAAAAGGGGCAAAATGGGAATCAAAATCTCTGATTTGGAAAGGCTAGGGGAATTTTGTTTGATCCTTTGCTATACCCCTGGTTTTTTTGGTAAATTTTCGACTTTCCCGAACCCCTATTCGGGTCCCGGGCCCCCTTCCCTGGTTTTTGGGGGCCTGAGCCTTGTAACTTTTTCCCAGGGGCCCCCGAAACTTTTCCAGGCCTAAGGTTAGGCCCCCCGTTGAAAAATCCTGTTCCTTTTGGGGGGCCTTTTGGGTAAGGGGAAAGGTGAACCTTTCCCCCTTTTTCCAAGGGGGTTTTTGGTTTCCTGTTTCAAAAACTCCTTTTCCTGAACCCCAAAGGGGGGCCCTGGCCAGGGAATTTGGGGGGTTCAATTTAAACCCCCCTGAACATGGGAAGATTCCCCCGAAGGGTTTTTAGGGGAAGGGCCCCCCGAGGGTGGGCACTGGCTGTTTTTGAAAGGCGCCTGGCCCTCGAATTGCTCCTTTTAAAACATTTGAATCCTTACAAAGGGGTGTTTTTTTTTCCCCTTTAAGAGTTTTGAAATGGAGGCGGCCCGCCCTCGGCTGTTGGGGTTTTCCCTTTTACCCCAATTTGTAGAATTTGGCAAAATGGAATTCCCTATGGCCCCGTCCAGGGGGGTTTTTTTTAAGCAAAGCCAAAGGGTTTTTTTAGGCCTAGAAAGGAGTTACCCCTTTATCTTCGGGGGGGCAGGGCAGTTTTGAAAAGCCCAAGTCCAGTGCCTTTGCCCGGCAGCCCTTTAAAGGCTGGACTTTTCAAAAAAAATTGGAGAATTACCCCGACAAGGGGGTTTTGGAACTTACCCCGGCAGGTTTTATTTCCTACCCTTCCTTTTAAACATGCCGCATTCCTTCACAAAAAAAAGAGGGGAAAAATTTTTTTTTCCCAAATGGGGTTCCCTTCCCTTTCCCGGGAGGTTTTTTTTCCCTTTCCCAGCCGGGGCCGTGGGCCAATTTTTTTATTTACATTCCCCAAAACTTTCTGGCATTAAGTTTTTGCTCAACAGTTTTTCCCCGGGGGGAAAAACAGGTGGTAAAAATCCAAGGAGCTTCCTTCATGTGATCCAAAGGGAGGGATTGGGGAAATCCCTTTTCAGTTTTTGCAGCCCGGCACATGCGCCCGGTACCTTCGGCTCCAGGAAGCTTTCTTTGGCTAAAAAAAAAAATTATCCTTACAGCTGCCGACCCAAGAAAAGGAAACCTTTTCAGAGGTAGTATCTCTAAATCCAAAGGAAAAAATAAAACCAGTTTAAACCCCCTCAAGACAGGGCCCGGGGTTAAGTCAGAAAATCCTTTTTAACCCCGGACAAACAAAAGAATCTTTCCCTTTACTTTCATCAACTATCTCTTCAGTCCGGCTGACTGCAAGGACAGTCCTTCAAGCCTTAGGTTCATGGCATCTTGTATTCTGGTGCTTCCCAATGCCAAACTGCATATGAGGAAGCTACAATGGTATCTCAAAATGTATGGACACAGCACTGCCAGGATTTGACACTGTCATTCAAATAATAACTTGCATTCAAAAGGAATTTTTGTGGTGGGCTCAGGAATGTCACCTAAACAAGGGATTCTCTGTGTCCCCGCCAGAGGCGAGTCAGATTCTAACGACAGATGCCTCAGACATAGCTTGGGGAGCTCATCTGAATGGAAAGTGGATACAAGACAAGTGGCCTGCCAGACTACAGCATCTACATATCAACATGAAGGAGATGTTAGCAGTCCAGTTTGCATTAATGGAATTCAAGGAGTTACTTCTTCCAGGGCAGGTGTTGATTCTAACAGACAACACAACTGTCATGTGGTACATCAACAAACAAGGGGAACACATTCTTATCCTCTATGCAGGCAAGCAATGATTTTGTGGGGAGACTGCGCCAGCTTGCAACTAAATCTTCAGGCAAGGTTTCTGCCGAGCACAGAACTCCTTAGCAGATGTGTTAAGCAGGCAAATCATGGATCCCCACGAGTGGAAACTGGATCTTCATGTATTCGAAATTGACAGTGTCATGGGGAACTCCAGACATAGATCTGTTCGCTTCTCCGTTAAACCACCAGCTGCCAAAGTTTTGCTAAAAGGTTTCATCACACAGCTTGGAAAGTGGATGCTCTTTCTTTCAGTTGGAAAAATCTTCATGTGTATGCCTTTCCACCTCTGCCTCTCCTCCCAAAGGTACTCCTAAAGGTCAGACAAGACAAGCCAAGGATGATTTTAATAGCTCCAGATTGGCCTCGCAACACTGGTACCCATTACTGAGGAGTCTGGTAAGGAAGCCTCCATGGCCTTTACCTTTGATTCCACACCTATTGTCTCAGAGGGACGGTCATCTACTCAATGTCAAGCTTCACTCTCTTCATCTAACAGCCTGGCATATTCTGTTTTGAACCACAGCAGGTCTCAACTTCCTCAACAAGTTTTGAATGTGATTATGGAAGCCAGAAGACCTAGTACAAGGAAAGTGTACGAGAAAATGGAAGAGATTTTTATTTTGGAGTGCAGCAAAGGATTTGGAGGTTTCTGAGCCTAATTTGAGTGTGGCTCTTCAATATCTTACTGAGTTATTGGACAAAGGTTTGTCTTTCTCTTCCATTAAGATTCATGCTGCAGCAATTTCAGCTCACTATGATTGTGACCCACCATTGTTTTCTCATCCTTTGTTCAAGCAATTTCTTAGAGGGGCAAAGAATATAAGACCCCCACGTAGAGCTCCTACTCCTGCTTGGGACCTCAATTTTGTGTTGGAGAAACTTACTCTACAACCTTTGAGCTCATGGCTACTGCTGAATTGAAATACTTGTCATGGAAAACTGCTTTATTGTTGGCCATTACTTCTGCAAGAAGGGTTTCTGAATTGCAGGCCCTTATGGCGGTTGAGCCTTTTTTGATTTTCCATAAGGATAGGGTATCATTACGTACTAATCCTTCCTTTATGCCTAAGGTGGTCTCTAGTGTGGCTTTTAAACCAAACTATTCATTTGCCTACTTTTTATGCAGATCCCCAAAATAAGGGGAAAAGATTTTGCACACTTTAGATGTACACAGGCAGTTGCTATTATTTAAGCAGGACTAAGGATTTTAGGCAGTCTCAGCAGTTGTTTGTTTCTTTTTGCTTTGAGTTCTCAGGGCAAGCCTGTGTCAAACAAACTATTTCTAAGTGGATTGGGTTTTGCATTGCATTTTGTTATTCCTTCATGGCAAGGAGATTCCAGCTGGGATTAGGCCTCATTCCACTAGGGCTACTGCCACTTCAACAGCATTTCTAAGGGGGGTGGCAACTAAGGATATTTTGGAGGCAGCTACTTGGAGTTCAGTGCATACTTTCTCTAAGCATTACCACCTTCCTCTCTATTCTAAATCTAGGGCTGGTTTTGCCACGGCTATTTTGCAGGGCATGTTGACAGCTCCAGCTTCTTTATGATTTGCCAGCCTCCCTTACCTCTGCTTTGGGATTCTACCAGTGTTAGGACTGCAGCAATGTGGGATGAAGAACATAGTACAGTTTTGTACCTACCATAAATGTAGATGTTCAAGATCCACATTGCTGCAGTCCAATTCTACCCTCCCTCCTTCCCCTCTGTGTTTAGGGTGGTTGTGTGGGTGGGGTTGTACTTTTGTAAATTTGTATATATTGTACTTATATTTGGTACAGGAGTGTTTGGTGTTTTTGGTTTTGGCCTTATCTTTTAGGGTCTTCTGACATCTGGGGCAAGAAAAGACTGAGGATATGACGTCGGTCATACGCATTTGTACCCTGACGTCCTGACGTCAGACTAATGCGCCTTGACCGACGTCAGCCTTATACTTTGGTATTCGGGCCGACTGGGACAGCGGACTACCCAAGTGTTAGGACTGCAGCAATGTGGATCTTCGAACATCTACATTTATGGTAGGTACAAAACTGTACTTTTTTTCCCTCGAGCCTTTCCCCCTCCTTCAGACCCGTTTAAATTAGAGTGTTCTCCTTTTTGCCTTTCCTGTAACTGTTGAGGAGTTGCCATTTGAGTTAGAGGCTCTCCTTAGGTGGGAGTTCGACGTTTAACTTGGAGGCCCCCCCTTCTCCTTTTTTTTACTCTGTCCGTTTAAAAAAAGATATATATATATATATATATATATAGATAGATATATAGATATAGATATATAGATATAGATATATAGATATAGATATATAGATATAGATATATATAGATATAGATATATAGATATAGATATATAGATATAGATATATAGATATAGATATATAGATATAGATATATAGATATATAGATATGTATTGATATATAGATATATGTATATAGATATATAAAATGTGTGTATGTATGTGTGTAGATATATATATATATATATATATATATATATATATATATATATATATATATACACGCTTCTGTTATTGCCAATAGTTTTTCCTCTTTGTCTAGCTGTACAGAGTGCTTCATTGTCTTCTTAGTAGCAATATATAGCCTTAGTTATAGTGCTGTTTTTTCATATTATGTCCAAGGATACTGGCAAAGATTTAAAACCACCTGGTTTCAAAAAATGTGTCTCGTGTTGCCAAAAGATGTCCCTCACGGATGGGCACACTAGTTGTTTGTATTGTTTAGGACCTCTTCACTTGCAGGACTCGTGCTATATGCCTTTAGTTCACATGTCCTGCAGGAGAAAAGAAACAAGCTTATCTTGCGAGGTTTGCTGAAGACCCCCTTTGATACTGCCATGGAGGGGACTTGGCCACCTAAATAATTAAAGTGAAGCCTTCATCCTCTTCGGCTCCAAGTTCGGACACATCTAAGGACAAGGATAAACCACAAGCTAAGTTGGACCCGACTTTCAGTTCCAACAAGACATCTGCACCTATGGCTCCATCTGTGTCTTCAGAGCCAGTAAGGTCCCATAAGCATTCCAGATCTCCTGCCTTGGAACCGGTGTGGTCCACTCCCCAGTCTCCATTATTGCAATCTCTGGCGGGCAGTCACCTGTCTTTGACACACTCCTCTCTGTCATCCAGGAGGCTTTTGGATGATTATGTGGAGAGGGTGGTAAAGAGGCTTCTTAGGACACCAGCACTTGCCAAAATACTTTCGGGCCCATCCCAGATGGAAATGGTGCTGACAGCCCAAACACCTGTCTTGATTCCTCCTCAGACTCCTCTGAGTTTGGAGCCAGAGTGCATGGAAGTCGTAGTGGTGGAATCATTTGTTCTAGTAACCACCTCTGGTCTTTTGGTTCCGACTACCACTCTGATCTCCTCGATACCTCCTCCTATCAAGGAATCTGGGGGCCGGCACTCCCTCGGCTCTGAGGGGGGGGGGACAGCATTGGAGCCTTGTCCAACCCTACTCTCCTTCTCAGAGCTTCGGCACAGGACAGCTCAGCTCCAACATTGGCCTCAGAGCCATTGCCCTCAGTTCGGAGAAAGTCTTCTGTTCTTTTGGGTCGGGACCATGTGATAAGCATGATGTCTGCTGAGACAGCTCCACCCTCAGCTCCACTGGCTCCTTTACCCTTGGTGCCGGTGTCCGCCTCTGAACCCTCCCCTCCGACCCAAGCGTAGGGAGCCCATGCTCCAGGACGCCCCATTGGGCGATCCCACCTCATCCGAAACCACCCCTGAACACACCTCGGAGAAGGTCCCTCTGAAGAGGACTTGCAGGAGGATGTGGACTCCCCTGAGTCCTTGATATCAGACATGGACTTGGATGACTCAGAAGGGTCCCCTCAGGCCCCCTCTGAAGATGTCTCCTTTTTAGACATCTTAGAAATCCTTCGACAAAGGGGTGACTGGAAGTCCCTTGTCCCTTCTGAAGAGAAGTCTGTGTACCTGGATGCGTTTGGTTCCCGACCCTCGACGTCTTGGGTATCTCCTCCTTTCGACCCACTATTGCACGTAGTGAGTCGGAAGTCTTGGAACTCTCCAGACATGATGGAACCAGTTCCACGGGGGCCTTTTAAATTCATTACAGCCTCTAAAGACAGGCTCTTCTTATCTAAAGATGTTCCCGTTGATGCTATGGTGGTGGCAGCAGCCACCAAGAAGGAATTAGCGGAAACTTCATCTGCCAAAGAATCTACGATGGACAGATATGGGAAGCGTAAGTTTTCTTCAGTGACTTTTGCATTCAGGTCGCTGAACTATTTGTCCCACTTTACAAGGCTTGGGGATCTCCTCAAGGAGTTAGGAGACACCTTACAGGATCCTACAGCTGTGGGAGCCTCTGACAAGGCAGCTTCTCAGCTTGCGACCCTGACTTCAGTGGTTAACTCCTCCATGCGGCTCATTCCTTATGCAGCCGATGGAATGAGCAGGGCAGCAGGCACAGGGGTAGCCTTACGCAGACACTCCTGGATGCGTCTTTGTCATTTTGTGGAGCCCTTCAAGTGTTCCTTTACCGATGCCCCCTTTGCTGGCTCGTCCCTGTTCGGTCCTCAAGTAAGAGAGGTGTGAACAGGATGGCAAAACACTCCCTGCCATGGGAATGTTTTTCTGCTCCATCTAGGCCCTATCCCAAAGGCCAGAAGAGCGGAAAGCTGTGGTACCAGAAATCCCAGGGAGCTTTGCCTGACACATGTGGAGAATTTTCCCCCAGGGGCAGAGGGGGAAATAACGGAAGATGCTGACCTCGCGGCAGGGGGATCCGCAGAACCAGGGCGACAGAGATACCGTCTCCGGTAGGCCCTTCCAGTGCTTCTGAAGGGAGGCCCTGACCGTCTGTCTCTGGAGACAGTCAGGGGGAGATTATCCTTGAACCCAAAAGCCTGGCAGACAATCCCAAGATACACGGATACTATCCATAGTATCCAGAGGTTACAGTATCCCCTTCTCAAAACTTCCCCCATGAAAAAGACAATACTCCATCCCAGATGTTCCACCCAGTCTTCAGGATCAAGCAAACCTGGAGGTTCAAAGGTTGCTAGGAAATTGTCATCCAGTAAGTCCCCGCAGACCAAATCGGATCCGGAACTTATTCAAGGTTTTTTAGTTCCAAAGAAAACAGTGGATTGGAGACCCATTTTGGATCTCAGCAGACTAAACAAGTCAGTCAAGAAAACAAAGTTCCGGATGGTAACACTTCAGTCCATTCTTCCCTTTCTGGGACAGGACAATTGTTTGTGCTCTGTCTATCTCCAGGATGCGTACTACCATATAAAAATGGACAGGTGGTCAAGGAGATATCTACGCTTTCGGCTGGGAGCCAGTCGCCATCAGTTCAGAGCTCTGCCCTTTGGTCTCACCACAGCCCCAAGGGTGTTCAAATGCATGGCAGTAGTTCCGGCTCTCCTGATGCGTCAAGGATTTTGGGTGTTTCCATATCTGGACGACTGGCTCCTTACTACCACCACCGAGCATCAACTAATCAGGGCAAGGGAATACACAATCCGCTTTTGTTCTCATCTTGAGATCACCATAAACTATGAAAAAATCTGCCTTGTAGCCTTGTCAATATATTACCTTTATAGGGGCAAATTTAGACACACTGGCTATGATGCAAAGTTGCCTCAAAGAGTATTAACGATCTGTTGCCAAGTTGTCATACTGTTCACACGAGGATTCAAGCAAGATTTGTCCTCGAGGTACTGGGTTCTATGGCGGGTGCAATCACTCTAGTCCCTATGGCTTGCTTCCACATGAGAATTCTACAGTGGCTTCTATTTGCACAATGGTCATTCCAGGATTTACCCTTGTCACATCAGATTCTGATCACGGAATCCTGCAGAAAAGGGATGCGGAGTGGTGGCTTCACTCCCCTATGGTGACGATAGGCAGGCCATTTCTATGCCCCAACCTGTAGCCACAGTGACCACAAATGCTTCACAGATGGGGTGGGGGGGCATTATCTGGGACAGACTGTTCAAGGGACTTGGCAGGAACACGAGTACCACTTGCACATCAATGTCTTGGAGAGAAGAGCAGTGCTCCTGGCGTTGCAAGCACTTCAGAACTCTCTACCTACAGGGACTATAGCAATTCAAACGGACAATATGTTGGTAGTATAGTACATCAAAAACAGGGTGGAACCAGGTCTTAGCCCTTGTGTTGAGAAGCTCTATGAGTTTGGCAATTGGCGATGTCTTCCCAGCGCTTTCTGGTTGTAGCACACATCCCGGGGAAATCCAACGTGATAGCGGACAAGCTCAGCCGGGCCATCCTAATGCCCCACGAGTGGTCCCTAAAGCAGGAAGTTGCGGACTTGATCTTTCGCAAATGAGGCCAGCCATGCTGTGATCTGTTTGCCACCCCCCTCAACACCAAATGCAGCAGCTACTTTGCCCTAGTCCCACCACTGGGACAGTCACCCAGGGACGCACTTGTTAACGATTGGCCCCCGGGACTGCTTTACAACTTTCCACCTTTTCCCCTGATCCCCAAGGTTCTTCAGAAAGCACAGTTGTTGGGTTGCAAGTTAATCCTCATTGCCCCTTACTGGTCTCCTCATATATGGTTCCCATTCCTTTGGCCTCACCTGCAAGGGGAGCCTTGGATCCTGGACCCATGGCCAGATCTCCTGATGCATCAGTCGGGTGCTCTCCATCCTTCAATTCAAACTCATGCTCACAGCTTGGTTTCTCCACTTCTGGTCTTAGCCAGGCTTCCCAATGTTTCCCCAACAGTTCAGCACATTTTGACTTCCTCCCATAAGCCCACTACTAAGAGATTTTATGCTAGTAAATGGAAGAGGTTCTCTTGTTGGGCAGGCAAAAATCAGGTTGATACTTTTACTGCTCCCATTTCAGTGATTCTTGAATTTCTCGCTGAAACATTTGACCAAGGAGCAGCTGCAGCTACTATCTGAGTTCAGTTAGCTGCCATTTCAAATCTCCATATGGGAGAAATGGGTTCCAATATGTCCCATAGTTATGCAAGGCTTTTCTAAGAGGTACAACCCTATTAAGACCTCCGATAAGAGAACCTCTTCCTCCCTGAAATCTAAATTTAGTTTTAGATGCTTTGATTCTTCCTCCCTTTGAACAGTCTGCTTCTTGTCCACTCAAGTTTCTGACTTGGAAGACCCTTTTCTTGATTGCAATTACCTCGGCAAGAAGAGTCTCAGAATTGCAGGCCTTATCTATTCATTCAATCTTGATTTTCCATAAAGATCAGGTTTCTCAGAACCAACCCCTCTTTCTTACCAAAGGTATGTTCTGAATACAATCTGAATCAGTCCGTAGAGCTTCCTGTGTTCTTCCCCAATCATGACAACAAGGCAGATTATACGCTTCATCAATTGGATGTTCATAGACCATTGCGTTTCTATTTACACAGGACCAAGGAATTTAGAAAATCTGATCAATTGCTTATATCCTTTGCGGACAATAAAAGGTTGTGTGGTCTCAAAGATCAAAGTGGCTTTCAGACACTATAAAACATGTCTACGAGTTGCGTAAACACTTCCAGGAAAAATTAAAGGGACTCAACAAGGGCCTTGTCTTCCTCTATTGCCTTTCAGGCCAGATTGCCTTTGGATCCCATCTGTGCAGCAGCTACATGGGCTAATCCTCATACCTTTATCACTCATTACAAAGTAGATGTGGTCTCAGGGCATTCTTTGGTTCCACGGTCCTGAAGAGTTTTTTCCAGTGCGCTACCCAAGAATCAGGTGCTGGGGATGCTGTCCCAAACAGCAAGAATGAAGGAGAGATATGGACAACATAACATAAGAAAGTTATGTACTCACCATAACATTCTGTTTGTTGTCCTTGATCTTGCCTTCCTTCATTCATCACTCCCTCCTTCCCCCTTCCTGGAGGATCGTGAGGAATCCCTTATTTTATTGGCTATACTGGCTGGGTTTCCTTTATACCATTCCTTGTGGTCAGTCTCAGTTTACTACTATTACCTTGTGGAGGGATCACACCTTTATATGCAGGTGTCTTTGGATATGTAGAGTATATCTCTTATCTTTTATATGGTGTAGTGTTGGGTTATCACAAACGAGATCTGGGTAACTACTGCTAGGCATGCTGTGATAGTGGCTACCTTTGAGCCAGTAAAAGCTCTCGAGCTATAGTATATGGCAGAGTATGAGCAGAGCATTGGCTCCAAACCCAAACAGCAAGAAGGAAGGCGAGATCAAGGACAACAAACATGGAACATTATGGTGAGTACATAACGTATTTAACACTTGCCATCACATTCCTAGGGCCACGTTTCCGAAGTTTCTTGTGGTTTCTGTCTGGATCACATTATCTATTATCTGTTTCTCTGCATTATCCTTTGTAAATACCTTTGTAACAGTGGATAAGCAGAAATATCTAACTCCTGTAATAGCTTACTGGAGATTGCAGTGTGTTCACATTTTTTCTTTTAGTTGATCTGCCTTTCTTTCCTGATGTTTTTCACTGTAATCTTTTACTTGGAAAAGAGATAAACTACACAGACTGGGATTCTAATAGAATATGCATATGCCATGCAAGACTAATTCTCACAGAATTGTTTTCATAGAGTGTCTCTAGGACGAGACAGTTCACAGTTTTTCATCCAAGGAAAACAATTTGTATCTAGATCTATTCCTGAATTGTTCCACTTAGACTGTCTCAGCTAAGAAATTCATCAGAATTGTCTCATGGCATCTGATTTTTCATGATACCTTTTGATATACTCCACATAACTGTCCATTGGTAACTGTAGTCTGTATGGGTACTAACATCTACATCCCCGGACTCTGCAGTTTCCAGTGTTTGGGGTTTGTGAATAGCGATACTTTTGCTTTAAACACCATATTTTTCAGAGTTCAGGTCACCTGTTCTCCTTTCCAGCTCAAACACTGTTGGTCACTACAGACTCCTCAGGCTTTGATTGGAGAAGCAGCATCTATGGGGATAAAAGTACAAGGTCTTGGGGCAGAAAAGGTAGACCAAAATGGACAGAATAATACAACTTGGCACTTGTAAGTATTCTCAACTCTTTCCTTTTTAATCTCTGAGACCTTTGCAAATGTTTTGTATAAAACACCACAGTGAGGTGGTATAGAAATAAGGAGAACCAGTGCTTAACCTATGTGCAGACCAGCTGTGGTAGCCTGGGATGTAGCTTTTCAGCACAATCTGTGTAGTCATATTATATACTGATGGAGCAAAATTGTATGGTAGACAAGAGGAGCAGGACAAACCCTCACTAAAAGAATTTATATACGGGGAACTTCCAAGATACGATCCTGTTATGGGGAGCATCTGAAATGCATTCTTTTGCCTACACTCTATCAGCTGGCAAAATTCTCCTCCAGGTTCCCACCCCTGAAGGCTGGGAAGACTTACTTTTTCTTTTCCTTGGTCAGGAATACTCCTGTATGCTTTTCCTTATCTTTCTGGTAGTATCCAGACTTATTCTGAAGATTCAGAGGGACTCCTCGAAGATTCGAGGAGTCCCTTCTGACCTATGCAACAATGACTCTTCCTTTTGATATGCCAGGAATAATTCCACTAGCTCTTCTCAGACTAGATCTCACACAAGTTCAGGGGTATTTGATACACCCAGACTATAACAACTATAACTGACTTCCTGGATGATTGAATTGTAACACCTTTTGGGCACCTTTGAGGACATGCAGCAGGTATTAAAGGAGGTAGAAAATCCCACTTAAAAAGTCATAAGTACCTAGAAAAGGTGTTCAGTTGGCACCAAGGAAAGAACCAACACCCAATTCAGGACTAGTGTTTCTTTGGCTATAGTTTGTGTGAGTTACTGTCCTATGGCCCATCTTGCTCCTCAGTCAAGGTACATTGATCTGCTATTTCAACATATCTGCCCATGGATTCCTTTTTCAATGTAGTCTCGTGTGAAAATGTTTTAAGGATTGTTGCGTACAAAGCTTACTAAGAAACAGTTGGCTTCTGTCTTAATTTTGTATTAGAAAACTGTTACTCCATTGGAACCAGCTTCTCAGGCTGACTTGAGGTACCGGTCATGGGGAAACTATCTTATTGCTCTGACCACTGCAAGAAGAGTACAAGTTGCAAGCTCTTATGATGGGTCAACCTTATCTAATTTTTCACAAAGATGGGGTTTCTTTAACAAGTATTCCTTCATTTATGCCTGACGTGATATCCATATTTACATTAAGCCTAGCTATCCATCTTAGTCTTTCCAGAACTGAAAAATGAGGGAAAGAGGATAATCATACCTTGTATGTTCAGACAGCTCTGGTACTGTCTTGATAGAAATCCTTGTTTTCTCTCTGAAGCTTCGAAAAAAGGATAACCTATGTCGAAGCAAAAGTCTGTATAAAGCAGAGAAGTATAGAGATCAAGAATAGGTACAAATCGAAATGTTTATGGAAGAATTAAATATGCCAAGGTTAGAGGTAGATGAGGCTCAACTACTAACCGAATAGGAGAATGAGAAAAATGGTGATGTAATCTACAGGAAAGGCCCCAGAAATAGATGTTGTTCCTGTGAAAGTTGGGAAGCTAGGAAGGAAAAAAACCTTCCAAATCTTTACCCATTTTGTTTAACAGTATTTTAAGAGAAGCACCAGCATCCTAGAAGAAAGTGGTGGTGGCTGTAATACCTAAAGAAGGTAAAGATCCATTAGATCCAGCTTCATACAGGCCCATTTCAATCCTAAACCATGAATATAAAGTGTTTGTCTCTAATGGTAAAAGAATGGCAAAGGTGATGCCAAAACTAATAGATAAGGATCAGTGTTTTGTGGAGGGAAGGCAAACATTTGACAACATCAACAGAACATTGATAATCTAGAGGGAAGCTGAATGCAAGAAAATACAACTGTTGTTGGTGGGTCTTGGTGCAGAGAAAGCATGTGACAGAACAAGCTGGAATTTTATGAGTAGGGCAATGGAAGCATTCCCTGATTAAAATTATAAGGTTGATTAGGAGGATTTATGAGGGATTGGAAGTGAAAAATAGTGGGTTGGCACCTCACTGATAATTTCTGCTTGAGTAGAGGAACCAGGAAGGGATGGCCCCTTTCTCACTGTTTGCACTATGTTTAGAACCATTGGCAAAGAAAATAAGAGACTCAGAAATTTAAGGACATAATTGGTATGGTAGTAAAGAAAAGCTGTCTGTTTTGCAGATCCTTTATACCTGATAAAAGCAGAAAAGGTTGCGGAACATTTTGAGGTAGTTTCAGATGTTTTCAGGATGTAAAATTTAAAGAACCTAAAAAAGTAGTAGCTGTAAATTATGTATCTACACAAATTGGTTCAGCAATATCCATATTTATTGGGACATAAAATGAAGTACTTGGGAGTGTGGATTAAAAAGTATTCTGTTGTGGCAGCTAAGGCTATGTGGGAAGAGACTAAACAAACAATAATGTGAAAACTGATAAATTAGAAGCTGTTATGGATAGCAAGATACAAGCAGTTAAAATGTTTAATCCCTTTAGATTTATACACAGTTCAGACAGATTTTTATCAACCAGAGAAGTTGTGGATATCTAAAGAGCTGAAGGATTTTATCTAGGAGAGGAAGACAGCAAGAGTCAAGAGGGATAAGCTGATTCTTCCAATTGAACAAGGAGGTTTGGGATTACCTGATTTGAAGTGCTACAAAGTTAAGGCTTCTCCTATAAAGAACTAGGCCAACACAGAAATGGAGGAAGGAGATTCTGCGATAGGGATGACTGCAGTTGGTCTACAGACAATAGGTAAGACAGGGCTGGAATTTATTGGAGAAAACTGACAAAGGAACCAAGGTATTGGGAGCAAGTAATTAGAGGGGGAAATTGATAGAATGGGAAGAGGCTAAGAATTTGGACTGCAAGCTAGAGATTGCCTTCCCTGTCAAGGATTGATAGAGTATAGGCAAAGATCCTAAGTGAAAGAGCAGCACTGGTAGTTTTTAGTAGAATCTAGAAAAGAAGCTGCTGTTAAAAGAATAATTAGAGTATACAAAAATATGGCATATTAACTATAAGAATCAATCAGAAGAAGCTAGAAAGGATTGGGAAGAGAGATTGGATAAGGAATTCCCAAAGAAACAATGGGGGAGGGATACATGTACGTCTCCCAAATATGCAGCAAAGCCTAGAAGATTTAGGATCTTTATGTAGGTATTTTTATACCCCACATAGACTGCAAAGAATTTTTCCTCAGGTAGATGGCAAATGTTGGAGGTGTGATGGTGAAGAAAGACTTAATTGGTTGCATATTTTCTGGGAGTGTATTGAGTTGGCAGACTTTGACAGAGCAGTCTGCAGGGAATCTTTAGAGATACCGGATGAGCAAATTGGTGTTAACTAAGGAAATTATTTTTTGAGCTATGATACAGAATCTGAATTGTCTGGACACAAGGCCTTGCTGAGTCTAATTATGACGGCTGTCAAGAAATCAAAGTCTAAACTTTACTAGAAGTAGTGAATATGATAACAGATTAAAAAACTAGAATTGTGATCTTTAGTTGGAATCTTTAGAAAAAGGTAGGAGCAAATTGGAGAAGAAAAAGGGAATTGAGAACAATACATGCAGAGGAGAAACAAGGTTTAAAAGAAGGCAGGATTTGAATAAGCTGTGTAATGTTTAACAATGACTGGATGGATTGTGATTAATGTTTGCAACTAAAATTGGCAAGTTTGTCTTCATTTATACAAGTGTCTGATTGCCTACATCATACGTGATAATTTAATAAGGGCGTTTCCTTGTTTAAAAAAAAGTCAAAGCAGACTTTCCAAATGGTTCTCTTTTGTTCTGCGACCTACCACAACAGAACTATTCCAGGCAAGGTCAGGGCTCATTTACCAGGGCATTGGTTTCATTTGTGGCTTTTTATAAAGGTTAAGATTTTAAAAGTAGCAGCTTGATCCTTTGTGCACACTTCTTCAGAGCACTGTAAACTAGGCACCCCTTCCAGGTCTAGGGCGGGCTTTGCTAGATCGTTTCTCCGGGGCTTTTATTCCCTCATCCTGCTGCTTCAGTCATTTTAAGCTACCCATATAAATTAAGCTACTGTAGCAGTGAGCCATATGAAGACTTGGTACAGCTGTGTAAGTAAACTTAACCAGAACTGTAAATGTTCAAAAATAGTCACTGTTACAGTATCTGCTCCCTCCATACATTCCCTTTACTTTTGTATGTTCTCTTTGCCTGAGGTTAACATTAATTTCCTTCTCAGGGCTTTATCATCCTCTGCTGGCATGAAGCTTTGAATGGCTTTGCGCACTAACCTGACTTTAGTCAGTTCAGTTTGAATTGACTAATGGTTTGGAAGTGTGGAAGGCACCCTGAAAGCTTTGGAAGCTATATTGCATGACACTTGTTTCTGGTAAATGATATACAATGTGCAGTTGTGTTTGCATGCTTATGAAAGGTAAGCAGTAACTGTAATTTCTGGCAATGGGATGTACACCGATTAAACTATTGCCACTAAAAGTTAATGTGACTAGATAAATAACTATTAGTTTTGTTTTATTGGATGAATGTATAACTTGGGAGAGCACAGTATTTACTAATACCAGGGTCTGTAATATAATCTTAAATGAATGGCAAAGTCTGGCAAAAAACATTTAAAAGCATAGACAAAAAGATCACTTTTACTAATTCATGTTGCAAGTAGTCAGCAAGCTTGACTCAAATAATGAAAAAAAAATAGAAAGTACCTGAACAAAAAAAAAAAAAAATCATTACTTTATTAAACTACTTAAATTTATAGTAGACTTTGGTAATTTAAACAAGAAAATAACGGAGAGGACTTTGAGCAGGAGAATTGTAAGATGCGTTTAAATGAAACTGTGTAAGGCAGTAATAGAAAATGATATGTCAGAGCAGCTAAGATTGAATAGTAGTGCATTGTACTGTACTCTGTCCCAATGTCCGAGATTCATTGTGGACCTTCACTTGATATCTCTGTGCAGTTTACATTTTCTTCCTGTATGTGAGTAAGTGGGTTTTCTTAAGCTGTTGCAGTTTCCTTACTAGACTCTGGAGCAGCAGACTATATATAGCGCTTACTATTCTCTAATAAAGGATTTTTAACTAAAGGATCTCTATTTAAACTGGAAGAATTTTTTATTTAGACTGGTTGGCTTCGATTGTCGTGGAGTGCCTGCACCTTTGTTTGATATTTGGCTTTTGTTGGTACAGCAGGTACTTTACCCTTAGAGGATTCTGTTTTTTCTGCATATTTCAATTGGTGTTTCTTCACAGGGACATGACAGAAGGAACCAGCAATATTTCACCAAATTTAAGTGAGAATATACACTTTTAGCAACTGCTTGACATTAAAAGTAATCCTCTTTTTTTGAAGTTTTCCTATGCTCAACTAGCAAATACTACTGTTACCCAGAAAGGGCAGAGACTGGGACACACTGTGCTGCAGTCTATGAGAAAATTGGAGGACACTATGTTGAAAATAAGAAACATTGTTTGGCAGAAACAACATATGGAAGCCTGCCTGTTCTTTAAGGTTGTTCCTAGGGGATTACGTATTTTGAAAATGCCAACTTTTGGCAGTACTTATCCTGAACTCTTATCTGCTTGGCAGAAACTCAACATTGAAACGAGTTATAGCTACATGAGATTATTAATCAACCAGTACAGTAATATTGAGGCACAATTAGTGAAGGAAGCACTGAACATTGAACAGGCTTTATCCTCATGTCTCTCGAATGAGCAGTTGACAGGGTTTCTTATTGAATTATCGGCTACTGTTTCAGCAGCAGATAATAGACATTTAATACAAAAGAAAAAGAAGCTCGAGCGTGACTGTCTCGATTTTTCTTATGGGAATGTGTTTTCCTGGCCGAGGGAATCCACTCGGGCACGTTTTGCGACAACAACATCTACGCAAGCAACTAATGGAACAGATAGCAACAGCTTTTCGCTCCATACTCCTTCCACTCAATTTGCCTCTCATATACTCATCGATGGAACAGCAGAGGCACAAGTCTAGAATTGTTACAGGTTCAGTCGCTGTAACAACAGTCAGCTTCGATAATTAATACTGAGGAGTGCCAGTCAGCAGAAGAGGTTTTACATACTTTGCCTGGTGTTACAAGAGTCATGCACCAAGAAGAGCAGCAAGTCTCCAATAACCTTGGGGGCTTGATACAGGCTCCTGTGGATTCAGAGCCAGTAGTTAAAAAGAAAACCAGCATACTACCACTGAGGATGGTTATAGAGGAATGCTCGCATTTGTCATTCCCTTTATCGTTTCAAACGACGAAACCCAGGACTTGGAGCCCCCAGAACAATACCAAGAAACGCAAGCAGTCGAGCGACCTGGGAGAAGGACACAAGAAACCCCTCAAGACAACGTTTCAGAACTGGTAATTAATCTCTCAAATCATTTGTTAACAACTGTTGAAATGAGAGTTTTAAATGGAGGGTTATCCTTTGTTCCCTCACAGGGATTGGACATTAGTGCTTTAATAGTAGAATTAAAACTTTTTACTAGGAATTTGAACTTAGATTTACATTATAGTAATGATAGAATTACCAGGGTATCCACTAATATGTTTAAGAAACCATCTACGTTTGTACCAGCTCCACACCCTCTTGTGGACAGTTTTGAGAGAGTCTGTATAAATGATTTTTACAGCTTATACTCAAGGGAAACTTTTAAATCTGAATTTTTTAATCTAGATTCATTAGAAAGAACAGCACTGAAGTCTCTACAGAATAACGATAATATAGTGATTAGGCCCGCTGATAAGGACGGAGCGATAGTAGTGTTAGACACAAGTTATTACCATACAACAATGTGTTCAATGCTAGCTGATACAGCTACATACAAGGTTATAAATAGTTCAGAATTGAATAAAATCATTAGTGATGTGCATGCAGAATTATGAGTTACTTATATGCAACCTCATTGATATCGATCTTTATAAATATTTTCTTGTAGAGAAACCTTTAGTGCCTGTGATTAGAGGTTTGCCAAAGGTACGCAAAACTCTGTTCAACCCTTCACTTAGACCTATTGTCTCAGGGAGAGGCTGGTTGACTGAGAGTATTTCTATATACATTGAGAAGTTACTTAGGCCTGCAGTTGACTCAACAAGCTCAATTTTGAGAGATAGTCAACAATGTTTAGAGTCTCTGGCTGGTGATGAAGGGAGTTATATCCTCACTGAAGAAGATTTCATGGTGACCTTAGATGTTCAATCCCTGTTCACTAGTATACCAAACGATATAGGTATAGATTTTCTGAAGTTGTTCCTTTTGGATAAGGGTTTCACAAATAGTAAAATTATGAGGATAACCACTTTAATGGAACTCGTGTTGGAGAATAATGTGTTTATTTATGATGGAGATTATTATTTGCAGATTATGGGAGTAGCAATGGGCACGTCATGTGCCAACTCATACGCTAATTTGGTTCTAGCATATTGGGAATCTACATATATTTTTTCGAATACCACATATTTTAGATGCATCAAACATTATAAACGTTACGTGGATGTTTTTCGTTTGGAACAGTGATTTATCGACTTTGAATGAGTTTTTGTCTTATATTAATAGTACTACCACATTGTTGAGACTAACTGGGGAATGGTCGAAATATAGTATACATTTTTTGGATGTGACCCTGAAGAAAGATGACAGGATAGAAACTGAAATCTATAGGAAATCATGTAGGAACAATGCATTTTTGCATCGAGACAGCATGCATCCACCTCACATACACAAAAATATAGTAAGAAATCAAGCCATGAGATGTTCTCGTTTGACGAGTGGCAATAGTGATTTTGAAGTAGCATTAGTCAGCCTACGTGATGACCTTAAGAAAAGGTTATCATGATAATGATTTGTCAGCTCTCCAGTTTGTTGAACGTGATGGGAGAGATGGACCATACATAAACAAGAGTACTACTGAAGGTACGATAGTAGTTAATACACCATCACATAAGAGGAGAATGGTTATCTCCTACACTGATAAGAATAAGAAGATCACAGAAGTTAAGAAAAATTGGGGGATTTTATTGTTAGATGAAAGGTTCAAAACCCTTATTGGAACCCATCCCAGCTTCTCTTATAAGAAGACCAGAAGTTTGAAGGATATGTTGTGTTATGAGAGACACAAGGATAGTGGACCCTTGACAGTTAGGAGAGGTACCTTCCCGTGCCGTAACTGCAACCATTGCTCCTTTGTGTCAAACAGTACTAGTTTTGAACACCCAGATACCAAGAAGGTTTGAGTTCAACCACTATGCAGACTGCAGGACATGTAATCTGGTATACCTAGCTATATGCCGGATATGCAGAATGTTTTATGTAGGGAAGACAAATAGAACCCTTCGAGAGAGAATTAGAGAGCATTTATATGCTATTAATAAAGAGAATGAAACCAATGCTCTAGCTAGGCATGTTTTGTTGAAAGGTACTAGGCATAGTTTTGAGTTCCTAGTTTTAGAATTGATACATACTTCTATGAGATTAGGGAACATTGGTAACTTTACTGAGAAGGAGGAGTGTAAGTGGATTATCAGACTGCAGGCAGATGTTGGACATGGCCTCAATGAAAGAGTTACTTTGAAACCCTTTCTTAGGGACCATGCATTAAAACACAATTGACTTATAATGGTTTTAACACAATTTATTTGATAATGTTTCCTTGTTTTCTAACAACTATTCTTATGCTGTTTAATATTTAATATTTATTCAAACAAGTAGAGATATCGACGTTTTCTAAAGTGTTCTCAGGCAAAACAACTAAAAATATCCAAACGAAAAAACCTTAGGACACACCACGAGAAGTAGGAGCACAGTCTTCTTTATTCAGGAAACGACATAAAAAACAAAGGATAAGCGCTTTCGCGTGCTGAAAGCACGCTTCTTCAGATCACATTTAAACAGTAAAAATTCTAAATTCAAATAGTAAACAACATCCAATAGCAAGTCTCTATCAATTAAAAAATTAATCAATTATTTCCCAGTCAATCTTAACAATTATGTAAATGTGTAATTCCTGTTCCTAACACTTGATGTGCTCAGGTATACTAAAACACACCCATCCCTCTTGCACTTGCCAAAGGCACGCTGTTAATAATAGTACTACATCTCAATATTATAAAATGTTATATTCAAATGCACCTTAGGTATATTGTGACAATTCAACTGTAGAATAGTCATCCAAAAAATCATATACTGTTGAAAGCACTTAACAAAAAATAACAAATAAAGAGACGAAACCAATAAGAAATTTTTTGAATATTAATAAAGTCTGTTCATCAAAACATGACGCAAAGACTTTCCCAAGTGGACATCCAATGTTACATTCTAGCATTGTCCCTATGTGTTGTTTCCTAACAGTCTAACTCTTGTATAAAATCTAGTTTCTATTCCTAACATTAAAAAGGCTTGGGTGTACTAAAGACTCAGAATTCCTTCTTACACTTGCCGGAAGCAAGTATTTAATGACTAAGACAACATCTCGATATAATAATTATTATATCCAAAAGCACCTTATTTAGAGTGTACGTTAACAGATCTATCATAAAATAGTTTTCAAGAAACTTGGTATTATTGACCACTCTTAATAAATAAGGAGACGATGTCAGTAAAAAATAATAAAGGAAACCAGTTCCTCAAAACGTGTCGCAAGAACTTCTTTAAAATAGATATTCAATGTCGCATTCTATTGTTGTCCCTATGTAGTACTCTTAGTTAATTTCTTGCATAAAAATTGTAAAGGTATGAAAGCTCCGAACTTCTTATGGAGCATCTTAAATTTATTGACTTACAACAAAATTGTCTCTTGTCGTTATTATTAAAGACCATATATACTGAGCTATAATAAAAAATCTTTCATTAAATGAATATTGTAAATTATGCAACATATTTTATCTAAGAACCAAAATAAAACCTTTTTTAAGACAACTACATATTATATATAACCAATTTAACTAAATAAACTTGATCAAATTAGTATAAGTTGTCTTAAACAAACTGTTGCAAAGGAACCTGCCTCTATGTTAATAATTAAAATATTCTCTGAAACTAGACTGTTATACTTAATAAATTAAAATAAAATCATCTTGCAATATTTTTTAATTGATAGAGACTTGCTATTGGATGTTGTTTACTATTTGAATTTAGAATTTTTGCTGTTTAAATGTGATCTGAAGAAGCGTGCTTTCAGCACGCGAAAGCGCTTATCCTTTGTTTTTTATGTTGTTTCCTGAATAAAGAAGACTGTGCTCCTACTTCTCGTGGTGTGTCCTAAGGTTTTTTCGTTTGGATATTTTAATATTTATTCAGTGATTATATTTATTGCATTTTATTATCATACAGAAGTTTATATTATTTTTTATATATTATGCAGAGTTTGCTTCTTATATGCATTTAAATTGTGACTAAGCGGTCATTGGTGCATGTGATCAAGCTCTTGAGTATTTTAATGAGACAGTTTCCTGTGTTTTTATTCAACTCTGATGAAGCTTCCCTAGTAGATGCGAAAGCGCTTACTATTCTCTAATAAAGGATTTTTAACTAAAGGATCTCTATTTAAACTGGAAGAATTTTTTTATTTAGACTGGTTGGCTTCGATTGTTGTGGAGTGCCTACACCTTTGTTTGATATTTGGCTTTTGTTGGTACAGCAGGTACTTTACCCTTAGAGGATTCTGTTTTTACTGCATTGTGCTTATTTTGTCTTCCAAAGAATGGCAGTCGTGGGGCCTGCTATAATAATGTGATCTTCTTTTACTGCTGGGAGGTATGCTTCCCAGAATCCATTCCAAGTCCTTTCTGTACACGTCAAGTTAGACATAAAGGACATGTGATGTTAATTTTTTAATTCCTATGTAAATAGAATGTCTGTACTTTGAACCAGAGGCTTCTTAAACATATTTCTGGAACCCGACTACTTTTTCCTGAATTATTGTTTTGTATTCTCAGAGCTGCTTCATTCTAACCACATCAACTATAAATCTCTAGAAAATAGTCTTTGATCTCTTGGTTGGCTGTCAAAATGTAGTCTTCATGTACTCACTGAGCCATCATCGCACCTTTCTTGAGGTTGTTAGTTAACAGACATGCAAATTATTACTAATATCTACCAGTGTCTACATTGGGAAAGTTTGTGTGTAGCATTTCTCCTGAATGCTAGAGTAATACTTTTATTTGATCAAAAACGTGTAATTTTGTCCTCTGTTTACAATGCATTAGTTTTTATTACATTTCTGACGTCTGTTACATTTAAAACCCATTTGTTTCATTTCAGTGGAGTGTACTAAAACTTTATCCAAGCTATAGTCTTTGAGCATTGCAAAATAGTACTTTGTGTGCTGGGACTAAGGTTAAAACAAGTGCCGAATAGAAATACGTTTCACTTACAGAAAATATCTTTAACAAGTAGATTAATATACAAAAAGACATGCCCTGGGATTCATTGAAGCCTACACTAAATATACACTGATCTTTGTGAACAGACAGCACAAGCATAACTCGCACCTTTTTCCTACTGATTTTCTTGCAGCTTTAAATACTAAGGGGGATTTATGAAGGTCACCACAAAGGGTACACTACGACTAGAAAGTGCAAAAAATGTGGTAGAGATGTTCTTTAATGCAGATTGTGCACACGTAGTGTAGGTGTTATTGAATCTGGCCCATTGCGTTCCCCAGAAATATGTGCTTTTTATAGCAGCTGCTGACAGTAAGACTGAGAACTGCGTATGTAAGATTGTGGGTAGTATGTGATTTGAAAAACATTACATATTTTCCTTTGTCTGTATTTTATGCAGGTGGAGACAAATTCCACTGTAAAAGCACATGAGAGGTTTAGCTTAAAGTGAGTAGGTTTTCCCATTGATTCCAAGAGAATTAAATGAAAGTTATAACTACAGGCTGGCTCTTTGTCTAAACCATGCTGGAGCCATATTCTAGGGGGGAAAGGAAACTTATGGGGTGGGGTTGAACTACAAGTTAATGTTATCTTTTCCTTCAAAGGTTAAAAAAAGCTATGAATTAGTTGCGTTTATTTTTTTCCCCAATCAATATAATCTTTCTATTGAAGTAAGAGAAATTGAAAAATTTACCACCAGTGACTATATTAAGATTGCTTTTTATTTGTTGAAAAGGGTAATATTGTATTTCAGATATGTTTCAGTTTGTGAAATGGCATCAGAAGGATAAAGACGATGTCCTTCAAGGATGCATCTGCAGTCCTTACAAATGGGTTGTCCTGTCGTCAGGCAGCCCTTCGGTCGGCCGGATTCCAAAGTCTGGGTCTGGCCTCGGCTGATGTCGCACTTCACCCGACGTCATAGCTGCAGTTCTTCGGGTATAAAGGTATCAGCCGACGCCATTTTCCTCCGTCTTTCTTGCCGCGTGGTGTCCGAAGCAGAAGCTGTTCGCAAGTGCCGGTCGGTCAGAACCAGAGATTACTACGAAGATTTCTAAAAAGCTAAGTACCCCGTTGGGGACTCTTTCTTGCCTCAGCCGATGTCAGATTTATAGGTTTTATAGGTTCGTACAAAGCGAACTGCCCTTGCGAGCCATTTTAAGCCTAGCCAATTATCCCTTGTGAGACTCAAACCCTGCACCTTGTGTTTGTAAGGCAAACAACTTCACCATTAGGCCACCCTCCCAACCCAGAAAAAGTGAATAACTGTTTAACTTGTGGGAAACAAATACCTCATAAAGATTTCCACTCTTACTGCTTACCTTGCTTAGGCCCAGACCACGACGTAGCAGCTTGTCTAGCCTGTGCTTCTTTCAACTGGCGGACGCTTAGACGTCGGTCGGAATTTGCTGAGGAGTTTTTCGGCTCCACTTTTGCTTACATTATGCCGTCGGATACTCCGACTACGCAAATATCTAAAAAGCGCAAGGAAAAGGACCGACACTCGCGGTCCGCGGTTTCGGCCGAAACCGTGGTTAAGCCAACCGCCAGTGTCTCTGTTTCGGCTGAAACCGAGCCCACGGTTCTTCCTTCGGCCGAAAACTTACCTCCTACCGAGGCCTCATCCAGCTTGGCTGAATCTGCTACTGAAATCCCACCCGCTCTTGCAGGTTCACAGGATTTATCTGATACTATTCTACCCCTGCACGTAGAGCTGCTAGGCCACCTGCATCCATGTCGATTAAGGCCTTTGCCAGGGCTAAAGCAGCAAAATCTACCAAAACTGTGCCTGCTAAGACCCCCTCTCACAGGCCTAGCTCTAGTTCACAAATGCTTAGTCTAGCAGAGGATCTCATTTCTTTGATCCGGGGATCCCAACCACATCCAGACAGGGCCTCTCGCCCACCTCCAGAGAAGAGGCCTAGAGTAGAGCCCCCTAAGCCAGTTTCTTCAGATGACTCCTCTGATGAATCAGATAATTCAAACCCTCCAGGGGGCCCTTTTTCTCCTTATGAGGACTCTGATGCAGAAGAGTCCATTCCTTCTGCCTCTCCGCCTGAGGAATTTTCTTTTGGGGAAACCTTGCATGCTATGAGGGAACAATTTCAATGGCAGGGCCAGGATTTCTCAGACTCTAGGAAAAGGCTTAGAACCTTTTTGCATTTGCCACAGCATAGGCCTTTAGCCATTCCTCCAGTACTTACTGTTGTGGATGATGCATTTAATGATGCTTGTACTGCTCCTGATTCTCTTCCTCCGGCCCCTGCTAAGCCCGATAGGTACTACAGGGTTCGGACACACATTATCATTTGTATAAGGCTCCTTTTGCAGATCCCGAAACTATCTCCCAGGGACCCAAGGCTGTAGCAGCTACCTCTGCCAAAACCCTCCCTCTGAAAGGGAATCTAGGGCCTCAGAGATGGGGTAAAAAAGTTTACACTTCTGCTACTCTTTCAGCTAGGGCCTTGAACTGTCAATTCCACATGATTCAGTATCAGGAATTTATGTTAGACCAGTTAACTAAAAAACTGTCCTCAGATGAACCATTAGACAAAAAATCTGTACAGGAAATGGTACATAACATTCAGCAGGTCAGTAATCATTCCTTAAAATGCGGCTATGATGCACTGGAGGCTTCCTTTAGATCAGCCATGACTGGTACAGTGATCAGAAGACATGCATGGTTAAAACAGCAGTCCTTACCAGACCATGTTAAATCAAAGCTCCTAGATGCTCCCATGGATAAGCTCAATTTGTTTGGCTCCCCTGCACAGCAGGTGCTGAAGAAGGTGGAAGAGAAGGCAAAATCTGTCCAGACAGTCAAGGATTTCTTGCAGGTCCAGCCTCCAAGGTTTAGCAGGAACTGGCCTTCCAAGAATTGGTCCTTTCCAGACACCTCCAGAGCTCCGAGAGGCAGGAATAGGCGCTCAAGAGGCAGGGGTCAATCCAGAGGTGCCTACAGGGGACGTCAGTGGCAGGCTAACAACCAGCGAGGTACAGCCATAGATCCAGCCACCACCACTTCCACAGGACAATCACAGTGACTTGGCTCTTGCACCGCCTACCAGGGAACAACTAGAAGCACCCTTAGGCGGGAAGCTAGCCTTATTTTCAGTAAACTGGCATTACATCACAGGAGACAAATGGATTTTACAGACAATAGACCAAGGTTACAGGTTTCACTTCCATACTCTACCAAGGAAGAGAGGAATGCCAAACCTACCTCCAAATCAGAAGACAGAAGCTCTAGAACAAATAACTCACTTACTAAGGATGAGAGCTGTAGAAAGGGTACCATCTATGGAACAAGGGCAAGGATTTTACTCCAGACTCTTCCTGGTACCAAGAAAAGAAAACCAATGGAGACCTATTCTCGACCTGTCCGCTTTAAACACATACCTCATTGTTCCAAAATTCAAAATGCTGACCCTACAGCAACTTCTTCCCATGCTGGGCAAGGAGTCTTGGCTGGTAACTCTAGATCTCAGGGAGGCATACCTGCACGTCCCCATACGACCAAATTGCAGAAGATACCTCAGATTTCTTGCAGGATCAGAGCATTGTCAATTCTCAGCATTGCCCTTTGGCTTATCTACTGCGCCCAGAGTATTCACGAAATGCCTGGCATCAGTAATTGCTCATTGCAGGCTTCAGGGAATTCAAATTTACCCTTACCTGGACGACTGCCTGTTACAAGCGGACAACAAAAACAAATTAACAAAAGACTTGAAAAGGGTCATTCATCTACTACAAGCCCTGGGATACACAGTCAATATAAAAAAGTCAAGGCTGATACCATCCCAAAGGATAACCTTCTTGGGTGCAGATCTGGACACATCAAAACAAATGGCATTCCTGACAGTAGAAAACAGGAGCAACTCCTCTCTACTTCATGGCATTAACAAAGCAGAACCAGCTAACAGCAAGAAAAGTCCTGCAAGCCCTGGGTTACATGGCATCCTGCATAATATTGATTCCACATGCCAGACTACATATGAGAAAGTTACAGTGGTACCCAAGGAATTTATGGTCTCAGCACAAGCACAGCCTAGAAACCCAAATTCCAATAATTCCATGCCTGAAGCAAGAATTCCAATGGTGGGCTCAGGCCTGTCAATCAAACAAAGGACTGCCCTTCCACAGCACTCAACCAAGCCAGACCATCACAACGGACGCCTCAGACCTCGGTTGGGGGGCGCACATGCTGGACAAGTGCATACAAGGCTTATGGACTCAAGACCAGCTGCACCTACACATAAATCAAAAGGAAATGCTGGCAGTAAAACTGGCAACTCAGACATTCAGACCATTTCTTCGACAGGGTCAACTGTTGATAAGGACAGACAACACCACAGTTATGTGGTACATCAACAAACAGGGAGGCACACATTCATACCCTCTATGCCGGATGGCAATGGACCTCTGGAATGTGGCCCTGAGCTTCAACATTCAGTTACAAGCAATTTTTGTGCCAGGAAAAGAAAATATACTAGCAGACATCCTAAGCAGAACTACCACGGATGCCCACGAATGGATGCTGCATCCGGACATCTTCAAAACCATTACAGGGAAATGGGGACTACCAGAAATAGACTTATTTGCATCCCCACACAATCACCAACTGAAAAAATTCTGCACAAGGACGTACCACCCCCTTGCTTGGAAAGTGGACTCCCTATCTTTCAGTTGGAAAAACCTGACAGCATATGCATTCCCACCTCTTCCTTTGATGCACAAGGTGCTATTGAAGATCAAAGAAGACCGTCCAAGGATCATCCTGATAGCTCCAGACTGGCCAAGGCAACATTGGTACCCATTACTGAGGAGTATGTCTCAGGAACAAATATGGCCTCTGCCCCTAGTTCCCTTACTGTTAACACAGAACAACTTCAAAACCCTGCATCCAAACCTGAAAACACTGCAGCTGGCTGCCTGGAACATTGCATAAGACCAAATAACCCAGATTTATCTCAAAGGGTTAAAGACATTATCTTGGAGGCTCGCAGACCCTCAACAAGAAAAAATTATTCAGCAAAATGGAAAAGATATCTCATTTGGAGTACTGCAAAAGGAGAAAATGTGGCACTGGTAAACATAGCTAACATCCTGGAATACTTGGCAGAGCTCTTCCACAATGGCCTGTCCTATTCTTCCATTAAGATTCATGCATCAGCTATTTCAGCAGAATACAACTTGGATCCTCCAGTCTTCTCACATCCTCTGCTCAGGCAGTTTCTGAGAGGAATTAAAATGTAAAACCACCTAGGAAACCACCATTGCCAGCATGGGACTTGAACTTTGTGCTAGAAAAGTTGACACTCCCTCCTTTCGAGCCAGCAGCAACAGCAGAATTACAGTACTTATCATGGAAAACTGCTTTCCTGCTTGCAATCACTTCAGCAAGAAGGGTTTCTGAACTACAGGCATTAATGGCAGTACAGCCCTTCCTGATCTTCCATCAAGACAGAGTGTCCATGAGAACTAATCCTACTTTTATGCCAAAGGTGGTCTCCAGGGTATCTTTAAATCAAGCTATCCACCTGCCTACATTCTTCCCCAACCCACAGAACAGGGGAGAAAGACTGTTGCATACCTTGGATGTACATAGACAATTACGTTACTACCTGGACAGGACCAAGAGCAATAGAAAAACTAACCAGCTACTGGTAGCATATGCAACAGGAATGGAAGGAAAAGCAATTTCAAAACAGACAATCTCTAAGTGGATAGGAAATTGCATTAGATTTTGTTACTCCTACCATGGGAAGAAAACTCCAGAAAACATCAGGCCTCACTCTACAAGGGCTACAGCCACTACCACAGCTTTTTTACGAGGAGTGGCTACCAAAGACATTTTAGAGGCTGCTACTTGGAGCTCCATGCATACATTTGCCAAGCATTATAATTTACCCTTATACTCCAGATCCCGAGCAGGTTTTGCCACTACTGTTTTGCAAGGGATCTTAACTACACCATAATCTTATTACTCCTCCTCCCCCAGTTTGGCTGTGGTATTCTACCCATTTGTAAGGACTGCAGATGCATCCTTGAAGGACATAGTACAGTTTTGTACCTACCATAAATGTAGATGTCCGATAGGCATGCATCTGCCGTCAGGATTACCCACCCTCCTTCCCCTCTGTGGTACTCCTAGGGTATTTGCCCATCTTGTAGCTAGCTGGGGAAATCTGTTATGGTGTATTTGTTTGTATATATGTACATACATGCTTATTTTTTGTTTGCTCTCTACTGTTTGGAACCATTTGCATTTATCCAAATTTAGCCTTCCTAGAGGGCACCTGGCATCTGGGGCAAGAAACACGGAGGAAAATGGCGTCGGCTGATACCTTTATACCCGAAGAACTGCAGCTATGACGTCGGGTGAAGTGCGACAGCCGAGGCCAGACCCAGACTTTGGAATCCGGCCGACCGAAGGGCTGCCTGACGACAGGACAACCCATTTGTAAGGACTGCAGATGCATGCCTATCGGACATCTACATTTATGGTAGGTACAAAACTGTACTTTATGCACTTTAGTCAGGGAATAGCTAATGGTATGCATGTATAAGCTAATTTACACCAGAAATGAATCAAAAAGAAAGTAATTTAAGGAATGCTTGACCTGATCACTAGATACTAAAAAGTTAAATCTGATTGAAGCTTAATTGTTTGGAGCAGTTCACTTTGAAAGATATTCTGGTAGTTTGGAAATCAAATAAATGTTAAACTCTTGTTTATTTTATGAAAAACTCCTATGGCTCTTGTGATTAAATAACATTTTCCACACTCTTGTATATTGTATCTACTTAAGTGTTACTAATTTAGATAGATGCAAAAATATCCTATTTGACCATTTTTGTGTGTGTATATATACCCAAATTGGTTGACAGTGTTTTAAAATATTATAGTACCAAGTTTGAAAGAATGATGTATGTAACTATTTCTAGATTTGATTTTGTTGTTGCACCTTGAGAGAGCGGTGGATTATGAATTCTGTGCTCCTCGCAGAAAATACTGATTTATATTAACAGTCAACTTTTCAGAAAATACCCTTGTCATAAAAATGATTCTATTAAATGCAAACTATTATTTTGGTCTTGCATCTTTCCGATCTGTGAGCTCAACTTGATCTAAAAAGGTTGAGAAGGAATAAAAAAAAAAAAGTGTAAGGGAAATTTTGAGGTTGATGCTAAAAAAATTAAGTGGTCCCAGCTTCAGGACACAGCATATCTGCCTGCAGAAGAATTTTCAAGCTTCTAAATTAAGCAGTTAAATATACCAGGATAGTATAGAGACAGAAAGAGGTACATCTACAATACAGCATATTACCACTGCTACAAGAACAGTTAAAAACTGAAGCTTGAGGCCCAAACAAATGTAATGATTTATAACACAGAATCAAGGTAAACTCAACTAAACTCCTATCAATTATATTCAAATTTTATCTTATGGGTACATCTCTGAACTGTGGTGATAGGCAGTCTGACTAATATGCTGTATAAAGTCATGGGTGAAGTGTTGTAATGAAGCATATCAACAATGCCATAGTGTGGAGGGGTACAACTTCTGTTACTAATGGAACAGGTATGAGTTTGCCAGGGGGACATTCCCTTTAAATGTCTTAAATAGCAGGCGCTGTTGAAGGTCTGATGCTGCTTACCTTGATCTTAAGATTTCTGGCTGTTCCATGTGAGTGAGGGATTTGCAGTAATTTGGTGAGTAAGCAGTGGACAAATAGGATGCTGAAAGTCCAGCTGTGAGGTTGCATCAGTGTCCCAAGAGATACTAGTGGCACAACAGAGCTCCAATGTACAGTCATTTTTTGAACTATTTGTCTTGAATATGAAAATGGGACATTATCCATAGACCATCTGTTGACTACTACAAAATGAGTACCAATCAGTAAAAAAATGCTGAAATTCCCCAAGACTGTCTACAAAAAAAAAACAAAAAAAACTATGCAGTAGTAGTAACCTCCACCTTTAATGTCAGTAAATATAGCATCATGAGAGTGGATATAAATTATAATTGGCAAACAGATGGGTAAATTGTTAGAAAATGGCACCGTCAATAAAGATTGTTGGAGGAAAGTAGGAAATTTAAATGTTGACCACTGTATATATACCAGTCACAGAACCATACTGTAGATGTTCTAATTATTAAAGTATTGCCTAGCCACTCTGAGATTACTGTACTGCTACAACTTTTTCATCAGTCCCACTACTGAATGTAATTCTGGACTTTAAGTACACTAGCTACAGGAACTGTCAGTGTTCCTTAAAGATTACTTAGAGGTTGACCTCTGTCTACAAAGAAATGTTTTAATTTAATTCTGTTTAAAGTCTGCACCTACAAGGCATTGCTGTGAGTGCCAACACCAGAACTGATGACCTAAACACTGAAAATCAATTGAAAAGTTATTAGATGGCTCACACAAAACCATTCCCTCCCAGTGTTATGGAATAGGCGTACCCTTACAATTACTTTGCAATCAGAAGTCGTCATTAATGGCTTTCAAAGCATGTTGATATTCTCTGTTTTCTGTTACATGTATCATGATGTGCTTTGGACAATTAAGTTTCCTGAAGGCATGAGAGTCTAACCTACTAACATGTTCGCTAAAAGCAAGACTGAACTGGCTTATATTTTTCTTATACTGTAGGAGATAGGAACTTGATTTTGTAACAAGTGACAAAGCACCAAGTAATATGTTCACCAGCTGTACTGTATAAAAGATAACTATTCACTCGACCCCAGTGAATGCCATTTGTTCAACTTGCTTTCATTTTTGCGGGATGGGATTTTATTTTTTTATTCCTCTAAGACATATGGTTATATGAAATAGCCAGTACAGAAATTTGAAGTAAAGGATTCATGTGTTTGCCCGCTTGTCATAAAATACAGTGCATCTATAGAAGTTTGTATAGGCAGCTGCATTGTCCCCCTGCTATCATGTTCTGTTTAAAAGTTGTTTAGTTTTAGAAATGTGAAAGTTATTTATGCATGTTATTGCTAAAGTGTTTAATTTTTATAAATGAAATGAGTTTAACGTATGTCTTGTGAAGTTACTACTCTAACAAGGCTCAGACAAATTGTTCAAAATTTTTTTTGGTATAACTGCAAATAAGAGAAGCTCACAAGAAAAAGGACATCACTGGGGGAAAAACTTAAAATGACACCTACAATGATTGCCTATGGAAAGCTGCAAATGAGGAGTTCTCAACCAGCTAGTACCACATTGATTTTTCTGAACCCCTTTTCCTTACACTTAACGCATCAGCAGCAAATGCTTTGAATTATCCTCAACATGTCCCATATGCTGTTCAAAGTGTACTAAAGTCTATAAAATTTTTAAACCTTGACAATAAACTAAATTTCTGTTGTGTGTGTTATAGATGTGATTTCAGCAAGTTTGGTTTGCTGAATTTGCCTGTATATTTGTATCTTACTGGTATGCGTTTATGAATGCCTGAGTTAGTTCAGCAGAACTCTATCATCCTGAGGAGACCTGTTTGGGTAATTGAAGATGGCATCCTAGCCTGTCTTCATTCCTGTTATTTACTTCCTTGATTTTTGCAGTGCAACTACAATGAAGATATATGCTTTGGCTTAAGTTTATCCTTGGGTTAAAGACGATAGTATCATCTGTATTAATTGCAGAGGCTATAATCATGGGCAGGGAACAAACCTTTTATAGTTGTCAGCATGAAGTGTAACTTGTCAAATTCTGTGTTTTGTTTGGGAGATTGCAGTTAGCTTCAAGCTGCTTTTTCTGTGATATTTGCATGTTTTTTTGTGTGAAACGTTTTGTTTGGGTTGGTTTTGCATTTTTGGGCACAGTTGCAGTCTCCGTGTAAATTTTTTGAGACTTTTAAAATGCATGTTTAAAAACATTGATTTGTCTTCGGCATAGTCTGTAGAAAATTGTTCTTTAATGTTCTGTTTCAGAAAATGTTCTTGCAGTTTTTAGACCCTCATGGCATCAGTCCTGGTTGTGTGTATTCATGCTTACACCATTGTCTTGGGGGGGGGGTGTATAAAACATGCTACAATTTTCTACCACACTACAAAGATGTGCTCTAGATTAATTGGGAATCTTTTAAATTGTCCTTCTCTGTGCAGCTCTTCATGACTTCAGGGACTTGAGTACGCCAGGCCTGTCAGTCAGGAATTGCTTCTTTAAGTTCTTGCAGATTGATATTCATTACTTCATTTATGCTGTTCTTTCATCTTAACATATACCACTCCCTTCTTTGGATTTGATATTTCTTAGAATCCATGTCTTTTCTAGTGAATCATATCCATACATCTCAACCTGAAAACATCAAAAATCTGGACAAAGGCCCATGAAAAATAGGTACAAATCTGTATCCTGATTAACATAAAATTTGCATACATAATTAGGTAACCCCACCCACTCCGATGGATTTCTGGGATACCAGCTTTTAAACACAAACAGGAGAACAGACAAAATTATCAAGAAACACAAAATAAACAAGAGTTTTTATTTATATTAATAGTTGATCTTGTATCAAACTTTGAATTTATGCATACTGCAAAACTAAAATACAATTTTCTTTTATAAAAACAAAATTAACTGCTTCAGCAGCATCCACCCCCTTTAAAAGTACAACACAGTGTAGTATCAGCAATCCATCTACATACTGTGGGAGTAGAACCCACAGCCTTCTGCTTCAGGACTTCTACTGCAAACAGTGCACAGTACTGTTGAGAACTCTCTCTGTTTAATCTACCGTGATCAAACGCGATTTCTAAACCTCTGAAGATTAGGGAAATGCAGCATAGCCTATAATACGCACGCACACACTTATGCTAAACAGCTTGACTGAAATTTAATATTGACAGTCCACCCAAGCAAGTAGGTGATGAGATTTTCAGTAATCTGTGTGCTAGGAAGAAATTAGCTCAGCCATAGGGAGCACAAAAAATTGCTTATCGTACAAGATTCTCCTACAGTATAAAACTCCGTTCTGTATATGTTACTACCTTACCTCTCACACGTCTAAACCACTACCGTAGTTCTCCAGCACCTATCCACTGTATACAATCTAGGAAAATGCAGTCTCCAACAGTACAGTCTCCATAGTATAAATACATTTAAACAAAGGCAATGGCAATGTACAATGGATCACAGCCCTACACTTATGCATAACTGCACTTGGTTGATAATGACAGTGCATTCCTATCAAAATATCATACATTTTTAATCTGTGGTTCAACATACATTTTGAAATTCTAAAACCGTAAATAGTGCTTCCTTTAAAGTCCCAAGTAGATGCTTCAGTATATTACATTTACAAGCATTAGTGTTGTTCTCAGACTTGAAATGCAGCTGTGAATAATTATAAGCACTACCATAACCAAAATGAAGGAAAATTCTGAGGAAGATTTCATATAGTTAAAAACAAAGTAGAGCTTCTGACATACAAAGCCACCTGCATTCAACTTTTTCACTAAGGAGAAGCATTTTTGTCTCTCACAAAATGGCTGTTGTATGGCATTGATAACATGGGGCATGCTAAATCCCATAAGGGTCATTCGTACAGCTTTCATGCTTCTCTAACATATGCTGAGAGGCTGGACATGGATATGAAACTTTAGGACCCTGGTAGTAACAAGTGGAAAGCTGCAGGCAGGCTACATGGGGTCAATAACTTAAAAGTTACACAGACCAATAAACCAGACAGACCTCTGCTACCAAGGGTGTAGGAAGACTATCACCATCTATGCCACTGAGATGAGGATCAGCTCGGGTACGGTCAAAAGGTCACCCAGTCATTTCTCTCACTAAACCCAGTTAAGTTCTGGCAATGCATTTCACTGCTATCCACTTGCGTGAGAGAAAAAGAAAGTTAAAAAAAAATTGTGGCCATCTGAAATTTAGTAAAGTAGGAGTGACTGCGAGTGATAGCCAAGCTTTTAACGCACTACAAATAAAAGACATGAAATAATTTATTTTATTTTTTATTTAACATTTGTTTACCAGGAAAGTCTGACTTCGAATGACTGAATAAGCCAATGTTCAGCGGATGCCTGGGAAGAAATGCTCCAGACGCATGTCTTTGTAATGTGAGAGGAAACCGGAGCACCCGAAGGACATGCATAACATTTTGAAATGGTAGAAAAAAAGACAATCCGATCCTTAACAGGCAAAAACGTGTTGGGAAAGTATACATCCACTAGCTGACCGACCATCCATTCAACCATTCCTCTCAAATTTATTATCGATCAATGCAGATATTTTCTAACACTTTTACTTAAGGCATACATAACTTTTTTTTTTATTATTCCTCATTTACCTCTTGGAGCTAGATGTCAAAATTTTCTCATCCCAGGACTAGGAGTGCAGACAAGACTGTTCAGTACTGCAGTCTGGAGAAGCAGAAGTACTTGGACTTGGTTTGGCACTTGGAAGAGAAACTTAAACTTAAATTGTTAACGCAGTTCCACTCGCTCACTGCTGCCTGGCCTGCTGTGCTGCCCTACTGTATTTCAAATTTCCCGATCCAATTGAAATAGGTGCCTACTAATATATGACACAATCCATGTCTGCAATAGGCTGGCAGTCTGATACATGCTGTGTGATGTCAGCCACAACTTGTGAAAAAAAATTAAAAATCGGGAACTAAAGGGGCCACTCTGAGAATTCATGCCACCCTCTTATTTTGCCCTCAAAACCAGTAAGTACCGAGGAATTCAGTATGGTTGAGAGGTATGATCATATCTTTGCATTATATTTCCAAAGTGTTTGTGTTTTGTTTTCTTATCAGGCTTTTCAGTGAGCAGTCTGAATTCTGTTTGGGTATTGACTAATTCTGTCTTCCAGTCCATGGAATTCAAAACTTGTCTCCAACACCACAGTTTAAAGGCATCAGTTTTTTGGTGCGTGACTTTACTTAATCATCTCTCACAGGCATATGTTAATAGAGGAAAAAATATATATTGTCAAAGCTTTGTAGAGTCAAAGTTGCATCTTGGCTCTTTAAAATGTTATCCAGCTTTGTTATAAATTTCCTACAAAAAAGTGTTGTATTTCATTGCTGCTGTCACCATCTGCAGCGATATTTGAATTAAAAAAAGTAAAATGTCTACGCCTTCACTTTTCATTTTACAGAGAACTGACAAATCTAGATGACTGTTTCAATTTTGCCAATGTTTAGCAACAAGCCAGCCTTTACACTTTCTGCTTTCACCTTCAGTAGGCGCTTCAACTCTTCCTCACTTTCCCCTATTAAAGTAGTGTTGTTTACAACTCTGAGGTTATTTTCCCAACTGATTCCAGCATTTTGTTCATCTAGCCTGGGGTTTTGCATGATGTTACCCCCACTTATTCGATAATATGTTGATGACCATATTGTCATCATACCCATTTCCCAGTCTTAAATCAGTCATGTTATTCCACATTCAGTCTTTACTGTTGCTCCTTCTGCCTTCAGATTTCTCAGAAGGCAAATAGGGTACCCAGTATTCCCATTTTACTAAACTTGCCGCAGCTTATGGTTCACATATTCGAAGGCTTTAACATAGTCAAAGCAAAGTCATTTTTTTCTGGAACTCCCTTTCTTCACTGTCCAGCAGATGTTGATAGTCTGTTCTCCTCTAATGCCCCTGCCCTTTCTAAAACCAACTTTTACATCTGATTGTTCTTTGTCCATATATTGCTAAAGCCTGGCTTGCAAGTTGAGTATTAATTTACTAGCTTGTAAAACAAATGTAATTGTTTAACGTGAATACTCTGTAGCATTGCCATTTTTGGAACTGGAGTGTAATTTACCACTTTCTAGTCTAGTGGTCACATAAATGTTTTCCAAATGTTCAGTACTGCTTAGAATTTACTAGTAATAAAATAATTTTGTGGGATTTTAAGCAGTTTAGCTGGAATTCTGGCACTTCCTGCAGCTTTGTTTTGCAAGGCTTTCTAGACCATATGTAACTTCACTCTTCAGGATATCTAGCTTTAGATCACAGAGCATACCAACATATGTATCAGCAGTGCTAGGGTTCTTGTATAGTTCTGTATTTTCTTGCTGTTTCTTAATATCTTGCTCCTTTCAAGTCCCTCCTGTCTTTGATCATGTGTAATTTTACCAGGAAGGTTCCCTTAATATCAGTGATTTTGAACATCTGTTTTTTTTTCCCATTTATCTTTTTCCATTTCTTTGTTCTGTTTAAATAATGCCTGCTTATACATCTTTGCTATTCTCTCAAACTCTACATTCAGTTTGAAGCATTTTCCATTCTCCATTGCCTTTTGTTCTCCTTTCCTTTGTCACTTCTAAAGTCTCTTCAGATATCCATTTTGCCTTATTTTATTTAGATTATTTTACTGTGTCTTCTGGATATTATTGCTGACTTCAGTTGAGTGTTGCTTCCATAAAATCTAATCCCTCATATGTTTACCTGTTCATTTGAAATATTGTTGAGCTCCTATCCCTCTGTCCTAAATGCTTTTCATATTTTTCTTTAATTCCGTTCTCTGTAGTAAGAAAATAGCCTGCCTTTTGCTGACAGCGAACCCTTCATTGTAAAGTATGTATTTATTCTGATTTTGGTGCTGCCTGGTGATAACTGTGTAAATATTTCTCAAGTTGTTTAGAGGGTTTGCTTTGACCACTGAATTATCTTGACTGAATTCTACTAGTCTGTGTGCTGCTGCTTTTAATACAAAGCTAAACCTGCTAGTTTACACCAGCTGCACTTTATCAGCTTTAGCATTCCAATCTCCTATGATGACTACAACATCGATTTTATATTTCCGAATCTTCAAAAATGGTCCACTTCTGCCTCTTTAGCATTTGTAGATGGAGCATAAACTTGAATTAAATCATTTTGCGTGCTAACATAGTGCTGAATGCGACACCCTTTTAACTGAGAACAAGTGTTTCTTCTAAAATAATGGTGTACAACATCCTGCCTGCAACTCAACACCATCTGGCCCACAGAGAGTAATCAAAAATGTTTAAAAAATGCTATGGCATGCCTTACTCCAGTCACTCAAACTTTGCTTACTAGTTAACTGCAGTTGCACACACCTGTAATTTTAGCTGTGGAAGTAACTATTGTTTATAATGTGTGCAGTCTGTAAAGTTTACAGACTACAAGTTATAAACAAAGAATAGTTCTGCTGCTAAAATTAGAGGTGTGCGCGGCTTTGTTGATTAAACAATGGTTGCTAAACCTTAGTGACATGTTGCTATGTCAGGGAAATGAATAAGGATCTGTTTTCCACCTTTGTATTGCTACCAGATTCCTTTATAAATATTACACTTGCACTATCATTATTTTCTTCTGAAACTAAACGACCCACCAAAGGACCAATCACAATACCAGAAGAATGCTAGGTAACCCCGCATTACTGCAGCATTGTTCAAGGCTAAGAATACAGCTTCCATGGGACTCTATAATATCCCTGGCTGTGTTGTACATGAACTACAAAGCAAACTGACACCAGGTCTGTGCACCCTGTTCAGTTACAGCCTCCCCTCAGACTTTGTCCCTACCAAATGGCGCACTGCTACAGTCATCCCTCAACATTAATAGGGAGCAACTACAGACCCAGGGAATTATTTCCCCATTAGCCTGACGAGTCTGATATGTAAAGCTGTGGAGTGTATCATCATGGACCTGATTAACAAAGATATAGAAAATCTCCAAACTAGACTCCACGCAATTTGGCTTTGTGAAAGGAGATCATGCCTGCTCAACTTGGTTGACTTCAAGTCAGTCACCAGGGCTGTGGATGAAGGTAAGGCAGTGCATACAGCCTACCTTGATCTGGCCAAGGCCTTTGATACCATTTCTCACCCGGGAATTATTGGTAAACTCACCAAACTAGGCATCAACCCCAATATCACTAGGTGGGTTGCAAATTGGCTCACAGATGGAACACAGTGTGAAAATAGTAGACTCTAAGTCAGACTGCCGACCAGTCACGAGTTGAGTCCCACATGGGTCAGTCCTGGGTTATCTCCTGTTCAGCATCTACTTCTCAGAAGTCTAGGCCAACACTAAGGGACTCTTGCTGACCAAGTTTGCAGACAACTGCAAGCCATTATTAACTCCCCAAGTGATGCACACATCCTACAGAAAGGCCTTGCTGAGACCAATAACTGGTGTTGAAACCATGGCCTTAAGCTTGATGCCGAGAAATGTCATCATCCCCTTTGGTAAAAACTCAGTTCCCACTAATTACCACATTGATGGGAGTCCACTGAACACTGAAGGCGTTATGAGAGATCTGGGGACGCAGGTTGACAACCTCTCCTTCGACCACCTGATTGCCACTGTGGTCAGAAAGTCCTTCTTTGTGGCACATCTCATTACCAAGGATTTTGCATCCAGGATGAAAGAGGTCATTGTGTCTCTCTTCCCTCATTAGACCAATCCTTGAGTATAATGCCCCATTTGGCATGTACCTCACTAGACACCTGCAACAGCTGGAGAGGCCACAAAAGTACCTCACGAAGTGGATCCTAGGCATTAAACACACGTCCTACACGGGCAGACTCAAACAACTCCAGCTATTCTCTGTCTCGTATCGCTTTAGAGGTCATCTTTGCTTGACTTACAAAGCCATGTCTGACCCAGCTCTGTTAGAAATGCTACATCTAAAGAAATCCCAATCCCCCCCGCACCAAATGCTCCAGAAACCTCTACCTCATCTACCTCATTACCACAATCAACAGAACATGCTGGAGGGACAGGTTCCTCACCGAAAGACTGCCCATGTTCTGGAATAGACTTCTCATACATATCAAGCAGAGCACCTCGCTGTCCCTCTTCAAGAGAAATTTTGATGAGTGGATGGGTAATAGAAAGTTCACCCCGGGGATCACTCCAGTGTCTCTACTTGATAGAGGCACTGAAAACCAACATCGGGCAGCACGATGGCAGGGCACTAATATGGGCTAGGCTTGTAAAGGCTAAAGGGCTATTAGCCTAGTACACACCTATGAACCACAAAGATATTTATTCAAGAATCGGGTAGTAATACAAAGGTGGAAAACGGATCCTTATTCATTTCCCCAAAGTAGCAACACGTGGAGCGTCACTTGTTTATAAATTCATGACACTGTAGATCTGGAACTCTTGAGTTGAGGAGCAGTCATAATTAGTTATGGTTTTGTCTCTAATTTACAAGCGAAAGAAGTTGAGAGGTATTATTTTAATTTAATGTTTGCTGTACTCTGAGAGTGATTTGTACTCTTGAATGGGCTGTGTTTTCTTAGCAGGTGTCTGTATTATGCATATTGCTTCACCGGGTTCTGGTTGTCAATCATGCAGGCCACGCCCATTCCAGCGCATAATGAGCGGTAGGTTTATGTTCATCAACAAAGCTGTCAACTGCAGTCATTTGCTGTCAAATGGAAATTAGTAACATTCTGCAAGAGTTTAATAAGTCATGGCTGCAAACCAGAATAAAGTTAAACACAAAGTTGATGCAGAAAGCCGGCAATTTCATGATGACTGGAGGGAGTGGTACTGTTTTTATTCAGCAGGAGAAGAACATATTTGTCTTTTGTGTCAGTCCACAGTTGCGGTGCTGAAAGTATCAAACTTGAAACGGCATTATGAGACAAAACATAAAGATTTTTGACACTGTTTGGTGAAAAGACTGTCAAATTGAGGCGTTGCGTCGTCGTTTGACTAAACAGCAAAACATTTTTACTAAGAGATCGGCAGACTTTAACGATGCTTGTGAGGTTAGTTGTGATATTTCACTAATGATTGCCAAGACTGGGTGTCCATTCACTGACGGTCATTTTGTAAAGAACTGCATGATAGCTGCAACAAAAAAGCTGTGTCCAGAAGTTAGTAAGAAAATAGAAGCAATCCATCTGAATCACATGACCATACAGCACAGAATTACTAGCTTGTCTGGAGATGTCATAAGGCAGCATTGTTTTCATATTTTTCTTTGGCTGCCAATGAATCAATTGACGTTGATTCCACAGCACAACTGCTGGTGTTTGTTCGTGGAGTATCTCCTACTTTAGACATTACTGAACACCGGATAGGCATGGGCTCCCTTAAAGGACAAACAAAGGGGTCAGATTTGCTAGAACAGATGTTGAAACTGTGCGACAGGCTAGCTCTGGCTATGACAATATTGGTGAGCATAACTGATGGTGCAGCTATGGCAGCAGAGACTAATGGGGTGGTATTGATGAAAAAACATCTGGGAGATCAAAACAGGCAGTTATTAAACTTTAACTGTATCATACATCAGCAGAATCTCTGTGGCAAAAATCTTCATTTTGAAGAAGTAATGAAGATGGCAGTAAAATTAACTGAAAGTCAAGGCCTTAACCATTGTCAATTTTAGCAGTTTCTTTGGGATACTTGATCAAATCAGTGACCTTTACTGCTGTGAAGTACAATGGCTTAGTCAGGGTAAAATGCTGCGCAGATTGCGGGAATTGCTTAATGAGGTTACTACATTCATAGGTTCATACGTTCATACTAGGCTATCTGCCCAAGGGCATTTATAAGCCTAGCCCATAGTTATGTGGCTTTCGCCACCCCTTTAGTTTGAATAAAACTATGCCTATTATTTTGCTGTGCCTCTGTCAAGCAGTGACACTGAAGTAATCCCTGGGGTATATCTGCGATCTCCCATCCATTGGTCAAGATTCCTCTTGAACAAGGCCAGCGAGGTGCTCTGCCTCACATGTACCGGGATTTTGTTCCACAGCATAGGGAGTCTCTGGGTGATGAATTTGTCCCTCCAGCACGTTCTATTAATAACCGTGTCAAGGTTTAAGTCTCGCCCTTGTGGTTCTGAGGGATCTAGATTTTTGAGGTGAAGCATATTCATCAAATCTGGGTTTGACATGGCCTTATATGTCAGGCACAGGTCACCTCTGAGCAAGCGGTATGAGACTGAATAGAGCTGTAGTTCTTTCAGTCGGGCAGCATAAGACATATTTTTGAGACCCTTTATCCTTTTGGTGAGGAACTTTTGGGCCTTTCCAGCTGCTGCAGGTGTCGGGTCAGATACATTCTGAATGGGGCATTGTACTCAATCATAGGTCTAATGAGTGATGAGTACAGGGGGACGATGACCTCCCTTGATCTAGATGTGAATCCCTTCATGATCAGGTGGGCAATGTAGAAGGTTTTCCTAACTACTTTAGCAACATGAGTGTCAAACGAAAGGCTACTGTCAACCTGGGTCCCCAGATCCCTGATGACTTCTTCTGTGCTCAGTGGATTGCCACCTATATGGTAGCTAGGGGTAACCTTGTTTTTCCCGAAGGGTATGACTATGCATTTCTTGGCGTTTAACTTTAGGCCATGGCTCTGGCACCAGTTAGAAGTTTCTGTGAGGCCCTTCTGAAGGATATCTGTGTCAGATGTGTTTTCGACTATGGCGCCCAGTTTGCAGTCATCTGCAAACTTTGTCAGCCATAACCCTCCTGTGTTTGCTTGTACTTCAGAAAAGTAGATGCCGAACAAGAGTGGACCCAGGACTGAGCCCTGTGGGACACCACTTGTGACGGGCTTTGAGTCTGACATGGCTCCAGCAACTCTGACCCTGTGGGTTCTGTCACTTAGCCAGTTTGCGACCCATCTTGTGATGTATGGGTTTACATTCAAGCTGGTGAGTTTTTTGATGATACCTGAGTGGGGTATTGTCGAAGGCCTTTGCCAGGTCGAGGTAGGCTGTATGGACTGCCTTTCCCTCATCAATGGCCTTGGTGACTGTCTCGAAAAAGTCAACCAAGTTTAAAAGGCATGATCTGCCTTTGACAAAGCCAAACTGGTTGGATCCAAAGTCTGCAAGTTCCCTATGTCTTTATTTATGAGTTCCATTATGATCCTCTCCATGGCTTTGCAGATAAGGCTTGTCAAGCTAATGGGATGGTAATTACCAGGGTCGGTGGAGGCACCGCCCTTGTGAAGTGGGACCACAGTCACCGTGCGCCACTCCTTGGGTACGTATCCTGAGGTGAGGCTAAGATTAAACAGCTGTCCTAACTGCGGGTTTAATTCCTCATTGAGTGCGTGGAGCACACAGCCGGGGACACCATCCGGTCCCATGGATGCTGTGTTTTTTGCCTTGGAGAGGGCAGTTCTCACCTGGGCGTTGGAGATGTTTGGGGGGCTACAATCCTCTGGTATAGATATCTCTCCTTTTGGGGGGGGGGGAGAAGTTTGCACTGAACCTGTCAGCCAGTATGTTGGCAATGTGTGTTGGTTCAGTAATCTTCACATCATTCATGAGAAATAAGAACAAGGAAACAGAAGTTGCCTTCTTTACTGACATCGTCAGGTTAAGTTGGCATTTCTTGTTGATGTGACTGAACACTTGGATGATCTTAACATGAAACTGCAAGGGAAAAGCCAGCTTGTTTGTGAACTTGCAAACCATGTGTCGTAATTTAAGATGAAGCGCAAGTTATTTCAATCGCAGGCAGCATCAGGGAATTTCATCCATTTCCCCACGTTCCAGTCGATGCTGCAGAAACACCAAGGCACTGATATGCAGACTGTTATTGAAAAGTTGGATGTTTTGATTCATTCCTTTGACAGTCTGTTTCAAGATTTTGAAAAGCACAGACTGCAGCTGAAACTATTCGCAGATCCATTTGGTGTTTCTGTTAATGACACTTACTCAAAGTACCAGTTGGAACTCCTTGATCTTCAGTCATCAGATGGACTCAGTAATGCATTCAGAGAAAACAGTCTGACTTTTACAAGAGTCTTCCTGATGTGTTTGTAAATCTGAAAGACAATGCACGTATTCATGCAAGAGTGTTTGGCAGCACGTATCATTTTCACAAATGAAGCTGAACTAAAGTAGCATTCGGAATCGGCTATTGGACAATAAATTTGAAGCATTGTTGCATTTGTTATCAACCAGTATTGAGCTTGATATTGCAAAGGTGGTTTCAGAGATGCAGTCACAACCGTCACACTGATTGTATAACTTACTGTTGCCACAGAGTGTGTTTGAAATATTAAAACATTTAATGTGAATACTGACTCATTTTTCTAATGTACTGTTTATTGTAGTGAAGTCTGTGTTGCAGTTTACTGCTGTCTTAAGTAAAAATGCCAGTCACCTGTACCTATTGTTAACTCGTAATGACTTACTATGTTTTGAGGTGGCCCACAGATGCATTAAGAATTCCTGTAGTGGCCCTCCCCACAAAAAGATTGTGCACCACTGTTCCAAAAGATTATTGATGACCGTAGATCTGATGGTCGTATTGTAAAGTGACCCATTCCAGTCCGTTTAAGTTCATTAATTCCCAAATGTTAATGATTTTGTCCTTTAATTACTTCAAGTATGCCTGGGTTCATAGTTCTTAACATTCCAAAGTTCCAGTGGTATATAGTTCTCGCAGCATCAGACTTTCCTTTCAGCTCACTGCACTTCAGCAGATGGACATCCTTCCAGCTTCAACCACACAATAAACTCTAATACAATAAATAATTTTTCTTTTGTTCTTTCCTAGTAGTATGGTCACTTTGACATCTGGTCTCATCTTCTGGTGTCATTTTCACATGTCTGGTTCCTTTTGCCTATAGTGTTTTTTTCTCCAGAAATACTTGTAGTTTGCCTTGAATTTCACCAGTGGACCATTTTTGTATGATTCGTTTGCTGTGATTTGCCTGCCTTGGGTTGACCATTCGTGGTGTGGGTACATGTACACTTACATTGTTTTATTTAAATGTGTTTAGTGGGGTAAAATAATGATCGATCAAAGATCTATTACAGGCTGTCTGGATTATATCGAAATGTAACAAAACAATGTACAGTGTACCAATAATGACCCGTGTGACATTTTCATTGTTTCTTGCTGTTGATATCAATCAAAAGCTTCCAGTTTCTAGATTTTTTTTTTTCAAAAAATGGTAAATACTGGGATTTATGTTGTGGAGCCTAACCCATTTACTAACATGATTGTTAAGGAAGGATGTGTATGGAAATTAAATTACAATATTTATAATTCTAGTGGAATGGAAGTTACAGAAGTATTCTTCCAACTATTTACCAAGGGTTTGAAATTTGTCCCGAATAGAAAGGCAGACATTAGTAAAGTGTTGATAGATTTAAAACTTTTTTTTGAGAAAGAAAAACTTAGAACTTATTTTTCAAGGACAAAAGAAAAGTAGTTCTAGTGAAAGTGTTTTAATGAGAAAGAGTATTTTTAACCCCCCTTTGAATCAGCAGTTAAGGAATTTTGAGATAATGGAAAAGAAAATAAGGAATGAGCTGTCTAAGAATTGGATAAGCTCTAATTTATCTAAGGAAGAAAATGAATTATTGCATAAATTAACAGGGGACCCCAGTATCAGAGTAATTAAACCGGATAAAGGTGGAGGGACTATTATGATGGATCAGGTATACTATGAAGCCAAAATGTTGGAGGTTTTAGAGAATGAGGAGAGATATATGAGATCATCAATAAATTAAATAAATATAAGCAATAAGAAAATCTTTGTTGCACTTAATGATCTATTATTAGGAGTAATTGATATTAGCACATACAGATACTTATATGTGGAGAAACCTAAAGTACCGAATATTTTTGGCATACCAAAGGTTCATAAGAATGTGGAAAATCCACCTATGAGGCCGATAGTATCATCAGAAGGCTCTATTACAGCCCCCATGGCCAAATGGTTGGATCTGAAGTTAAAGGAAGTAATGAATGGGGGTGTTGGTATAGTGAAAGACTCGTGGGATCTATTGCAGAATTTGAAGAAGGAATTGTTTGATAAAAACATAACCTTCATTACAATAGATATTGTGGACCTTTTTTTCTCTATTCCTTACAAGGAGGGGTTAGAGTGATTTGAGGAGGCTTTGATAAATTATGGAAAATTTGCTCATAATGATTTCTATTTGGTCTTGACCTTAATGGAGTTGGTGTTGAATAACAATTTCCTGCACTACGAAGGGGAATTTTTTAAGCAGATTAAGGGGGTGGCAATGGGGGCGAGATGCGCCCTTATTTATGCAAATATTATCTTGTCAGCCTGGGAAAACAAATACATTTTAAATTCTCAATATAAACATTGGTGGAAGCTTTATAAACGCTTCCTAGATGACGTGTTTTCTATGGGTGGAGTCTGACAGAGTTTATAGCTTTTTTTTGACCACATCTCCCAATCTACTGACTTTCTCAATTTTACATATGTAAAGGATAAGGAAAGCCTAAAATATTTGGACATTTTTGTAGGAAAGGGTGAGAATGAATTCTACTCTAAGGTGTACAGGAAGGAAAGCTACTCTAATTCATTTTTGGCATACAACAGCGCCCACCCTCATCATCAAAAGAAAGGCATAATAAAAGGCCAGTTTGTGAGGGGTAGCAGAATGACTTCAAGAGAAGTAGATTTTAGTGAAGAATGTAAAAGGTTGTGCAACATGTTTTTAGCTCGAGACTATCCCACTAAATTAATACAGGAAATTGAAGAAGTGAAGAAAGGGAGGGGGAGTAAATTTTCAACCTATACTAGGGAGAGATGATTGGAAAAAGAATAAAGGTAACAAAGACAAGTATGAGGGGAACAACAACTTTGTACTTGACTGTAGTGGAGAAGCAGCTAAAATTAGAAGCTTACTTGAGAGTGAATGGCAAAAATTTGGGGAAATTTCTGACTTAAGTTCTCTGTTTGAGCACCCCCTAAAATGTACGTACAGGAAAGGGAAAAGTCTCAAAAATTTTTTGAGGACAAATCTAAAAGTATTAGAATGAAGGAAGGTAAAAAGGGTACATATAAATGTGGAAGTTGTTCTCAATGTCCATTTATATGTGCTAAGGATACGATATATGTTAAAAGTAGGGACATTGTGATTCAAAGTAGGCAGTATGCAAACTGCCAGACTAGTGGAATAGTATATTTGGCCTTGTGTAAAAAATGTGATTCATTTTATGTCGGTAAGTCTGAGAGAAAATTAAGAAATAGAATATATGAGCATAACTATGATATGAGAATCAGCAAAATAAATAATGCTCTTTACAGACATAAATTGAAATGTGTTGAGGACATTTTTTCTTTCTTTGTACTTGAAGTAGTAGCAAAAAATGTAAGAGGGGGACCTTGGGAGAACTCAATTGAATATAGGGAGCTCTTATGGCAGCTGCATTTAGAGGCTAATAAGCCACTAGGGCTTAATGACACCTTGTCTCTTGGCCCAGTTTTGAAAATGAGGGCAGCAAAGTTATGAGTGTAATTAGAATCCCTTTCACAGTATAATGTGAAATTTTAGTGATTTAAAGTTTTTCCTCTGGTATTATATTTAATTTATAGAATGTGGGTATGCCAGTATTATAAAAATGTATATTATGTCAGTTCAAACTACTTGTATATTATTTTTTAAAAAAAGTTTTTAGGATGAAATTTTACATATCCATCAGTAGATGGTGCTGTTACAGCATGTTCTGTCTTGTTTAATGCATTTCTCAATGAATTTATAAAAGTAGCTATCTTATTAGTTAATAATAAATATATTAATATTTAGGGTACTAATTAAATGAGTTTTTAAGTCATTTTAAATTAATCATGTTTTTAAGGTAAACTATATATGTGAAGATTTGAATGATATATCCTTAGCTTGTTGTTTAATGAAATTAGAAAAGTATTTAATTGAAGAATACAAATTAATTAAGCTAATGGATGTGTATATATATATATATATATATATATATGGGATTTTATTTGTCATGATTATTCATTTGCATCCGATGAAGTGGAGTAAACGAAAACGCAAGTGTGGAGACATAGCGTTTATTTGCTTGGTGTTCTAGAGATTCGTTTTTTTGTGTGTTTGGAGCTACCTGTCGTTCGTTGGATTTGTAATAAAGAAAAGAAAAAATAACAAATTTGGGCTTTATTTCCTCCACTAGTATTTGAACTTTGGTTGGTATTGTAAAGTGACCCATTCCAGTCCGTTTAAGTTCATTAATTCCCAAATGTTAATGATTTTGTCCTTTAATTACTTCAAGTATGCCTAGGTTCATAGTTCTTAACATTCCAAAGTTCCAGTGGTATATAGTTCTCGCAGCATCAGACTTTCCTTTCAGCTCACTGCACTTCAGCAGATGGATATCCTTCCAGCTTCAACCACACAATAAACTTTAATACAATAAATAATTTTTCTTTTGTTCTTTCCTAGTAGTATGGTCACTTTGACATCTGATCTCATTTTCACATGTCTGGTTCCTTTTGCCTATAGTGTTTTTTTTTCTCCAGAAATACTTGAGTAGTTTGCCTTGAATTTCACCAGTGGACCATTTTTGTATGATTCGTTTGCTGTGATGTGCCTGCCTTGGGTTGACCATTCATGGTGTGGGTACATGTACACTTACATTGTTTTATTTAAATGTGTTTAGTGGGGTAAAATAATGATCAATCAAAGATCTATTACAGGCTGTCTGGATTATATCGAAATGTAACAAAACAATGTACAGTGTACCAATAATGACCCATGTGACATTTTCATTGTTTCTTGCTGTTGATATCAATCAAAAGCTTCCAGTTTCTAGATTTTTTTTCCCACACACCTATCTGCCATGACAGGATCATTTTTAATCCCCCCCCAACCCCATCCTTGGTTTACAGTCTACTCCCCATAATTACCTCTATCTAATCTCTATACACCGAACTTCTAAGTGGAACCTCTTCTCCTCTGAGTACACCTCCCTCCTTTTTCCACTAGGTGGCATCATACTCCTAATAATAAGCCCAGCAAAACCTTCCGTTTTACTCTCCACTAACTCACTGTACCTAGAAAGTGTCTCTGTCCCTCACCAAGAAAGCTGTACTTTTATCTATCCACACACACATATTTGTTTTATTAGTAAGTTTTCCCCTACAAAATTAAGAAACTAAGATTTTTAGTATAAAATAGTTTGTAATCCATATACCTGCACCCCTGCAGTAGTTCTCCTTCTCCTGCCTCAGGTCACTGATTGTTTTTGGGCCTTTCCCGCCTTCTTGACTCTTCCCGCTCCATTCGCCCTGTGGGCTCGCTCCGCTCCCCTACCCTGTCCCCAATTCTCACCCATCCCCAGTGGTTCTAGATGTATCCCTTGCCCAATAGTCCCACCCTCTTCTCCAACCAATCAGGATATACCTTACTATTAGTCCTACCCTCTTGTCTAGACCATCAGGATACACCTTACTATTAGGCCTTCCCTCCCCTCTTCTTCAGCCAATCAGGATACACCTTCCACCCTCCCACTTCCTCCACCCCACCTCCTTCTCTCCACCACACCCCCAACACACAATCTCACATCACCTTCTCTTTTAATACTATCTACCATTACCATGCTCAGCCTTCCAAAGTCGTCTTCTTCGCTCCCTTCATCTTGCTTCTACTATCTCTGTACCATAACCTCCTATACTGACTTATATGTGCTCTCCCCCCCTTTGACTCCCCAACATCACCGTACACCCCACTTCCACAACATCTCAGCATCTTTAGTTCCCTACCCACCCTCTCCTTCTCTTAAAAATAAAACTTTTTCTGATCTCTAACAACAACTACAAACTTAAACCAACTCACTACCAATGTCATTTATCAAAATACAAATCTAATAAACGTGTCCCCAATTATACTTGCCTTCATTTAGCTGGCGAAATACACCCCAATCCAGGTCCAAACTTCTCTCCTACAAATCAGCCTTGCACCAACAATAAAACTACTAATAACCTCAAGTTCCTCACAATCAACGCACGAAGCTTAAAAAATAAATTAACACTCTTCTATGCCTGGCTCACCCATAACTCCCCAGACATAGCAGCCATCTCTGAAACCTGGCTAAAACCTCATATTAATGACTCTGAATTCCTACCTCCAGGATTTCATTCTCTACAGTCTGACCGCACTAATAGAGGAGGAGGTGGTGGAGTTGCTTTAATCTACTCTAACCTCCTAACTATGACCCCATACCCTAACACCATCCCCTCTTTTAATAATGCTGAACTAGTTATTGACATACTAAAAATAAACAACCACAAAAGCATCTGTATTATTTCCCTCTACATTCCTCCTGGTAACAATACCAATACTTTGGAAGACATCTTGTCATGGTCCTCATCTAACATTAAACTAGAAACCTTTATTTTGGGAGATGTAAACATTGACTGGGGAAAAATTAGTAACCCTAATCCCTCCATAGCTATCAACCTATTCAACTTCACTCAGCTTACTAACTCCATTACTAGACCTAACAAAACTAACCCCCCTGGCACCATACTTGACTGGATACTAGTATTGCATCCTAACAAAGTTATAAAATCTGGTGTCAATCCTGACCCTTTAGGAGACCACCTCCCTGCCTTCTCCATTCGAGCCACTCCCACCTCCCCTCTCTCTCACCACTTTACTCAAACTCGTAACCTAACTAATTTTAATCAAAATTCTTTCTCTAACTCCCTTAAGCTAACTAACTGGAGCACCCTAAAAACACTGCCTCTAGACGAAGCTGTTGACTATTTCAATTCTACATTCTTAACCGTCCTTAACTCCCAAGCTCCAGTAAGAAGAAAAAAAACATCAAAACTAAAACCACCCCTTGGCTCACCAATTAGACAAAAAAAGATTATGCTTCAAAGGGATAAAACCTGGAAAGCCGACCTTAAACACAAACAGCCTGAAATGTTCCTTAAGTTTAAACAACTAAGAAACCATGTCAAAAAACTAGTCATTACCGATAAAAAGTCTTACTACATCAAACTACAAGAAAACCACACAAGAAATCCCAAACAATTCTGGAACTCCATTAACTCCCTCCTTAGACCAGGTACAAAAAACAACCCCTGTCCTGACACCAGCAAATCTGACCCAGAAATTGCCTCACTATTCAATTCCTTCTTCACCTCTTCCATCGCCGAACTAACCAAGACTTTCACCAACAACAACCCTCCCCCCCAAATCTACCTTCCTTTCCTTTTTCACCCCCCCACTTTTGACCACAAACCCGTACCCACCGACCTAATAAAGAAACTGCTCTATAAACTAAAGCCTTGCTCCAATGCTCCTGATAACATCCCATCCTCCTTCCTAAAGATAGCTTCTGATTCCATTGCTATACCCATCAGTTTCCTAATAAATAGGTCTCTACTCTAATCCTATGTACCCAAACTCTGGTGTTCTGCTTTCATTCTTCCACTTCACAAAGGGGGCAAGAATTGTAATGTCTCCAATTTCTGTCCCATTGCCATCCTCTCCCCTATATCCAAAATCCTAGAAAAATGTATCCACCTACACCTCATGCCTTTCCTTACTGAACACCAACTACTCTCTCCTACCCAGCACGCCGCCCAGGACACAGTACTAACACCGCCCTTCTCTCCTTCCTACATTCTGTGAACTCTGCACGTGACTCCGGTAACTTAGTAGCATCCATTCTACTAGACCTATCCAAAGCTTTTGACACCATCTCCCACTCCCTCCTTCTAAACCATCTCTCTAACCTCAACCTTAGCCAAAAAGCTCTTTCCTGGTTCTCTAGTTACCTTTCAAACGGGTCCCAGGCTGTGAAATGGGGCCAAGCAACCTCTACCTTCCTTCCTACCATTACTATTCAATATCTTCAACTTTCATAAAGCCATCCCCAACACCACAGTTGTGCAATACGCTGATGATTCCACTCTGATCTGCCAAGCCCCTAACCAAACAGAGCTCCAAGCTCTAACCCAAACAGCATTTTTAACCACTGAAAACCGGATGTTCCAAAATCACCTCTCCCTAAATGCCAACAAAACTAAGATCCTCCTCTTCTCCCCCCCCCCCTCCAAATCCTCATCTCTTGATAAAAACTCTTTCCAAATTACCAGCCTTAACAACTCCACTATTGAGATAGTAACCTCCACTAAACTTCTTGGTGTTACAATTGATGACCAGCTGAAATTCAATATTCCTATATCCAGCTAAACATAAAAAAAAACATATAAAACTTGGCTTACTGTATAGAATCAACCACCTTGTCTCCTTCCACTAGGCTAACCCTTGCCTCTACTTACCTCCTTCCCTCTCTACTATATGGCACTCCTCTGCTCACTAATCTATTATCTACTCTTACCTCCAAATTGGAACAATGCTACAATAAAATCTCCAAATTTGCCACTAAATCCAAATCCTCCTCCTCACTGCATCTCCCTTCACTCTCTAAACTGGCTTGAACTCCCCAACCATCTTAACTTTCTCCAACACACCACAGCCCATAAACTAGTGTTCCGTCCTACTAACTGTCCTGCTCTTTCCAATATCCTTCAACCCTATACCCCCCTTAGATCTTCTCACCAAAACCTGATCACAGTACAAAAACCCAAGTGCCCAACAGGTCAACTTCTCTTATAATGGAATGCCCTCCCCACCTCTCTAAGAACCTGCAACAACCTAAATAACTTCAAAACCCAACTTTATTCTCACCTCTATCTAAATAGGATTTGCAACTGCACTCTTCAACCTACACCAGTCCAACTATCCTCCCCCTTCTCTCCTGGCTAACCTCTATACCTTCCTAACCACTTCTAACCTCTCCTTAAATACTAACTGTATATGCTACTAAAGCGTGTTTTGCACTATATGCATAACCTACCCAGGCCAACCTCCTTCCTTCCTCACCTCTTCTAAAATACTAATTGCATAAGCTACTAAACAGAATTTTTTTGCTTTTTATACAATATGCCAATTTTTTCCTGCTGAACTTAACTGAAACTGTTAATACTTTTGCTATTTTAACAATCTGATATTAGTATTGTAGACTATTTGTAGCTACCTGTTAATTGTTATGTTATGTGTCTGAACTCTTACTTGTAATTAAAATTGTTGTTTTTGTGGAGCTTTTCTCCCTGGGCCTCCACTGAAAACAGGTCCCCAAGCCCAGTGGACCTCCCCAGTAATCAAACTGAAATAAATAATAAATCCCCACCCCAAAGTACTTAATATTATGTTTCCATAAGAGTGTGTATTGTCTGTATTCTACAGCATAAGCTTATCCTTTTTCTTGATTTGCCAAGTATAAAATATCAGCAAATAAAGCTGACTACTGTACCAGTTATATCGTTTTGTTCATAAGTATTTACTAAGCTACTGGTCTGTTGTGGAATATAAAGACTTGCCTTACATTCCCATGGAAGTTTTTATCCCTATAAATAACCAGAGACAGGTAGAACAAGGAAATGTTACAACATTTACTTGTTGCCCCTGTCCATGATGGACATGCATACTAAACCAGGAGAGAATTTGCAGTTTCCCATCTGTTCATCCAAATTGTCTGAATAGAATCAGAGAAGTGCTTTGCATTATTTGGAGTTGAAGACTGTTCCGTAGAAGACATTCTCTTTAATTTGTGAGTATCTTATTGTCTTTGGCACAGCTCTTATACAAATCAAATAACAATGGGGAAAGGCATCCCCACCTGCTTCCTCTTTTCAAACACAGCTCGTCAGAGAGGAACCCTCCCACAGTAATTCTTGCCTCTGCCTGATTTAACCTTGTTAATTCTGTCATGGAACAGTAATGATGTCATTGCCTCACACTCATAAAATCCTGGCTGACTCTATCAAACGCTTTCTGTGTATAAAGTCCCACCACCCAGTAGTGGTGTTTTCTTACACTTTGCTTCCCTCTGGATTATCATTGTTCTGTTAATGTCAGATGTTTGCCTCTCCTCTACAATACCACATTGATTCATAACGGTCAAACTTGTCAACACCTTTACCATTCTTTTTGCTGTTGTAGGCATAAACACTTCTATAATCATGGTTGAAATTGAAATGGGTTTATACAAAACCAGATATGAACACTCTTTACCCTCTTTGGGTAATACAACCAACACATCTTCCAACATGCTGGTAATCTCCCGCTGTAAAATATTTTTTAACAAAGCCTTTCAAATGTTTATTTATCCCTTTCTTCCCTCCTAACCTGTACATTTCTATAGGAATCTAGTCTGTTCTTTGGGACCTCCCAGTTTGGTTAAACATCTTCATTTTGTCTCATCTCTTCCTTTATTGACTTAATTAGCCCAATCTGTCTCTAACTTTGGTATAATTAAGGCTTCCATAAATATATTTTTCCTTTGTGGTTGCCTCATTCCTCTGATTTATACAGATTTTCTTAACTATTAAATATATTAAATTATGTACAATTTCTGTTTTCTGTTATAAGCTTCCTAAGGTTAGCTACATCTTTCTGTTATGCTCCCAAGTCACACTGCTTTTTTGTGTTGTAGTTATCAAAAAATTTGCTTAACAGCAACATTTTTAAATGCATGTATGTTATCCAAATACTACTTTATTTTCTCTTTGGTGTGCTCTGTAGTTGCTCCTCTTTTTCTGAGATTCCCCTTCTGCTGTACTTCAACCTTTGTCAACCCTTTTAAGTAATTTGTGCTTTCCATAGTTCTTATTTCTGCCATGTTTTAAACTCCATTTTCACTTATCCCCTTCAATAGCTCTTCCTTCTGAAGTGATTTCTGTCATCTTTAATAACTTCTGCCACCCATTCCTTAAATTTCTTCCTTTTTGATGCAAGTAGGAGAGATCGTGTCTCACTTTTTCTCCATTAATCATCTCTGTCTTGGATTTTATTGATGTATGGTTTAATATATTTATTGAATTGGTCTCAAAGCTATCATTTAAATGCACATGCTCCTATATAATTTCTAGCCTTCTGTTACTACATCTTTGGAAGTAATATGTAAATTATTGTTGTGGCTTGGAGGCGGGCTTCATTTTATTTAATGATTTGTCTAGTCTGCTTTCCAAGGCAGAGTTAAGTAAATACTAATATTTAATTTATTAGTGTAAGATGTTCTTCATTCCACATTGCTGCAGTCCTAACCATTGGGGTAGTCCGCTGTCCAGTCGGCCCGAATACCAGAGTATATGGCTGACGTCGGTCAGGGCGCATTAGACTGACGTCAGTACGTCAGGGTACTAATGCGCATGACCGTCGCCATATCCTCAGTCTTTTTGCCGCATGGTCCGATGCAGAAGCAGTTTTGCGAGTGCAGGTTGGCGTTCTGAAATTTTCTGAAGTCAGAGTTTCAGACCGAATCAGAGTTGGCTAAGTACCCCGTTGGGGAACATTTTGGTTTTTTCTTGCCTCAGTATTTAACCGGATGTCAGAAAAAGTGAATAACTGTATTTCTTGTGGGAAACAGATACCTCATAGGGATTACCATACCTTGTGTATACCTTGTTTAGGGCCTGAGCACGACGTTGTTGGATGCCGCTCTTGTGCTAGGTTTAACAAACGCACTATTAAGAGACGGTTAGACTGTGCCAGGTTAGTGTTTGGGAAGCGTTGCAATTATAAAATGCCGTCGGATGCTCCGGCCCGCTTCCAAAAGCGCAAGGACAAAACAGCGAAGCCTAGGGTTGATGAACCGGCAGTCCCAGACGTCGGTTCTTTAGAAGGCTCAGTGGAGCCGGAGGTTTTGCCAGGAGTTTCCTTGGAGTCTCAGGCAGAGACTTTACTGTTACAGGATGTGCCTTCTCAGGAAGTAGGCCAGGCTGAGGGGGCTTCTCAGGTAACTGTTCTTCCCTCTCTTCCCAAGGTAGTTAGAGCTTCTCCTACTGTTTCCAAAACTTCTTTGAGAGGTAGGCCAAGTTCAGCTTCAGTGGGGGCTTCTCCTAGCACTTTAGGTTCTGTGCCTAAGAAACATATGCTTAAAATGGCAGAAGATTTAATTACTATGATTAGAGGCTCTATGCCCCCTCCTGATAAGAGGCCTAGGGTGGAACCTGAGTTTGAGTGTTTGGAACAGTATTCAGAGGCTTCAGAGTCTTCTGGAAGACTTGCAGGAGTTTCCACCTTATTCTGATTCTGATGTGGATGATTCCACACCTACAGCTTCTCCTCCTGAGGATTTCTCATTTTCAGAGACTCTGCATTCCATGAGAGAACACTTTAAATGGGAAGGCCAAGATTACTCTGATTCCAGGAAAAGGCTTAGGAATTCTTATTTTACCCCAACATAGGCCCTTAGCTATACCTCCTGTGTTGAATGTGGTGGAAGATGTTTTTGCAGAGGCTTCCCTGAACCCTGACTCTTTGCCTCCTGCTCCTGTTAAACCTGATAGGTACTATAGGGTGCCCGAAGCTCATAAGTATTTGTTTAAGAGTCCTAGGGCGGACCCAGAAACTGTTTCTCAGGGGCCTAAAGGTGTTAAGGCCTCTGTGGTTAAAAATCCTGTTCCCACTGATAAAGAGGCAAGGGCTTTGGATAGGTGGGGAAAGAAAGTGTATACTTCTTCCACTCTAGCCATGAGAGCGTTGAATTGTCAGTTTCACATGCTAAAATATCAAAATTATCTCCTTTCACAATTGAAATCTAAGGTGGATGCTTTGGCGGAAGGTATTGAGTGTAAAGAGTTGCTGGATTTAGTTCATGTGTCTGAACAAGTGGGTAAGCATTCTTTGCAATGTGGTTTTGATGCTGTACAGGCCTCCTCGAGGTGGCTGCCACTAGTTCTGTTCTTCGCAGGCATGCCTGGTTGAGGGATCAGAATTTAGCTGAGCATGTTAAGACAAGGATTTTGGATGCTCCTTTACAGTCTGATGTGTTGTTTGGTTCGCCTGTGGAAGCAGTTTTAAAGAAAATGGAGGACAAAGCTAAGTCTATGCAAACTGTTAAAGATTTTTGCAGGTGCAGCCACCAAGTTTAGTAGAAATTGGCCTGCTAAGGGGTGGACATATCCTGCTTATGATTCCCAGTCTAGGGGTAGGTCTAGACGTGGTAGGGCAGAGCTCAAGGTTCTTTTAGGCCTAGAACAGGGAGTTCACCTGCTCAGACTTCTGGTGAGGGCAGGGGTCAGTCCTTTCGTAAACAGACCCAATGACCTGCCTTTTCAGCTGCCAGTAGATTCTCGTCTGGCAGCTCCTTTGGGAGGAAGACTGTCTCTTTTCAAAGAAAATTGGGATTTAATTACTCAAGACAGATGGGTGTTGGATATCATTCACCACGGTTACAGGTTTTATTTCCATACATTGCCCCTTTCAAAGGCATGCCAGACGTTCCTCCTCCACAAAGAAAAGAGGCTCACAAGCAAATTTCTCAGTTACTCCAGATGGGGGCCATTCAGCCAGTCCCTGTATCAGAAAGGGGCCTAGGATTTTATTCTCGCCTGTTCCTAGTACCAAAGAAGGGGAACACGTGGAGACCAATTTTGGATTTATCTCTCCTCAACACTTATCTGGACATTCCCAAGTTCAAGATGTTGACGTTACAACAGCTTTTACCTCTGCTGGGCAAAGATCACTGGATGGTAACTTTAGATCTCAAGGAAGCTTACCTTCATGTGCCTATAAGGCTAAGTGGCAGGAAGTATCTGCGGTTTTGAGCTGGAAATTCTCATTATCAGTTCTCTGCATTGCCCTTTGGCTTATCTACTGCCCAGAGTATTCACAAAGGTTCTGGCTCCAGTGATAGCTTACTTCAGGCTACAAGGAATTCAAATCTATCCTTACTTGGACGACTGCCTGATTCTGGCTCAAGAAAAGGAAGATCTTCTACAGCATCTGGAATATGTTATAGCAGTGCTAAGATGCCTAGGGTATTCTGTGAACGAAATAAAGTCCAGTCTAGTACCCTCTCAAGACATGTGCTTTCTGGGTGTGAGACTGAATACAGCAGCCCAGATGGCCTTTTAACCCCGGACAAACAAAAGAGTCTATCACTTTACTTCCATCAACTATCTCATCAGTCCGTGCTGACTGCAAGGACAGTCCTTCAAGCATTAGGGTTCATGGCATCTTGTATTCTGGTGCTTCCCAATGCCAAACTGCATATGAGGAAGCTACAATGGTATCTCAAAATGTATGGACACAGCACTGCCAGGATTTGGACACTGTCATTCAAATAATACCTTGCCTTCAAAAAGAATTTTTGTGGTGGGCTCAGGAATGTCACCTAAACAAGGGACTCTCTGTGACCCGGCCAGAGGCGAGTCAGATTTTAACGACAGATGCCTCGGACATTGCTTGGGGAGCTCATCTAAATGGAAAGTGGATACAAGACAAGTGGCCTGCCAGACTACAGCATCTACATATCAACATGAAGGAGATGTTAGCAGTCCAGTTTGCATTAATGGCTTTCAAGGAGTTACTTCTTCCAGGGCAGGTGTTGATTCTAACAGACAACACAACTGTCATGTGGTACATCAACAAACAAGGGGAACACATTCTTACCCATTGTGCAGGCAAGCAATGATTTTATGGGAGACTGCGCTCAGCTTGCAACTAACTCTTCAGGCAAGGTTTCTGCCGGAGCACAGAACTCCTTAGCAGATGTGTTAAGCAGACAAATCATGGATCCCCACGAGTGGAAACTGGATCTTCATGTATTTCAAAGGTTGACAGTGTCCTGGGGAACTCCAGACATAGATCTGTTCGCTTCTCCACTAAACCACCAGCTGCCAAAGTTTTGCACAAAGAGGTTACATCACACAGCTTGGAAAGTGGATGCTCTTTCTTTCAGTTGGAAAAATCTTCATGTGTATGCGTTTCCACCTCTACCTCTTCTTCCAAAGGTGCTTCTAAAGGTCAGACAAGACAAGCCAAGGATGATTTTAATAGCTCCAGATTGGCCTCGGCAGCACTGGTACCCATTACTGAGGAGTCTAGTAAAGAAGCCTCCATGGCCTTTACCCTTGATTCCGCACCTGTTGTCTCAGAGAGAAGGCCACCTGCTCAATGTCAAGCTTCGTTCTCTTCATCTAACAGCATGGCATATTCTGTTTTGAGAGACAGCCGGTCTCAACTTCCTCAACAAGTTTTAAATGTGATTATGGAAGCTAGAAGACCTAGTACACGGAAAGTGTATGCAGAAAAATGGAAGAGATTTTTATTTTGGAGTGCAGGCAAGGAATTTGGAGATTTCTGAGCCTAATTTGAGTGTGGCTCTTCAATATCTTACTGAGTTATTGGACAAAGGTTTGTCCTTCTCTTCCATTAAGATTCATGCTGCAGCAATTTCAGCTCACTATGATTGTGATCCACCATTGTTTTCGCATCCTTTGTTCAAGCAGTTTCTCAGAGGGGCAAAGAATATAAGACCCCCACGTAGAGCTCCTACTCCTGCTTGGGATCTCAATTTTGTGTTGGAAAACCTTACTCTACAACCTTTGAGCCTGCGGGTACTGCTGATTTGAAATATTTGTCATGGAAGACTGCTTTTGTTGGCTATTACTTCTGCAAGAAGGGTTTCTGAGTTGCAGGCCCTTATGGCAGTAGAGCCCTTTCTGATTTTCCATAAGGATAGGTATCATTACGTACTAATCCTTCCTTTATGCCTAAGGTGGTTTCTAGTGTGGCTTTAAACCAAACTATTCATTTGCCTACTTTCTATGCAGATCCCCAAAATAAAGGGGAAAAGATTTTGCACACTTTAGATGTGCATAGGCAGTTGCTACTATTTAAGCAGGACTAAGGATTTCAGGCAGTCTCAGCAGTTGTTTGTTTCTTTGCTTTGAGTTCTCAGGGCAAGCCTGTGTCTAAGCAAACTATTTCTAAGTGGATTGGGTTTTGCATTTCATTTTGTTATTCCCATCATGGCAAGGAGATTCCAGCTGGGATTAGGCCTCATTCCACTAGGGCTACTGCCACTTCAACAGCATTTCTAAGGGGTGGCAACTAAGGATATTTTGGAGGCAGCTACTTGGAGTTCAGTGCATACTTTCTCTAAGCATTACCACCTTCCTCTTTACTCTAAATCTAGGGCTGGTTTTGCCACAGCTATTTTGCAAGGCATGTTGACAGCTCCTGCTTCCTTATGATTTGCCAGCCTCCCTTACCTCTGCTTTGGGATTCTACCCAATGGTTAGGACTGCAGCAATGTGGAATGAAGAACATAGTACAGTTTTGTACCTACCATAAATGTAGATGTTCGAGGATCCACATTGCTGCAGTCCAATTTACCCTCCCGCCTTCCCCTCTGTGTTTAGGGGTGGTGGTGTGAGTTGCTATATATTATTGTACATGTGTATATATATATATATATATATATATTGGATATAAGTTTGGTGCAGGGCTTTTTGGTGTTTTGGTTTGGGCCTTGTCTTTTTAGGGTCTTCTGACATCTGGGGCAAGAAAAGACTGAGGATATGACGTCGGTCATGCGCATTAGTACCCTGACGTACTGACGTCAGTCTAATGCGCCCTGACCGACGTCAGCCATATACTCTGGTATTCAGGCCGATTGGACAGCGGACTACCCCAATGGTTAGGACTGCAGCAATGTGGATCCTCGAACATCTACATTTATGGTAGGTACAAAACTGTACTTTTTTTTCTAGTTTTTATTAGCTGGAGCTCTTACAGAAGTATGCACTAATGGGCTGTTTTTGCATTCCTGGGAGGTCTTTACCTGAATGATTTTTCTGTTCAGTACTTTTATGCCTACAGTCATAACTTCATTATGAGATCGGTCTCACTGCTCATTATTTAGTTCCACTTTGGTTTATTGTAAATTGTGCTGTAGGGGAGGCAGGCGCTGCATCACATTTTTAATGTGCAGTTTCATCTGGACACTCTGGGGATGCTTTTTTACACTGTCAGTTTACTGTGTGTCATACAGACTGCTCAGACATGACCTGTGCCTTGCATATAAGGGCAATCTCTGACCCAGTTTAATGGAAATGCACATTTGCAAGTCAAATGGCACATGGGTCACTCTTTCAAAGGGCCTTAACCTTGTATGTGACATCAGCAGAACTTGCTGTAGAGACAGATTGCCCCACCTTTGGAACCAGCTTCCTATTCATGTTAAACAAAGCCCCTCGTTGGCCCTATAAGTGTAATTTGGACGATTGGATTGGGTAACCAGAAATTCACCCTGGGGGGTTACACCTGTGCCCCGGCAGTAGGTACTGATTTTAGTGTCTGCTTGAACCAGACATCCTTGGGAACATGGGTTGAACTTGGTTAGGCTTGTAAGGGCCTTGGGGCCATTACCCAGTAACCTTCTATGATCCTATACAAACCTGTTTGGTTTTATTTTGCAGCTTATTTATTGCTACAGCACCAGTTAGATTTACAAGGGGTGTGCTTTCACACACAGGAACTGTTGCATATTTCTTGGACAGAGTTTGCGTAGGTGTGTGTGGATAACATTCCAAAGGTGTTCTGTGATATTTTAAGATGATGTGGTAGTGGTTCTTGGCACTCTCTTATGTTCGTTTAATACCTCACTCTAAAAACAGTGGACTTGATAGATGTTTCCTGTGGTACCTCTTTAAAAGGTGTACTTGCTAGCTGTGAGTAATTGTTGGTGAGAATGGCTTTCATCCTTAAAGATATGGTTGGTTCAGTTGTGTTTTTTTTTTTTTACTACAGTCTAATAACGTGATTGCTGCTTTTCCTTTGTCAGGATGGGGAATGTGTGGCAGGCTTTGTCTGAATCCATTGCAATTTATAGTTCTAAGCAGATATTCTGCTCCTAAGGCTAGGCTTGTTCCATATTCTTTCTGCTGCACATTTGTACACATTGCCAGAGGGAAGCGTACCATTTTCCTTGTTTTGATGTAGCTTATAGCTTACCATTGTGAGTGGATCTCTGTTTGTTCAAGAGTAGGGGACCTGTGATGACCTTACTGAGTTCAGTTGCCCCATTTTCTTCTGTGTTCTCCCTCTTCATAAGACTTTCAAGGCCTTGTTGGCGCATCCTCCATAAAAAACTTCATGTGATTCCTAGATGTTTAAATTCCAGTAGAATGGTGATCTGTTTAAGGCTCCATTCCTTTGCCCCAGTTTGAAGCCGGTTGGACTTGGCAACCATTAAGCTTAATTAAAAAAAAAAAAAAAAACACAGGATTGTGAGGCACATGGTGTTTTGATGGCCTTAAGAGACTGAAGGGAATAGGGACAGCATTGTTTTCTCAGTTTTCAATGAGTTTCATTGAAACAGACCGTTTGAAACAACATTGTCAAATTTGTTTAAACCTTAAAATTAACTTCCCGGTTTTATAGCGAGAAGCCCTCCAAATCCATTGTTGAATGCTTTAACCCCCACACCACATCAGTGTTGACCAGAAACATTCTAAGAAGTTAAGACATCCGAGGGGATGGAATAGAATTTTGTTTTTGCCTGAGGTAGTGTGATCTCTAAGTGGCAGTAAGTATTGGGAGCAAAGATGAGGCTTGCTCCTACAAAGGTGTTTTGTAGGGTGTTTGCATTTTCTTCTGTTTTTTTTAAGAAACTTTCACAATGTGAGTGTATCCCACCCCACCCCCGTAGTGAAGTAAATTCAGTGTTTTGCTATACTCTGGATTAGGAGGGTGAATATGCTTAAAAGAACAAGTAGGTCCCATTAAGGGTCCCTTAATTTTATGTTCAGATGTCCTGCTCAAATGAGCTGTTGCCAAGAGTTGGGGAAAAAGTGCAAGACAACTGAATCTTTAGGTGTTTTGTGGTTCATTTGGATACATCTGATCAGTCAAATATGCTATTAGTTCATAGTAAGAGTTACTAGAGTTTTTGGCATAACCTTGTTTCTGACCCCTTACAGACATTATAAAGCTTCGAGTCCAGGGAAAATTTGCTCAAGAAAATTGTAGAAAGGGGGGGATTCTCATCTTGTTTTGGCTGTTCCCGTTAGGGGTCGCCACAGCGGATCATCTGTTTCCATTTCTTCCTGCTTCTGCATCATGCTCTTTCACTCCAACTGCCTGCATGTCCTCTCTCACCACATACATAAACCTTATCTTAGGCCTTCCTCTTTTCCTCTTACCTGGCAGCTCCATCCTTGGCATCCTTTTCCCAATATACCCAGCATCCCTCCTCAGCACATGTCCAAACCAAAGCAATATCACCTCTCTTGCTTTGTCTCCAATCTGTCCAACCTGAGCTGACCCTCTAATATACTGATTCCTAATCCTGTCCATACTAGTCACACCCAGTACAAATCTTAACATCTTTAACTCTGCCACATCCAGCTCTGATGCCTGCCCTTTCATCAGTGCCTCCGTCTCCAACCCATATAACATAGCTGGTCTCACTACCCCCTTGTAGACCTTTCCTTTCACTCTTACTGGTACCAGTCTGTCACAAATCACTCCTGACACTCTTCTCCACCCATTCCACCCTGCCTGTACTCTCTTCTTCACCTCTCTTCCACACTCACCATTACTATGAACTGTTGATCCCAAGTACTTAAATTCATCCACCTTTACCAACTCTACTCCCTGCATCCTCACCATTCCTCTACCCTCCCTCACATTTACACACATATATTCTGTTTTAGCCCTGCTGACCTTCATTCCTCTCTTCTCTTAAGCATATCTCCACCTCTCCAGGGTCTCCTCAACTTGGTCCCTACTCTCACTACATATCACAATTTCATCTGCAAACATCATAGACCAAGGGGCCTCCTGTCTGATCTCATCTGTCAACCTGTCCATCACCACTGCAAATAAGAAAGGGCTCAGAGCTGATCCTTAATGTAATCCCACCTCCACCTTAAACGTATCTGTCACTTCCACCACAGTCCTCACCAGTGTCACACTACCCTTGTACATATCCTGTACCACTCTTACATACATCTCTGCCACTCCCAACTTCCTCATACAATACCACAACTCCTCTCTAGGCAACCTGTCATATGCTTTCTCTAAGTCCACAAAGACACAATGCAACTCCTTCTGACCTTCTCTGTATTTCTCCAACAACACTCTAAGAGCAAATATTGCATCTGTAGTGCTCTTTCCTGGCATGAAACCATACTGCTGATCACTAATCGTCACCTCCCTTCTTAACCTAGCTTCCACTACTCCTTCCCATAACTTCAAGCTGTGACTGATCAATTTTATCCCTCTGTAGTTACTGCAGCTCTGCACATCACCCTTATTCTTAAAGATAGGTACCAAAACACTTTTTTCTCCACTCCTCAGGCATCCTCTGACTTTCCAAAATTTCATTAAACAATCTGGTTAAAAATTCCACTGCCATTTCAGCTAAGCACCTCCATGCTTCCACTGGTATGTCATCTGGGCCAACAGCCTTTCCATTCTTCATCCTCTTCATAGCTGTCCTTACTTCCTCCTTGCTAAGCTATTTCATTTCCTGATTCACTATGCCCACATCATCCAACCTTCTCTCTCTCTCTCATTCTCTTCATTCATCAGCCCTTCAGAGTACTCTTTCCATCTACACAACACTCTCTCCTCACTTGTGAGTACGTTTCCCTAACTATCCTTTATCACCCTTACCTGCTGCACATCTTTCCCAGCTGTGTCCCTCTGTCTAGCCTATCGGTACAGGTCCTTTTCTCCCTCTTTAGTGTCCAATCTCTCATACAACTCTTCATATGCCTTATCCTTAGCCTTCGCCACCTCTCTCTTTGCCATGCGCCTCATCTCCTTATACTCATGTCTACTTTCTTCATCTCTTTGACAATCCCACTTCTTCACCAGCCACTTCCTCTGTATACTCTGCTGTACTTCCTCATTCCACCACCAGGTTTCCTTGTCCTCCCTTTGTCCAGATGTCACACCAAGCACCTTTCTAGCCATCTCCCTTACTAGCTCTGCTGTAGTTACCCAGCTATTCGGTAGCTCTTCACTGCCACCCAGTGCCTGTCTCAACTCTTCCCTGAACTCCGCCTCAGTCGCCCTTTTTTAACTTCCACCATTTAATCCTTGGCACTGCTTTCACACTCCTCCTCCTCCTCTTGTTGTTCACCAACATCATCCTACAGACCACCATTCTATGCTGCTTAACTACACTTTCCCCTGTCACCAATTTACAGTCTCCAATCTCCTTCAGACTGGCCCTCCTACATAGGATATAATCCACCTGTGTGCATCTTCCTCCACTCTTGTACGTCACCCTATGCTCCTCCCTCTTCTTAAAATATGTATTCACCACAGCCATGTCCATCATTTTCGCAAAATCCACAATCATCTGACCTTCTGCATTCCTCTCCTTAACACCATACCTACCCATCACTTCCTCATCCCCTCTGTTCACTTCACCAACATGCCCATTGAGGTCCGCTCCAGTCACTAGTCTCTCACCCTTGGGTACACTCACCACCACTTCATCCAACTCACTCCAAAATGTTTCTTTTTCATCCATTGCTACCAACTTGTGGAGCATATGCACTAACAACATTCATCATTACACCATCAATTTCAAGCTTCATAAACATCACTCTATCAGACACTCTTCACCTCCAAAACACTCTTGGCATACTGTTCCTTTAGGGTAACCCCTATCCCATTTATTTTGCCATCCACACCATGATGAAACAATTTGAACCCGCCTCCTATACACCTGGCCTTACTTCCCTTCCATCTGGTCTCTTGCACACACAATATGTCAACCTTCCTTCTGTCTATCATATCAGCTAGCTCTCTCCCTATACCAGTCATACTGCCAGTATTCAAAGTTCCTACCCTCACTACTACACTCCTAATCTTCCTCCTCTCTTTTTGCCTTTGGGCATGCCTTCCCCCTCCTCTTCTCCTTCGGCCAACAGTAGCCCAATTTCCACCTGTACCCTGTTGGCTAACAGTACTGGTGGCGGTCGTTGTTAACCCAGGCCTCGCAGATCCAGTATGGAAATATGAAATGTTCTACTTTGAAAAATTTATTTTCTGGTTCCTGCACATTACAAAAGTGAAATTAGTGCAAATTGAAAAATACTGCTATTCCCTTTCTTCTCTTGTTTTGAAATAGAAATGGGTGGTTATTTTATTTGCCCATGATGTGCACTATTTTCTTTTCTCTTCTGGTTTTTTCCTCACTATATCCTTTAGGTCAACATTCCTGCTTGCACAATTTGATGCTGCCTGTCCATTTCCCAAAGCTAGGAATTTCTAACCAGTGGGGGCTATCATTCAGGCAACTGTGAGTGTGCATTTTGTGGGTCCAATTTGTAATTTCGAAAACACAAAATCTCGAGTTTCAAAGTACCGATCCCAGAAACTCAAGATTTTGGAATCTCGAAATTACAAAGTAAAAAATAAATAAAAATACTAAAAACTGTTTGTTTTTGCAGGGGGGGGGGCTGCAACTTCCATCTCCGAGATTGCGCTACAGTGGAGAGAATGGTAATGTTCTTGTTACACTTACCATTCTCTCCACTGTAGCACAATCTTGGATATAGTATATTTAAGTTGCAGGGGGTGCTGCAAAAACTTTGTTTAGTTTTTTTTTTTTTTTGCACCACTTTGTAGTTTTGAGATTCCAATATTTGGATGTTTTGAGTTCGATGTATCAAAACTCGATTTTGGGTTTTCGAAATTACAAAGTGGACCCTCATTTTGTTTTACTTTTAGTTGCATTATCCTCCAGTGTTGTCCAAAGTAGTGACATCTTTAAAAGAATGACAGTGTGTGAATACTTGTGTACTTGAAAAAGCTAAGTGATGCAGCCATTTGAAAAATGTATATTCTTCATCTCTAGAAGACATTGCACCTGTACTGGTCTATGCCAAAGTGTTCTGTGCTTTAGACACTTCCAGTTAGTTTTGGCAGACACCCCTAGAAAAGGGTACTCAAAGGGTAACAATCTTCATTGCTCCATTTGACGTGTTTTGTTTTATATAAACTGTGTTTTGTGTAACCAGCATCAGAAACGTTTAAACGTGAAATGAGTAAGATGACTAAGTTGATATTTGGATGTCCTAGGGTTTAGTCATGATTTGAGATTGGAGACAGTACTTCAGACATTTTAAAACTAGAGTGACTAAAGCGAAGTGTTTCGAAAAGTGTGAGATTCAATATTTGTTGCAGTTTAAGTGCCAGTGGAATTTGACCTGAAGCAAGCAAGGTGGGAGCAATAGCAAAGCTTAGAGTCTCCAGTCTTTTGTAATCCAGTCCTTGTAATTGAACTATGACAACCTTTGGCATAATAATCTTCTGGGCAGAGTCGTACAAGATTTCTGTACAGTGCTATGTCCACTGACACTGTGGGGAGATATCTAACCATAAGCCTTCAGCAAAGTAAAAGAAATGATAATGGCTGCCTACTATGATGCAAATCCAACTACAGTGAGTGGTGATGCTAGTAGCTGTAGCTTAGGTGCTACATCATTCCAGGTGGACACCAGTTACTTTCTGCACTAGAATGCTAACCAATGCTGAATGGAGATCTCAACAGATTGGGAAAGAGTGCCTTGCATATAATGAGGGCATGTGAGAAGTTGTACCTATACCTGTTGGGGCTTGAAAGTTTGCATCTCCATTGGGATCACAGACTAGTGCCATTGATTTAAAATTTTACACTTTGAAGATAATACCTCCCAGATGGCAAAGGTTACTCCTGAGACTGAGATGTTTCAGTGCTAGAGTAATTCATGTAACTTGGGAACCAGTTAATTATGGGCATACATGTTACCCAGAAATCCGGTACATGACTGGATGCAGTCAAACTTGAGGCATTTACATTGTTTTCAGGGAATAGTTTATATCCCGTATTTATCACCTTTAATGTTCTCTACATCTTTTTGGAGGGGTATAAGTTTAATCCGCCAATTTGTACTACATGCCTGCATATTTGTACTTCTTGTATACCATTGTAACGACTTCAGTTTTATTATATTGCTTGCCACTGAAACACTTGTGTAATAAAATTAAGTTGAAAAAAGTGTAAAACCAAGTGCAAGCAGTGCCTTTTGCCTGTAGATACCAGAGCATCATAAGTACAGATTATTCTCCGTGTAGAAAATGCCATCTTCCTGTAGTGTAAAGGGCCACAATGAGTGACCGACCTCGTAATCAGTAAAGCTTGTGATACATAGGTATTAAAAGCAGTCTTTAATATTTTGAGAGATTTAAGATTAAGAAATGCAGAAGTTGTAACTAGAAACATTAAGACATATAAATTTAAATTCTGTAGCCCTCTATACCATGAAGTTAGTAGTATAGGGTAAGTAGACTTTTGAAGAGGTCAAATAATTTTTCATCTCTCTGCTGGCAATAGGAAACTTTAATAAAGGAAAACTGAAAGAAACTACATGGAGTCCTATTGAACATTTCAAGGAGTGAAAGTATTTTTGCACTTTTTAATTAAAAACTGCACAACTAGCAAGTTTGGTTTAATTGAATTGTGTATTTAAGTTACTAGTTTACAGGCAAAATGTGCTGTATTGTAGGGAAAATAGAATTATTTTATTCCCTGTGGATAATATTCTTTTCCACTGATTTCCACAAATTATGTGCAAAAGTGCAATGTTGAAAAACTGAAAGATCTGCTTCACCTTGTTTGTCCATGTAGTAATTCCTTTCAGAATTAAGTTTTAAAGAGTTTAGTGTTACCTTGAGGGTAGTGTTGTCCTAACAAAAGTATATTTGTTTAATATTTTTTTTTCTTTTTGGCAGAGAAGGAAAATCTGGCAGTAGCTGTCTCTGATGGTGAAGTGGCGTGTAGCACAAACTCAAAAAATGCTGCAGGACCTGTGAAAGGTAGGTCTTCCTTTAAGTATGCTTTTCAGATAGGTTGACAGAGTGAGACTTAGAGAGACTTCAGAGGTGGTCATTCTTCTACTCCCAAAAGTGATTTCCTTCCAGCACTTCAGACTTTAGACTTGTTTTTCTGCTGCACCTTCTAGCTAAATTAACAGAAAAAGCTACTTATTTGCAAACCACAGATTACATAAATATTTCATTCTCATGATTTCAGTAAGGATTTACTCTAATGTAGAAACAGCAAAGGAGGCTCCAAACCACAGCTACTAAAAACATTTAAAAGTTTAATCCAAAGTGAGCGCTTTCGTAGCTCAAGGCTACTTCATCAGACAAAACTTGCATCAAAATGTGCAGTTTATATAACTTCAGTCTGAGTAATCAATCAAGTAACAAACTAGCTTAAAGGCACATAGCCAAATTCATTGACACCAAGTAAACCCAAAATGTAAAACCTGCATGAAAAGCATCTTACACCTATCTAATAGTACATATAGGCTACAAAAATAATGAATACATATCCAAGACTATATCAAAAACCTTTACCTAGTACATTGGCCCATCTGAAAATGCATATACATATACTACAAACATAAATTGTATCTAAAAAATCATTCAGAATACGTGAAATACATAATTTATCTAGCCAATATTATCTAATGCCTCTATCCATTCATACTGGTTTAATGAAAATGTTATTACTGATGCCCTTACCAACATTGGCTTGCAGCCTTAATTATCCATTCAAGTTCCTTAACTTCAGCTATATTCTTAATGCCACCCCCTCTAATGCTGGACTTAACCATATCTATCACCAAAAACTTAGTGATGCTCATTGCCACAAATCATGGTATGCTTCACCAGGGCATTGGTATCTATTTGCCTAGCGATATCCTCTCATACGATCACGTAATCTGTGTGTCGTCATCCCTACATAGAAACAGCCACATAATACACAAGTGGCTAACTACACTAAAGTAATAGTATTACAATGTGCTGTCAATCTGAACATATATACCCTCCCCTGTATCAGGGTGTATAAAACTCCCTGTGCTGTCAAGAAAATCACAGAACCTGCACTTCCCACACTGGTGGGTACCAAATACCATTCCCTCTTCTGAACTCTGTTCACGACTAAGTCGTGGCCCACATAATATTCTTTTCAAACATTTCTTCTTGTAGATATAACTGGGTCCTTCCCCCACTATTCCTTTCACCTTATTTGGGTATAAAATGTTCCAGTTCTTATCAAAAGTCCTTTGTAACAGCTGTGTATTACTAGAATATGTGATAGGTATTCTCAACGTGTTTCTGTACTTGGGTACTATAGAAGAGGGTTCCTGTCTAGAGAAGTATGGGGTGATATCTACTTCTCTTCTGTTATTAATATCCATTGTCACTTGGGATATTTGTCTCACTATAGCCTCTCTCCGTAAGTCTGTATTTCATATCCATAAACTCTCTATCAAATATCATATCATTGGTTATTAACCTGGAGGTTTTCACTCCTTGCCCTCTGATCACATTTCTAAAGATATGCTTGGGGTGCATACTTTGTGCAAATAAGAATTTCTGTAGCATTCCTTTCTATATATCTCCGTATCAAATTGATTATTAGTTTTCTGTATAATTCTGACATACAAGAAGTCAATTGTAGAAAAGGAACTCTTCATAGTAAATTTCAAGAATTGTGTGCTGTTACCTAATTTAGCAAAAAAGGGGCTGAAAGAGTTACTGTCACCATCCCACAGCATAAAGAGGTCGTTCACAAACTTTTTATAGAAGCCAAGTCGGCTCTGCATCTCAGTAACCACAAACTGTTTTTCCCAAGCTGCCATGATGTTGGCGTAGCTATTGGCACATGGTATTGCCCATAGCTATGCCATCCATTTGTCTATAGACAGTGTCACCAAACACAAATTATTTTCCAATACGAGTTCCATCAGCATGGCTAAGAAATCAATACATTGATTGTTGTATGTCCTATCTTTCAACAGGTATTGCCTAAATTCAATCCCTGCTCTATTGGGAATCATGGTGAAAAGGGATTGTACATCTGTGGTAATCATTCACCATTGTTTGAGGTTAGCATTGCCAACAAACTCATGCAAGGCTCTTAGGAATTGTTTGGTGTCCCTCAATGTAAACCTATTCTTTGATAAGACTGCCTTTAAATGTTGTTCCACAAAAGCAGACTGGCTCAGTGCACCACCCTCTCCCTTTCACAATGGGCCTCATAGGGGGAAGTGTGGGATGTTTGTGAACCTTAGGTAGCCCTTGTATAACCGGTACTGTCGGTTTCTCTACAATAAAGTACTTGAGTAATTCCATAGTAATTCATCTACTCTGCAGGCATACAAATGGTCATAAATACATCTTTCACTTAAACTGACTCTTAACACTTGTCTGCTCATAAAACTTCTTGTCATTTAACATTTCATTCATAGTTTGTGTGTAAAATTCAGAGTCCATTATGACCAAAGGGCTGCCTTTGTCGGCCGGTCTAATTGAAATAGAATCATCATGGCATAAGACATTCAATGCTTCCCTTTCTTTTATGTTTAAATTAGAAAAAATATTTCTTATTGGAATTGCCACTATAATACAACTCCTATATTTAATACATGCCTTCTCAAAAGTCTCTACAGCAGAGTTATTTATAGGAATAAAGCTACTGTTTTTTTTAATTTACTAGCAACATCAGTACTATTGTCCATTCCACCGAAATGAACTTTCAACATAATGTTACGAGTATAATTTTTAAGTTCAGTTATGTTCTCTAACAGTCATTTTGTTGGCTGGTGTAAAAGACCTACCTTTCTGCAGTACATTGGCTTCAAACTCTGTCATTACTCGACTTGAAATGTTCCAAATCAGTGTGGCCCATTCTGTTGCCACATCTTTTTTATCGTTAGGGACTTCTCTTCTACAGATGCTTTGCGTTTTCTGCGGTCTCTGCTCCATGACCGCTCTCTAAAAGAATTAGCTCGGATAGGGTAAGCCACTGTTAAATTCATCTTGTTCATCACAAAGTTATTGGTGTTGCCATTTCTTGCATCAGGGGAGACAGTGAACCCAGTATCTTTCGTGCGTGACCCTCCAGTACCGTTAGGCTCTGTAGCAGAAGAGTGGTTCACTTTCTTCAACGGCTGTGCAAGAAGGGGGCATGTCCTGCATCTCAAAAGCCGTTCCGTCATTGCTAGCATCGACCAGGCTAATCAGATTTAAAGGCACAGCCACAACTTCTTTAATTACATGAGATTTTAGAGTGCTATCACTGTCAGTTCTTTGAACAGACTGAGGTTTAGAATTATTGCTACTAGAATCACCATAAGTCCGTTCTCTCGGCCAGGCAAAAACCCTGCCGGCCGAGAAGTCTTGTGTGTTTCTTTGCATTTTCTTTCTTTTATAATTTAATAGCTGCTGTTCATAATCAGCAACAGTTTCCAAAACAGCTTCAAGTTTTAGATCTAAAATATGGTGTGGGTAGATATACAAAGTTCCTTGTAGATTGTTAATGCCAGTCATAAGAGCTTCTTTCTCTGGTGTAAAAAAATTGATCAACAGTTTCATATAACTCCTACTAGTTTTCAAGTTAATTTGTTGCCATTGTAATAAAATCTCATTGTAAATGGTGCCATAGGTAGGCATATTAAGCACCCGTAACCCACGAGAGACAATATGCAACTTAAGACAAGCTTCTAGGCGGAACCTTTGAGCCTGAAGTCTTTTTAATTTGCGCAAATCATTTTCCAGTTTATGTAGCTCCTTCAAGGCCATTCCGTCATACTCACAGTTCCCACTAGTTTGTATGGTACTAGCCACTGGTTCAAAGTCCAGCAATGGCTTATTCCGATCCAAGGTTAGTTGTAATTTCTTCTTCCAGGCATCCCTCTCAGGTACATAATCAAGCTCCAAATCCAGTGAGGCATTCCCCTCTGCCGTGTCTCCACACCATTTATCAAATTATAGAGCAAACAAATACCAATAAAGTGGTGCAGGCAAACTGGTTCTCCAAAATTTAGAAATACAATGTAGAAACAGCAAAGGAGGCTCCAGACCACGGCTGCTAAAAACATATAAAAGTTTAATCCAAAGTTTGCGCTTTCGTAGCTCAAGGCTACTTCATGAGACAAACAAGCCAACATTGGTAAGGACGTCAGTGATAAGTGTGTATTAAACCAGTATTAATGGATACAGGCATTGGATAATAGTGGCTAGATAAATTATGTATTTCATTATGTATTTCATGTATTCTGAATTATTTTGTAGATACAATATAGGTTCATAGGTTCATACTAGGCTGTCTGCCCAAGGGCATTTATAAGCCTAGCCCAGAGTTTTGTGGCTTTCGCCACCCCTTTAGTTTGGAGGATACTATGCCCATTATTTTGCTGTGCCTCTGTCAAGCAGTGACACTGAGATAATCCCTGGGGTATATGTTCGATCTCCCATCTATTGGTCAAGATTTCTCTTGAACAAAGTCAGCGAGGTGCTCTGCCTCACATGTATCGGGATTTTGTTCCACAGCATAGGGAGTCTCTGGGTGATGAATCTGTCCCTCCAGCACGTCCTATTAATAACAGTGTCAAGGTTTAAGTCTCCCGCCCTTGTAGTTCTGAGGGATCTAGATTTTTTGAGGTGAAGCATGTTCATCAGTTCTGGGTTGGACATGGCCTTGTATGTCAGGCACAGGTCACCTCTGAGCAGACGGTAAGCGACTGAGTAGAGCTGAAGTTCCTTCAGTCGGGCAGCATAGGACATATTTTTGAGACCCTTTATCCTTTTGGTGAGGAACTTTTGGGGCCTTTCCAGTTGCTGCAGGTGTCGTGTCAGATACATTCCGAATGGGGCATTGTACTCAATCATTGGTCTGATGAGTGATGAGTACAGGGGGACGATGACTTCCCTTGATCTAGATGTGAATCCCTTCATGATCAGGTGGGCAATGTAGAAGGTTTTCCTAACTACTTTAGCAACATGAGTGTCAAACAAAAGGCTACTGTCAACCTGGGTCCCCAGATCCCTGATGACTTCTTCTGTGCTCAGTGGATTGCCACCTATATGGTAGCTAGGGGTAACCTTGTTTTTCCCGAAGGGTATGACTATGCATTTCTTGGCGTTTAACTTTAGGCCATGGCTCTGGCACCAGTTTTCCTTTTCTATAAGACCTTTCTGAAGGATATCTGTGTCAGATGTGTTTTCAACTATGGCACCCAGTTTGCAGTCATCTGCAAATTTTGTCAGCCATAATCCTCCTGTGTTTGCTTGTACTTCTGAAAAGTAGATGCCGAACAGGAGAGGGCCCAGGACTGAGCCCTGTGGGACACCACTTGTGACAGGCTTTGAGTCTGACATGGTGCCAGCAACTCTGACCCTGTGGGTTCTGTCACTTAGCCAATTTGCAACCCATCTTGTGACATATGGGTTTACATTTAAGCTGATGAGTTTTTCAATGATACCTGAGTGGGGTATTGTGTCGAAAGCCTTTGCCAGGTCGAGGTAGGCTGTGTGGACTGCCTTTCCCTCATCAATGGCCTTGGTGACTGTTTCGAAAAAGTCAACCAGGTTTAAAAGGCATGATCTGCCCTTGAAAAAGCCGAACTGGGTCGGATCCAAAGTCTGCAAGTCTCCTATGTCTTTATTTATGAGTTCCGTTATGATCCTCTCCATAGCTTTGCAGATCAAGCTTGTCAAGCTGATGGGACGGTAATTTCCTGGGTCGGTGGAGGCACCGCCTTTGTGAAGTGGGACCACAGTTGCCGTACGCCACTCCTTAGGCACGGATCCTGAGGTGAGGCTAAGGTTAAACAGCTGCCCTAACTGCAGGTTTAATTCCTCATTGAGTTCGTGGAGCACGCATCTGGGGACACCATCTGGTCCCATGGATGCTGTGTTTTTTGCCTTGGAGAGCAGTTCTCACCTGAGCGTTAGAGATGTTTGGGGGGCTATAATTCTCTGGTATAGATATCTCACCTTTTGGGGGGGAGGGGGGGAGTTTGCACTGAACCTGTCAGCCAGTATGTTGGCAATGTCTGTAGGTTCAGTAATTTTTACATCATTTTGAACTAATTCTGAGCATATCTGGGAATTACCTCCCAGGTTTCTAACATAGCTAAAGAAGGCCTTATGATTGTCCTTCGAGTCCTTAGCGACTTTTCTCTCAAAGTTTGCCTTGGATGATTTTATGAGAGATCTTAGTTTTTTACTTATAATGATCAAGGGTGTTTTCCCTTTTAAGGATTTTGCTCTATCTTGTAGTAGCTTCCTCCTTTTGTTGTAGAGCTTGTTTATGGCTGGGGTCCACCAAACTAGACGCTTGCCTTTGGTACAAAGAGTCTTTGTTTTGTTTGGGATTGCCTGATCCATGCAGTCCTGTAGGTGCTGGTAGAAGGCATTTGTAAGTAATTCAGCGGCTTGAGTAATGGTTTCCACAGTCTCGGGGCCTTAAAGAGACCACACTAGCCTTTAGAAGTGTGAAGTCGGCTTTTGAGAAGTTCTTCACTGTGGTCTTTTTTATCTCAGGTGGGGGTGGGATGTGGACTTCCAGTGAGATTAGTTTATGGTCTGATCTCACCAGTGAAGGGTATACCTCCGGTGTTGAACATTGTGACCCCATGTTCGTGATAATGAGATCTAGTATGTTATCTCCTCTTGTGGGGGTGGTGACTAGTTGTTCCATGGCATTTGAGTTTATGAACTCTAGTAAACTTTGGGCTAGAGTGTTGGAGCTTGAGTAGTGATCCCAGTCTATATTTGGGTAGTTGAAATCACCTAGTATGATGGTGTTTGGAGATACATTTATCCCCTCCAGTGTTTTCAGGAAAGCTATGTGAGGTTCCTGAGATTGAGAGGGTGGCCTGTAACATGCTACAAATTGCAGAGCAGTCTTGCCTGTGGTTAATTGCACCTGGATGGTCTCCGATGCATTGTGCTTTGCCACCAACCTTGAGGTGTGGGTGTTCTTGATGAATATAGACACCCCCCTCCTTTCTTGGTGTTTTCCGGATTTTGGGGCCGGAACGCATGATATGAGGTAAAGCCCGATAGTGCCGGGGTGCTCTCGGGAGCCTTGAACCAGGTTTCAGTCACAGCACAGACATCGATGTTCTCCATACTGAAAAGGGCCTCGAGTACGTGCATCTTGAGATTGAGACTTCTGGCATTGAGCAGCATTACCCTTAGTTTTCTTCCTTTTTTGTGTTCTAGGGTGGTAGGTTTAGAATTTGAGCCTTGCCTAAAAAAGGCACTATGGGGGTGGCAAGAGCCTTTGCCAATATCCGGAAGCCCAGGGGTGACAGGTGCAAGCCGTCCCTTGCAAAGCAGCGTGGCTTGTCCAGCATGTCATCCCAGCCAGACAGACATTGGATCCCCTTTGAATGACACCAGAGTTTAAGCCAATTATTAAAGCTGATCATCTTGTCTCTGTATTGTGGCATCATTCTTGGTGAAGGTAGGATACTGCTCAAGGGCAGGGTCATACCTGCCTGGGCTACATAATCAGAGAGCTCCTCTATGTCTCTTTTCATGTAGTCCAAGGAGGTACGTCTCAGGTCGTTCACACCAGCGTGGACAATGACAAAGTCGTACTTGTACCTGCTGTTGAGAGACCTGAGTGCTTGCGTTATGTGGCAGATTCTAGCGCCCGACAGGCAGCTTACTGTGACCTTTTCCTTGTTCAATCTGGTGAGCGGGACGTCAGTGTGTCTGACTATGGAGTCACCAATGATTGTGTTTGGCCTTAAGGGCTGTGACTGTTTGGCACACTGACTATGTGGTCTATGTGTTGCATGTGTTATGTCCTGAGGTGGCAGTTGTTTGGGTGTTTTTAGTATATGTATATGCATTTTCAGATGGGCCAATGTACTAGGTAAATGTTTTAGATAGTCTTTGATATGTATTTATTATTTTTGTAGCCTATATGTACTATTAGATAGGTGTAAGATACTTTTCATGCAATTTTACATTTTGGGTTTACTTAGTGTCAATGGATTTGCTTTGTGCCTTTAAGCTAATTAGTTTAATTGATTGATTACTCAGCTTGAATGTTTATAAACTGCACATTTTGATGCAAGTTTTGTCTGATAAAGTAGCCTTGAGCTATGAAAGTGCTCACTTTGGATTAAACTTTTATATGTTTTTAGTAGCCATGGTCTGGAGCCTCCTTTGCTGTTTCTACATCGTATTTCTAATTTTGGAGGACCAGTTTGCCTGCATCACTTTATTGGTATTTGTTCTCCAAGGATTTACTCTAGTTTACTCTAGGAAGAGTAATCCAAATTGTACACCTGTTTCACGGACTGCATCCTGACCACAGTAGATGATGGCATGCTTACTGCTGCTGTGTCGGCTTGTTAAAGGCATTTAGTGTAGTTCATAATGAACTTTTAATTAACACTTTTGTCTCTGCTGTTTCTGGAAGCTATCTCTTGATTTAAGTTACTTTGCTCTGAGATCTTTTGGAAGCTTGTACCCTTCTGCTAGACTAGACTCATTCTTGGCTCAGTCCTTTGTTCTGTAGTTATAAACTTTCTGCCATTAAACCTTTGTGTCTCTAACCTTATGCCATGTACCAGTGATGTGAGCTTCTGCTCCTCTCACCCTTCTGTTACAGGTGGTCTGCTTCAGGACCACCAAAATAATTCCTCACATGGGTTCATAATTAACAGGAAAGGAGCAGTTTTCATTACTGCTGCCAAATTAAAACTCCTTTCTTTGTATGTTTTTCCTTCAAGATTGTCATATTGAAAGGATTATATCTTCTAAATATTTCATATTCCCATATCCCACACTTTATGCCACTTGTGTTTACATGTTGATAACCTAAAATTCAAAGTAAACCAGACAACGCTGGGTGTTGAAATCTGATTCCTCATCCTCCAGAAGCCAGAATAGCAAGCAGACCATGTACTATATAATGTGCTGTACTTTAAGCAGATTTTATTTTGTGTTAACATTCTGTCGCAGTTTTGTAATATTGAATTTTTGAATGCTTTTAATATTGATGTGTAATTTTATTATTGCTTTGTTTCCATTATTAATATACTTTTTCACATGTATATTGAAATCTGTTTGATGTATACTTGATCTTTGTATACCTTAATATGTTGTTGTTTGTCTTTATATACCTTAATATACCCTCCAAAAATAGGTGCTGGCCAGCATAGCCAAACCAAATCAACAAAATGAATAATTTTATTATATACTTAAGCTTTTTTTTTTTTTTTTTTTAACAGTTTGTTCCTTTGAATTGCTTTCTAGAGTGCTTTGTGATAATGTACCATAGCATAAGCTGAGCTGAGTCATTGACTAACGTGTCCTGTGGCCTCACCTTATCACCATTTCCAGTAAAAAAAATAAATAAATAAATAAATAAACTAAAATGACCATCGGACCCTTTTCAGTAGAATACGCAGGTATTCTACTTTCTCTCAAATCTGAGCATAGTTGCAGTGCCCTTCAACTGTTTCTTTATTCTTCTCTTTAAAGTCAAGTTTCGACTCTCTCCTCAAACGTAACATGTGGATCTGATGTCTTTTTCATTCTTCCTCAATCCATGGGTTCAGATCTGGTCCTTGGATCCGACTCTGCCACATACTCCAGACTTTGGGTTCAGCTCTTGAGCTCTTCCCTGTACCCATAATGCCTTAGTCCATTACCATTATCTCAAAACTTGTTTGCTGCCATCGCGAACAGATACAGGTTCCTCTCTCGACTGTTAAAGTTAATCCAACTTTTTTTTAAATGTTTATCTTTAGCTGATTTTTTGCTATTTATCTGTAGCCTCCCTCTTAGTCTCTCACAGGCGTTAATGCTTCCTGTTTTCCAGATAGTCTGTTAACATATTTGGTATTTCTGCTTTCCCATTTTATAGGGGGTCTGTCTTAAATTACCATTGTTAGTAATTAAACCTTTCAGTATTTTTCTTTGTGTATTAAAAAAAAATCTTCTTTTCCCTTATTGCTTAACTTTACATTTTTCTTCGGTTTGCTGTTAGCTATCATATCTGATAAACCGACAGGATTTAAGAAATGCAATTTTTGTGTGGGCATAAAATCCCTAATTCGGATGCACACAAGGGGTGCGTGTTTTGCCTAGGAGCCGGCCACTTGTACACCAGTTGTGCTGTATGCTCAACCTTCAGTCCAAAGACTCAAGCAGATTGGTTCAATAAGTTCATTTTGAAAGGCCTTCTTCATGCTGCATCTACTTCTGGAGTTCACACCCCCCCCCCCAAACTACTAAATCTTCTCCCTTGAAGCACAGAAAACTCTCCCCACCAAAGTCCCCAGGTCTTTGCTGGAGCCACCACCTTCCAAGAGCCAAAAATATTGGCTCAGACACTGTCCGATCCAAAGATTCGAAACCCTCTGATCTGATGGATTTGAATCCAATTGTCATATTGATGAGTCCTAAGGCTCTGTCCTCTGATGTGAAGCCCAGCACCTCACACAAGTCTTACTCTAATCAAGCTCATATCAGCTACTTAGCAATCTCCATTGCTACAAACGCCTAAAAACATTCTAGGCGACAATCCACTACATTTCCTTCAGGTCTTCCAGAAGCTTATCGGAAGTGAATGTGAATAGTACGATGTGAAAATTTCTGATCTCAGATCCAGATTGGGGGTCTTACCAGCTTCATCCACTATCTGATCCATGAGTAGTCTTCTGCAACATAAAAAAACTATTTTATTTTATCTCCTCCAATTTGTGCAGTTGTTTCGGAGTTCCAGGATCCAAAATTCCTGAGAAGTCTGGAGTTTGAGCCAAGGAAGTAGTAGATGTTCTTAGTGTTTCACTGTTGCAGTCATCACATTTGGATTATCTGCCTGCAGGTAGCCCTCAGCCAGCCTGAATACCAGAGTCTTTGGATTTCTGCGTCGGATGCTGTCGCTTTTTCCATAATGTCAGGTTGTCAGGGGTATAAAACATGCAGCTGATGCCATTACATCAGTCTTTCTTGCCATGTAGTAGCAAGAAGCAGTTCGCAAGTGCCGGTCGGCCGACTCCTGAAATTTTTGTTTGAGTTTCAGACCCGAAGTCTTCAAAAAAGACAAGTACGCCATTGGGGATCCTTTTTTTTTTTTGGTCTAACCAATGTCAGAGAAAAAATGAACAGTTGTCTTGCCTGTGGAAAGCAAATACCTCATAGAGATTTTCATTCTTACTGAGTCAACTGTTTAGGCCCAGACCACGACATCCCTCGCTGTCTGTTTTGTGCCTTGTTCAACGCCCGAACTATGAGTCCTCAGGTTATTTTTGTAGCTAAATACTTTCATTCTTGATCTCTGTACTCCGAAATGGCTTTGTTAAGCCATCTGACTACCAATCTTCTGAAAAAACATAAGGATAAAGACAGACCGCATAGGTCCAAAACTGCCGACGACTCTTCCGTTAAGCTAGTCGCCAGTCCGCTGGTACTCAGTGAGGTGCTTTCGCAGCCCCTGATGCCTGCTGTTACAGATTCGCAGGCCTCTACTGAGACCCATTCAGAGTCCAGTATGCAGCGCGATACTTCGACTATGGAACCTGCGGATGTCTCTACCTTGGATGGGTCCGGAGCCGCTGTGCAGACACCGGCTTCTGAGAGTGTATTCAGGCCCACAGACTTTCATATTAAACCAACTCCATCGTTTTCAACTAGAAGTACTGAATTCCTCAGGCCTGAATCTCGCACTATGCCTAGAAAACCGACAACCAAACCACTAACTCAGGCCCATTTGCCTCAAAAACAAATGCTTAGAATGGCTGAAGACCTTATTACCTTAATTAGGGGAAGCCAGCCTTCCCCCTGTGAGACCTAGAAGCGATTTTCTTTTCTGATCAGGAATCTGATATCTCTGCTCCTTCTGATTACCAGGATTTGCCCTTATCTACTTATGAGGATTCTGATGCAGAGGATTCCATTCCCTCTACTTCCCCTCCAGAAGATTTTTCTTTTGGTGAAACCTTGCATATCCTTAGGAAGCATTTCCGCTGGGAAAACCAGGACTATTCTGAGTCCAAAAAAAAACTTGGGGAATTTTTACTCCTGCCTCCACATAGGCCTCTAGCTATCCTTCCTGTTCTGGCTATTGTAGAAGATGTTTGCTTGGAATCTAGCCTTACCCCAAACGCTTTACCTCCAGCTCCCAGAAAACCTGACTGGTTCTACAGAGTACCTGACTCTCTCAAGTTCCTCTTCAAGAATCATACTGTGGATCCAGAGACCATTTCCCAAGGACCAAAAGGCATTAAGGCTACTGCTGCCAAAAATCCTACCCCTTCTGAAAGAGATTCTAGAGCCTTTAGACAGATGGCGTAAGAAGGTATACACTTCTGCTACTTTGGCCATTAGGGCTTTAAATTGCCAGTTTCATATGTTAAAGTATCAGCAACATATTATGGGACTATTTAAGCAGAAAATGATGTTGATTCCTGACTGTGCTGAACGCAAAGACTTGCAAGACTTAATGCAGTGCAGAACAAGTTGGTAAACATACTTTGCAATGTGGTTTTGATGCTTTAGAAGCATCTTGCAGGGCTGCTGTCACTGGGTCTGTACTTAGAAGGCATGCTTGACTTGAGGAACAAAACTTGCCAGATCATGTTAAAGCTAAATTACTGGATGTACCCTTAAACAAAGACTGCCTTTTTGTCAATAAAGCAGAGGAAGTCCTCAAAAGGATGGAGGAAAAAGCCAAGTCTATGTTGCAAACTGTTAAAGATTTTCTACAAGTACAGCCTCCCAGATTCAGTAGGCATTGGCCTAACTGGTCCTTTCCTGTTTCTTCCAGGCCTTCTCAGTCCAAACCCAGGAACAGCAGACCACCAAGACTTCAGTCTCAGGCTACGCACAGATCTAAGCAGTGGGGGCTCCCACTTCCAAAGTAGGGAGTAGTAAGTCACCCCCCTATAGAAAAATGGCACAATGACTTAACCTTAACTCTTCCAAGCCCAGCTCAACTACTTACTCCCTTAGGGGGAAAGCTCGCCCTGCATGCAAAAAACTGAACTCATTACCCAGGACAAATGTGTTTTTAAACTGTTTCCCGAGGATACAGTTTCCACTTCCACACACTACCAACCCTAAATGGTTGGCCAGACCTCCCCCCAAATCAATGGACGGAGACCCAACAACAGGTTCTCTGTTTTCTCAGCATCAGGGCTATCCAACCTGTCCCAGCAGAACTAAGGGGACAAGGTTTTTATTTAAGACTTTCTGGTACCCAGGAAAGAAAACTCCTGGCGTCCTATCCTGGACTTCTCTATTCTCAACACCTTTCTGGTGGTTCCAAAATTCAAACTGCTAACTCAACTACTTCTTCCTATGCTAGCCAAGGATGCCTAGCTGGCAACCTTAGACTTAAAGGAAGCATGTCCTTCAAGGATGCATCTGCAGTCCTAACAAATGGGTTGTCCTGGCCTCAGGCAGCCCTTCGGTCGGCCGGATTCCAAAGTCTGGGTCTGGCCTCGGCTGGTGTCGCTCTTCACCCGACGTCATAGCTGCAGTTCTTCGGGTATAAAGGCATCAGCCGACGCCATTTTCCTCAGTCTTTCTTGCCACGTGGCCAAGCAGAAGCTGTTCGCAAGTGCCGGTCGGTCAGATCCAGAGATTACTACTACCGAAGACTTCTAAAAAGCTAAGTACCCCGTTGGGGACTCTTTCTTGCCTCAGCCGATGTCAGAAAAAGTGAATAACTGTTTAACTTGTGGGAAACAAATACCTCATAAAGACTTCCACTCTTACTGCCTACCTTGTTTAGGCCAAGACCACGACGTAGCAGCTTGTTTTGCCTGTGCTTCCTTCAACCGACGAACGCTTAGGCGTCGGTCGGAGTTTGCAGAGGAGTTTTTCGGCTCCGCTTTTGCTTATATCATGCCATCGGAGACTCCGACTTCACATTTAGCTAAAAAGCGTAAGGAAAAGGACCGACACTCGCGGTCCACGGTTTCGGCCGAAACCGCAGTTAAGCCAACCTCGAGTGTCTCAGTTTCGGCTGAAACAGAGTCTGCGGTTCTTCCTTCGGCCGAAAGCATGCCTCCTACTACCGAGGCCTCTTCCAGCATGGCTGAATCTGCTACTGAAATCCCACCTGCTCTTACAGTTTCACAGGATTTATCAGATACTATTCCCCTAGATGTATCTACTCCTGCACGTGGAGCTGCTAGGCCCCCTGCATCCATGTCAATTAAGGCCTTTGCCAGGGCTAAAGCAGCTAAATCTTCCAAGGCCGTGCCTACTAAAGCCCCCTCACAGGCCTAGCTCTAGTACTCAAATGCTTAGTCTAGCAGAGGATCTCATTTCTTTGATCAGGGGATCCCAGTCTCACCCTGATAGGGCCTCTCAACCCCCTCCAGAGAAGAGACCTAGAGCAGAACCCCCTGAGCCAGTTTCTACTGATTACTCCTCAGATGAATCAGAAAATACAAACCCTCCTGAGGGCCCTTATTCTCCATATGAAGACTCTGATGCAGAGGACTCCATTCCTTCTGCCTCTCCTCCTGAGGAATTTTCTTTTGGGGAAACCTTGCATGCTATGAGGGAACAATTTCAATGGCAGGGCCAGGATTTCTCAGACTCAAGGAAAAGGCTTAGGACTTTTTTGCATTTGCCACAGCATAGGCCTTTAGCCATTCCTCCAGTACTTACAGTTGTGGATGATGCATTTAATGATGCTTGTACTGCTCCTGATTCACTCCCTCTGGCCCCTGCTAAGCCCGACAGATACTACAGGGTTCCGGACACACATAATCACTTGTATAAGGCTCCTTTTGCAGATCCTGAAACTATTTCACAGGGCCCCAAGGCTGTAGCAGCTACCTCTGCCAAAACCCACCCCTCTGAAAGGGAATCTAAGGCCTTGGAGAGATGGGGTAAAAAAGTTTATACTTCTGCTACTCTTTCGGCTAGGGCCTTAAACTGTCAATTCCACATGATTCAGTATCAGGAATTTGTTAGATCAGTTATCTAAAAAGCTGTCCTCACCTGAACCTTTAGACAGAAAGTCTCTTCAGGATATGGTACATAACATACAGCAGGTCAGTAATCATTCCTTAAAATGCGGCTATGATGCACTGGAAGCCTCCTCTAGATCAGCTATGACTGGTACAGTGATCAGAAGGCATGCATGGTTAAAAGAGCAGTCCTTACCAGACCATGTAAAATCAAAGCTCCTAGATGCTCCCATGGATAAACACAATTTGTTTGGCTCTCCTGCACAGCAAGTGCTGAAGAAGGTGGAAGAGAAAGCAAAATCGGTCCAGACAGTCAAGGATTTCTTACAGGTCCAGCCTCCAAGGTTTAGTAGGAACTGGCCTTCCAAGAATTGGTCCTTTCCAGACACCAACAGAGCACAGGGAGGCAGGAATAGGCGCACAAGAGGCAGAGGTCAATCCAGAGGTGCCTACAGGGGACGCCAGTGGCAGCCTAACAACCAGCGAAGTACTGCTGCAGACCCAGCCACTACCACTTCCACAGGACAATCACAGTGACTTGGCTCTGAAGCCGCCTACCAGGGAACAACTAGAAGCACCCTTAGGCGGAAAGCTAGCCTTATTCTCAGTAAACTGGCATTGCATTACAGGAGACAAATGGATTTTACAGACAATAGACAAAGGTTACAGGTTTCACTTCCATACTCTACCAAGGAAGAGAGGAATGCCAAACCTACCTCCAAATCAAATGGCAAATGCTCTAGAACAAATAGACAACTTAAAAAGGATGAGAGCTATAGAAAAGGTACCATCTATGGAACAAGGACAAGGATTTTACTCCAGACTTTTCCTGGTGCCAAGGAAGGAAAATCAATGGAGACCTATTCTAGACCTGTCCGCACTGAACACATACCTCATTGTCCCAAAATTCAAAATGCTGACTCTACAGCAGCTTCTTCCCATGCTGGGCAAGGAGTCTTGGCTGGTAACTCTAGATCTCAAGGAGGCATACCTGCACGTCCCCATACGACCAAATTGCAGAAGATACCTCAGATTTCTTGCAGGATCAGAGCATTATCAATTCTCAGCATTGCCTTTGGCTTATCTACTGCGCCCAGAGTATTCACGAAATGCCTGGCATCAGTAATTGCTCATTGCAGGCTTCAGGGAATTCAAATTTACCCTTACCTGGACGACTGCCTGTTACAAGCGGACAACAAAAACAAATTAACAAAAGACTTGAAAAGGGTCATTCATCTACTGCAAGCCTTGGGATACACAGTCTATATAAAAAAGTCAAGGCTGTTGCCATCCCAAAGGATAACCTTCTTGGGTGCAGAACTGGACACATCAAATCAAATGGCATCCCTCACAGCAGAAAAACAAAAGCACCTTCCTCTCTACTTCATGGCATTAACAACACAGAACCAGCTTACAGCAAGGAAAGTCCTGCAAGCCCTGGGTTACATGGCATCCTGCATAATATTGATCCCACATGCCAGACTACATATGAGGAAGTTGCAATGGTACCTCAGGAATTTATGGTCTCAGCACAAGCACAGCCTAGAAACCCAAATTCCAATGATTCCATGCCTGAAGCAAGAATTCCGATGGTGGGCTCAGGCCTGCCAACTGAACAAAGGACTGCCCTTCCACAGCCCTCAACCAAGCCAGACTATCACCACAGACGCCTCAGACCTCGGTTGGGGGGCACACATGCTGGACAAGTGCATACAGGGCTTATGGACACAAGACCAGCTGAACCTACATATAAACCAAAAAGAGATGCTGGCAGTGAAACAGGCAATTCAGACATTCAGACAGTTCCTCCAACAGGGACAATTACTGATAAGGACGGACAACACCACAGTCATGTGGTATATCAACAAACAGGGAGGCACACATTCATATCCTCTATGCCGGATGGCAATGGATTTGTGCCAGGAAAAGAAAACATACTAGCAGACATCTTAAGCAGGACTACCACGGATGCCCACGAATGGATGCTGCATCCAGACATCTTCAAATCCATCACAAGGAAATGGGGACTACCAGAAATAGACTTATTCGCATCCCCACACAATCACCAATTGAAAGAATTCTGCACAAGGACATACCACCCACTAGCTTGGAAGGTGGACTCCCTATCCTTCAGTTGGGAAAACCTGACAGCATATGCATTCCCACCTCTTCCTTTGATGCACAAGGTGCTATTGAAGATCAAAGAAGACCACCCAAAGATCATGCTGATAGCTCCAGACTGGCCGAGGCAGCACTGGTACCCACTACTGAGGAGTATGTCTCAGGAACACGCATGGCCTCTACCCCTGGTTCCTTTACTGCTAACACAGAACAACTACAAAACCCTGCATCCGAACCTGAAAACACTGCAGCTAGCTGCTTGGAGCATTGCATAAGACAAAATAACCCAGACTTATCTCAAAGGGTTAAAGACATTATCTTGGAAGCTTGCAGACCCTCAACAAGAAAAACTTACTCAGCGAAATGGAAAAGATATCTCTTTTGGAGTGCAGCAAAAGGGCAGAATGTAGCACTGGCAAACATAGCTAACATCCTGGAATACTTAGCAGAGCTTTTCCACAATGGCCTGTCTTACTCTTCCATTAAGATTCATGCGTCAGCTATTACAGCAGAATACAACATGGATCCTCCAGATGTCCTTCAAGGATGCATCTGCAGTCCTTACAAATGGGGTTGTCCTGTCGTCAGGCAGCCCTTGATGGCGGCCTGCGGATTCCAAAGTCTGGGTCTGGCCTCGGCTGGTGTCGCACTTCACCCAACGTCATAGCTGCAGTTCTTCGGGTATAAAGGCATCAGCCGATGCCATTTTCCCCAGTCTTTCTTGCGTGGGCGCCCGCAGAAGCTGTTAGCAAGTGCCGGTCGGTCAGATCCAGAGATTACTACTACTGAATACTGCAAGACTTCTAAAGCTAAGTACCCGTTGGGACTCTTTCTTGCCTCAGCCGATGTCAGAAAAAGTGAATAACTGTAACTTGTGGGAAACAAATACCTCATAAAGATTTCCACCTTACTGCTTACCTTGTTTAGGCCCAGACCACGACGTAGCAGCTTGTTTAGCCTGTGCTTTTCAACCGACGGACGCTTAGACGTCGGTCGGAGTTTGCTGAACAGTTTTTCGGCTCAGAATTTGCGTACATAATGCCGCCGGATCCTCCGACTTCACAAGTAAGCAAAGAAAATCACCGACACTCAGCGGTTTCAGCCGAAACCGCTGTTAAGCAAACCGCAGTGTCTGTTTCGCCAACCGAGCAACGGTTCTAACTTCAGCAATCCATGACTACTACCGAGGCCCCTTCTAACCTGGTTGAGTCGGCCTCTGAAATTCAACCTGCTACTGTGGTTTCACAAGAACTATCGGACACCATCCCTTTGGATGTTTCAACCCTGCGTGGTGCTGCTAGGCCTCTGCAGCCATGTCCATAAAGGCTTTTGCCAGGGCTAAAGCAGCCAAAACTTCTAAGTCTGTGCCTGTTAAGCCCCTCTCACAGGCCCAGTTCCAGTTCCCAAATGCTTACTCTGGCAGAGGATCTCATCTCTTTAATAAGGATCCCAACCTCATCCAGATAGGGCCTCAACCTCCTCCAGAAAAGAGACCTAGAGCAGAGCCCCTGAGCCAGTGTCCTCAGATGATTCTTCTGATGATTCAGACAATACAGACCATCCAGAGGCTCATTTTTCTACTTATGAAGACTCCGATGCTGAGGAATCCTTCTGCCTCTCCACCAGAGGAATTTTCCTTTATGAAACCTTACATGCCATGAGAGAGCAATTTCAATGGCAGGGGCAAGATTTCAGACTGAGGAAAAGGCTTAGGACTTTTTTGCATTTACCACAACATAGGCCTTTAGCTATACCTCCAGTTCTTCCTGTTGTAGATGATGCATTTAATGATGCTTGCACTGCTCCTGACACTTTGCCTCCAGCCCTGCTAAGCCCGATAGGTTTACAGGGTCCGGACACACATCACCATTTATGCAAGGCTCCTTTGCAGATCCCGAGACTATCTCCCAGGGGCCTAAGGCAGTAGCGACCTCAGTTAAAAATCCCCTCCCCTCTGAAAGGGAATCCAGGTCCTTAGAGATGGGGTAAAAAAGTATACACCTCTGCTACTCTCTCAGCTAGGGCATTGAACTGTCAGTTTCATATGATCCAATACCAGGAGTTTATGCTTGATCAGTTAACTAAGAAACTGTCCTCTGATGATTCTTTAGATAAGAAATATGTTCTAGAAATGGTGCATAACATTCAGCAGGTTAGTAACCATTCTTTAAAATGTGGCTATGATGCACTGGAGGCTTCCTTTAGATCAGCCATGACTGGCACAGTTATCAGAAGGCATGCATGGTTGAAAGAACAGGTCTTGCCGGATCATGTTAAAGCAAAACTATTAGATGCTCCTATGGATAAGGTCAGTTTATTTGGATGTCCTTCATGGATGCATCTGCAGTCATAACAACTGGGTTGTCCTGTCGTCAGGCAGCCCTTCAGTCGGCCGGATTCCAAAGTCCGGGTCCGGCTTCGGCTGATGTCGCACTTCACCCGACGTCATCTCTGTTGGTCTTCGGGTATAAAAGCATCAGCCGAGGCCATTTTCCTCAGTCTTTCTTGCGGCGTGCAGCCGCCCAAGCAGAAGCTGTTCGCAAGTGCCGGTCGGTCGGATCCAGAGATTACTTCTACCGAATACTACTTCAAGACTTCTAAAGCTAAGTACCCGTTGGGGACTCTTTCTTGCCTCAGCCGATGTCAGAAAAAGTGAATAACTGTTTAACCTGTGGGAAACAAATACCTCATAAAGATTTCCACTCTTACTGCTTACCTTGTTTAGGCCCAGCCCACGACGTAGCAGCCTGTTCGCCTGTGCTTCTTTCAACCGACGAACGCTTAGGCGCCGGTCGGAGTTTGCAGAACAGTTTTTCGGTTCTGATTTTGCGTACATTATGCCGCCTGATCCTCCGACTACCCAATCTGCCAAAAAGATAAAGACCGACACTCGCGTCCGCGGTTTCGGCGAAACCATGGTTAAGCAAACCATGAGTGTCTCGGTTTCGCCGAAACCGAGAAAACTGATCAAAGTACAGCTGAACCTATCTCTACAACTGAGGCCCCTGCTACCACTCTTGAATCGGCCTCAGAAATTTTATCCACTACGGTGGTTGCCACTGACTTATCAGACACCATTCCCTTGGATGTCTCTACCCCAGCACGTGGTGCTGCTAGGCCTCCAGCAGCCATGTCCATTAAGGCCTTCGCCAGGGCTAAAGCAGCCAAGACTACTAAGACAGTGCCTGTTAAACCCCCACAACCAGGCCCTCTTCTAGTTCTCAAATGCTTACTTTGGCAGAAGATTTAATTTCATTAATTAGAGGATCTCAATCTCACCCAGACAGGGCCTCTCAGCCCCCATAGAAGAGACCTAGGGCAGAGCCCCTGAGCCAGTGTCCTCTGATGATTCTGCTGACGAATCAGACATAACTGACCAGCCAGAGGCTCCTTTCTCCAATTTTGAAGATTCTGATGCTGAAGAATCCATTCCAGCTGCTTCCCCACCAGAAGAATTCTCCTTTGGGGAAACCTTACATGCCATGAGAGCAGTTCCAATGGCAGCAACAGGATTTTTCAGACTCCAGAAAAGACTTAGGACCTTTCTGCACCTCCCACAGCACAGGCCCTTAGCTATACCTCCTGTTCTCTGTGGTGGATGATGCTTTCAATGATGTCTGCTCCAGATTCTTTACCCCAGCCCCTGCCAAACCAGACAGATTTTACAGGGTGCCAGATACTCATCACCACCTTTACAAGGCCCCACTTGCAGACCCGAAACTATATCCCAGGGTCCCAAGGCAGTAGCCGACCATAGCTAAAACCCTATTCCTTCTGAAAGGGAAGCAAGGTCATTAGACAGATGGGGTAAAAGGTCTACACTTCAGCTACACTCTCAGCTAGAGCTTTAAACTGTCAGTTTCACATGATACAATACCAAGAGTTTATGCTTGATCAGTTAACTAAAAAACTAACCACTGATGAATCTCTTGATAAGAAATATGTATTAGAAATGGTAAATAACATACAACAGGTTAGCAACCATTCCTTAAAATGTGGCTATGATGCACTGGAGGCTTCATTTAGATCAGCCATGACTGGCACAGTGATAAGAAGGCATGCATGGCTAAAGGAGCAAGCTTTACGGATCATGTTAAAGCTAAGTTGCTAGATGCTCCTATGGATAAGACAAGTTTGTTTGGTACACCTGCCCAGCAGGTTATGAAGAAAATGGAAGAAAAGGCAAAATCTGTTCAAACGGTTAAAGATTTCTTACAGGTTCAACCCCCAAGGTTTAGCAGGAACTGGCCTGCCAAAAATTGGTCCTTTCCTGACTCCACAAAATTTCAAAGGGGCAGGAATAGACGCTCCAGAGGCAGAAACCAATCCAGAGGAGGTGCCTACAGAGGGCGACAGTGGCAAGGTAACAACAGAGGCACAGACACAACCACTGCCACTACATCAGCACAACCACAGTGACTTAACCCTAAATCCGCCTACCAGGGAACAAATAGCAGCTCCTCTAGGCGGAAAGTTAACCTTATTTTCAAAGAACTGGCACTACATAACAAAAGACAAGTGGATTTTACAAACCATAGATCAAGGTTACGGTTTCACTTCCACACTTTACCAGTCAAAGAGGAATGCCAAATCTACCTCCAAATCAAAAACAGAGGCACTACAACAGATAATGGAGTTAGCAAACATGAGAGCTGTGGAAAGAGTGCCAACAGCAGAGCAAGGAAAGGGGTTCTACTCCAGACTATTCCTAGTTCCAAGAAAGGAAAAAGTTGGAGACCAATTCTCGACCTGTCCACCTTAAATACATACATCATTGTCCCAAAATTCAAAATGCTGACCCTACAGCAACTTCTTCCCATGCTGGGCAAGGAGTCTTGGCTGGTAACTCTAGATCTCAAGGAGGCATACCTGCACGTCCCCATTCGACCAATCTGCAGAAGATACCTCAGATTTCTTGCAGGATCAGAGCACTATCAATTCTCAGCATTGCCCTTTGGCTTATCTACTGCGCCCAGAGTATTCACAAAATGCCTGGCATCAGTAATCGCCCATTGCAGACTACAGGGAATTCAAATTTACCCATACCTGGACGACTGCCTGCTACAAGGGGACAACAAAAGCAAGCTGACAACAGATTTACAAAGGGTCATTTACTTGCTACAAGCACTGGGATACACAGTCAATTTACAAAAGTCAAGGCTGATACCATCCCAAACAAGGACATTCTTGGGGAATTGGACACAGTAAAACAAATGGCATTCCTGACTACAGAAAAACAAAAGAACTCCCTCTTTACTTCTTGGCACTAACAAAACTGAACAAGTTAACAGCAAGAAAAGTACTGCAGGCCTTGGGCTTCATGGCATCATGCATAATCTTGGTCCCATTTGCCAGACTACATATGAGAAAACTACAGTGGTACCTAAAGAATTTATGGTCCCAACACAGACACAGCCTAGAAACAGAAATCCCACTAATTCCATGCTTAAAGCAGGAGTTCCTATGGTGGGCTCAGGCATGTCAGTCAAACCCAGGCCTACCCTTTCGCAGATGTCAAGCAAGCCAGACCATCACAACAGACGCTTCAGACCTAGGATGGGGGCCCACATGCTGGACAAATGCGTGCAAGGATTGTGGACACAGGATCAACTTCACCTGCACATCAACCTAAAAGAAATGCTGGCAGTAAAACTGGCAATCCAAAAGTTCAAACCATTTCTCCAAGAGGGCCAGTTGATGATAAGGACAGACAACACCACAGTCATGTGGTACATCAACAAACAGGGAGGCACTCATTCATACCCCTATGCAGAATGACTTTGGAGCTGTGGACCCTGGCACTCAGCTACAACATCCAGTTACAGGCAATATTTGTACCGGGAAAAGAAAATACTCTAGCAGACATATTAAGCAGAACCACATCGGATGCCCACGAATGGAAGCTGCACCGGACATCTTCAAGACCATCTCAAAGAAATGGGGAATGCCTCAGATAGATCTATTCGCATCACCTCTCAATCACCAGCTCAAAAGTTCTGCACAAGGACATTCCACCCACTAGCATGGAAAGTGGATTCGCTCTCCTTCAGCTGGAAAGGCCTAACAGCATATGCATTCCCACCTCTTCCCTTGATACACAAAGTACTACTAAAAATCAAGGAAGAACGTCCAAGGATAATCCTGATAGCTCCAAACTGGCCAAGACAACACTGGTACCCACTGCTGAGGAGCATGTCTCGAACAATATGTGGCCAATACCCTGATGCCTTTGATGTTAACTCAGAATAACTACAGCATCATACATCCAAACCTAAAAACGCTGCAACTGACTGCATGGAACATCACATAGCAGCAGCTAATCCAGAACTTTCCCAAAGAGTTAAAGACATTATTCTTGAAGCACAGACCTTCAACAAGAAGGAACTATGCTGGAAAATGGAAAAGGTTTGTCATTTGGAGTACGGAAAGAGGAAAAGATGTGTCAAACATAGATATGCCTAACATTCTGGAGTATCTGGCAACTTCTTCATTCAGGCCTGTCCTACTCCTCCATCAAGATACATGCATCAGCTATTTCAGCAGAATACAGCTTTGATCCACCTGTTTTTTCGCACCCTTTGCTCAGGCAGTTCCTCAGAGGAATCAAGAATGTAAAACCTCCAAGGAAACCACCATTACCAGCTTGGGACTTAAACTTTGTGCTAGAAAAGTTGACACTATCACCCTTTGAACCAGCAGCAACAGCAGACCTACAACACCTGTCATGGAAAACTGCTTTCCTACTGGCAATTACTTCAGCAAGGAGGGTTTCAGAACTACAGGCCTTAATGGCAGTGCAACCCTTCCTAATCTTCCACCAAGATAGAGTGTCCATGAGGACTAATCCTACATTTATGCCTAAGGTGGTATCCAGAGTGTCTTTAAACCAGGCAATCCACCTACCTACCTTCTTTCCCAACCCACAAAACTGAGGGAAAGAATACTGCATACCTTGGATGTACATAGACAGCTACGCTACTACTTGGACAGAACAAAAATAGCAGAAAGACTGACCAACTTTTTGTAGCCTATGCAACAGGAAGGGAAGGAAAAGCTATTTCCAAACAGACAATCTCCAAATGGATAGGAAATTGCATACGATTCTGTTACTCCTTCCATGGAAAACCAATTCCACAGAACATAAGACCTCATTCTACAAGGGCAACAGCCACTACCACAGCCTTCTTACGAGGAGTGGCAACCAAAGACATTATTGAGGCGGCTACTTGGACCTCCGTGCATACATTTGCCAAGCATTATAATTTGCCTCTGTATTCCAGATCCCGAGCAGGGTTTGCCACTGCTGTACTGCAAGGGATCCTAAACACACCATAATCTACTTTTATCCTCCTCCCCTAGTTGGCTATGGTATTCTACCCAGTTGTTATGACTGCAGATGCATCCATGAAGGACATAGTACAGTTTTGTACCTACCATAAATGTAGATGTCCGAACTGGATAGCATCTGCAGTCAGGATTACCTCCCTCCTTCCCTCTGTGGTACTAGTAGGTTGTTTACCCTGCTAATAGCTAGCTGGTGGGGTGGATATTTTTATGGTGTATTTGTTTGTATATATGTACATACATGCTTATTTTTGTGTTTACCTCTATCTTTTGGAAACATTGGCATCTATCCAAATTTTAGCCTTCAAGAGGGCTACTGGCATCTGGGGCAAGAAACACTGAGGAAAATGGTGTCGGCTGATGCTTTTATACCCGAAGACCAACAGAGATGACGTCGGGTGAAGTGCGACATCAGCCGAAGCCGGACCCGGACTTTGGAATCCGGCCGACTGAAGGGCTGCCTGACAACAGGACAACCCAGTTGTTATGACTGCAGATGCTATCCAGTTCGGACATCTACATTTATGGTAGGTACAAAACTGTACTTTCTCCTGCTCAACAGGTACTGAAGAAAATGGAAGAGAAGGCAAAATCTGTACAAACAGTGAAAGATTTCTTACAGGTTCAGCCTCCAAGGTTTAGCAGGAACTGGCCTTCCAAAAATTGGTCCCTTCCAGACTCCTCTAAAACACAGAGAGGCAGGAATAGGCGCTCGAGAGGCAGAAATCAATCCAGAGGAGGTGCCTACAGGGGAGCCAGTGGCAAGGTAACAACCAGTGAGGCACAGACACAACTACTACCACTGCAACAGGACAATCACAGTGACTTGGCTCTGGCACCGCCTACCAGGGAACAAATTGCAGCACCCTTAGGCGGAAAGTTAGCCTTATTTTCAAAAAACTGGCACTACATCACAAGAGACAAGTGGATTTTGCAAACTATAGACCAAGGCTACATGTTTCATTTCCATACTTTACCAGGAAAAAGAGGAATGCCAAACCTACCACCAAATCAAAAGACAGAAGCTCTAAAACAAATAGCTCAATTAGCAAAGATGAGAGCTGTGGAAAGGGTACCATCTATGGAACAAGGAAAGGGATTTTACTCCAGACTCTTCCTGGTACCAAGAAAAGAGAAAAATTGGAGGTCTATTCTCGACCTGTCCGCTTTAAACACATTCATCATTGCTCCAAAATTCAAAATGCTGACCCTACAGCAACTTCTTCCCATGCTGGGCAAGGAGTATTGGCTGGTGACTCTAGATCTCAAGGAGGCATACCTGCACGTCCTCATACGACCAAATTGCAGAAGATACCTCAGATTTCTTGCAGGATCAGAGCATTATCAATTCTCAGCATTGCCCTTTGGCTTATCTATCTGCCCAGAGTGTTCACGAAATGCCTGGCATCAGTAATCGCTCACTGCAGGCTTCAGGGAATCCAAATATATCCATACCTGGACGACTGCTTGATACAAGCGGACAACAAAAACAAGCTAACAGAACACTTACAAAGAGTCATTTGCTTACTGCAAGCCCTGGGATATACAGTCAATATAAAAAATCAAGACTGATACCATCCCAAAGAATAACCTTCTTAGGTGCAGAATTGGACACAGTAAAACAGATGGCATTCCTAACTGCAGAAAAGCAAGAACAACTTCCTCTCTACTTCTTGGCATTAACAAAGCAGAACAAACTAACAGCAAGGAAAGTACTGCAGGCCTTGGGCTTCATGGCATCCTGCATAATCCTGGTCCCTCATGCCAGACTGCATATGAGAAAGCTACAGTGATACCTGAAGAATTTATGGTCTCAACACAGGCACAGCCTAGAAACCGAAATACCACTAATCCCATGCCTGAAACAAGAGTTCCTATGGTGGGCTCAGGCATGCCAGTCAAACCCAGGTTTGCCCTTCCACAGCATTCAACCAAGTCAAACCATCACAACGGACGCCTCAGACCTCGGTTGGGGGGCCCACATGCTGGACAAGTGCATACAAGGCTTATGGACTCCAGATCAGCTGCACCTGCTCATGCTCATAAATCAAAAGGAAATGCTGGCAGTAAAACTAGCATTCCAGAATTTCAGACCATTCCTCCAAGAAGGGCAGTTGATGATAAGGACAGACAACACCACAGTCATGTGGTACATCAACAAACAGGGAGGCACTCATTCATACCCTCTATGCCGGATGGCACTGGACCTATGGAATATGGCTCTGAGCTACAACATTCAGTTACAAGCAATTTTTGTACCGGGAAAAAAAAACATCCTAGCAGACATATTAAGCAGAACTACCTCGGATGCTCACGAATGGATGCTACACCTGGACATCTTCAAGGTCATCACAAGGAAATGGGGACTGCCACAAATAGACCTATTCGCATCCCCACTCAATCACCAGCTCAAGAAATTCTGCACAAGGACGTACCACCCACTTGCTTGGAAGGTGGACTCTCTATCCTTCAGTTGGAAAGGCCTGACAGCCTATGCATTCCCACCTCTTCCTTTGATGCACAAGGTGCTATTGAAAATCAAAGAGGAACATCCAAGGATCATTCTGATAGCTCCAGACTGGCCAAGACAACATTGGTACCCATTACTGAGGAGCATTTCTCGGGGGCAGATGTGGACACTACCCCTGATTCCTTTGCTGTTAACTCAGAGCTACAACACCCTGCATCCAAACCTGAAAACTCTGAAGCTGACTGCCTGGAACATTACATAAGAGCAACTAACCCAGATTTATCCAAAAGGGTTAAAGACATTATCCTTGAGGCCCGCAGACCTTCAACAAGAAGGAACTATGCAGGAAAATGGAAAAGGTTTCTCATTTGGAGTACTGAAAGGGGAAAAGATGTGTCAAAGGTAGACATTGCCAACATCCTGGAGTATTTGGCAGAGCTTTTCCATACAGGCCTGTCCTACTCCTCCATCAAGATACATGCATCAGCTATTTCTGCAGAATACAGCTTGATCCACCTGTCTTCTCAAGATCCTCTACTCAGGCAGTTTCTGAGAGGAATTAAAATGTAAAACCTCCTAGGAAACCACCATTACCAGCATGGGACTTGAACTTTGTGCTAGAAAATTGACACTCTTCGAACCAGCAGCAACAGCAGATCTTCAACACCTATCCTGGAAAACTGCTTTTCTGCTGGCAATTACCTCAGCAAGAAGGGTTTCTGAGCTACAGGCTTTAATGGCAGTACAACCCTTCCTAATCTTCCATCAAGATAGTGTCCATGAGAACAAATCCTACATTTATGCCTAAGGTGGTATCCAGAGTGTCTTTAAACCAGGCTATCCACCTACCTACCTTCTTCCCAATCCACAGAACAGGGGAAAGACTGCTGCACACTTTGGATGTACATAGACAGTTGCGTTATTACCTGGACAGAACCAAGAGCAATAGAAAACTGACCAGCTTCTGGTAGCATATGCAACAGGAAGGAAGGAAAAGCAATTTCAAAACAGGCAATCTCCAAGTGGATAGGAAATTGCATCAGATTCTGTTACTCCTACCATGGAAAGCAACCCACAGAACATAAGGCCTCATTCTACAAGGGCTACAGCCACTACCACAGCTTTCTTACGAGGAGTGGCTACCAAGGACATTATAGAGGCTGCTACTTGGACCTCCGTGCATACATTTGCCAAGCATTATAACTTACCTTTATACTCTAGATCCCGAGCAGGGTTTGCCACCGCTGTTTTGCAAGGGATCCTAACTACACCATAATTTCTTCTTCCTCCTCCCCTAGTTTGGCTATGGTATTCTACCCATTTGTAAGGACTGCAGATGCATCCTTGAAGGACATAGTACAGTTTTGTACCTACCATAAATGTAGATGTCCGAACAGGAATGCATCTGCAGTCAGGATTACCCACCCTCCTTTCCCCTCTGTGGTATTCCTAGGGTATTGGCCATCTAATAGCTAGCTGGGGGGAGATCTCTTATGGTGTATTTGTTTGTATATATGTACATACATGCTTATTATTTGTGTTTGCCTTCTACTATTTGGAAACATTGGCATTTATCCAAAATTTAGCTATCCAAGAGGGCAACTGGCATCTGGGGCAAGAAACACTGAGGAAAATGGCGTCGGCTGATGCCTTTATACCCAAGAACTGCAGCTATGACGGGTGAAGTGCGACACCAGCCGAGGCCAGACCCAGACTTTGGAATCGGATCAAGGGCTGTCTGACGACAGGACAACCCATTTGTAAGGACTGCAGATGCATTCCTGTTCGGACATCTACATTTATGGTAGGTACAAAACTGTACTTTTTCTCTCATCCTCTACTCAGGCAGTTTCTGAGAGGAATCAAAAATGTGAAGCCACCAAGGAAGCCACCATTACCTACATGGGACTTAAACTTTGTGTTAGAAAAGTTGACACTTCCCCCTTTTGAACCAGCAGCAACAGCAGAATTACAGTACTTATCATGGAAAACTGCTTTCCTGCTTGCAATCACTTCAGCAAGAAGGGTTTCTGAATTACAGGCATTAATGGCAGTGCAACCCTTCCTTATCTTCCATCAGGATAGAGTGTCCATGAGAACTAATCCTACCTTTATGCCAAAGGTGGTCTCCAGAGTATCTTTAAACCAAGCAATCCACCTACCTACATTCTTCCCCAACCCACAGAACAGGGGAGAAAGACTGCTGCATACCTTGGATGTGCATAGGCAATTGCGCTACTACCTGGACAGAACCAAGAACAATAGAAAAACTGACCAGCTTTTGGTAGCATATGCCGCAGGAATGGAAGGAAAAGCAATTTCAAAACAGACAATCTCAAAATGGATAGGAAATTGCATTAGATTTTGTTATTCTTACCATGGAAAGGCAACTCCAGAAAATATCAGACCTCACTCCACAAGGGCTACAGCCACTACTACAGCCTTTTTACGAGGAGTGGCTACAAAAGACATTTTAGAGGCTGCTACTTGGAGCTCCGTGCATACATTTGCCAAGCATTATAATCTACCCTTATACTCCAGATCCCGAGCAGGTTTTGCAACTGCTGTTTTGCAAGGGATCTTAACTTCACCATAATCTTGTTAGGACCTCCTCCCCCAGTGTGGCTATGGTATTCTACCCATTTGTTAGGACTGCAGATGCATCCTTGAAGGACATAGTACAGTTTTGTACCTACCATAAATGTAGATGTCCGAGAGGTATGCATCTGCAGTCAGGATTACCCACCCTCCTTCCCCTCTGTGGTACTCCCAGGGTATTTGCCCATCTTGTAGCTAGCTGGGGGAATCTATTATGGTGTATTTGTTTGTATATATGTATATACATGTTTATTTCTGTTTGCTCTCTGTTGTTTGGAAACATTTGCATTTATCCAAATTTAGCCTTCCTAGAGGGTATCTGGGGCAAGAAACACTGAGGAAAATGGCGTCGGCTGATGCCTTTATACCCGAAGAACTGCAGCTATGACGTCGGGTGAAGAGCGACACCAGCCGAGGCCAGACCCAGACTTTGGAATCCGGCCGACCGAAGGGCTGCCTGAGGCCAGGACAACCCATTTGTTAGGACTGCAGATGCATACCTCTCGGACATCTACATTTATGGTAGGTACAAAACTGCACTCTACCTGCACATCCTTATAAGAGAATCCTGCAGACAATACCCAAGTTTCAGGGTGGGCTCCATGCACTTTCAGTTCTCTGCACTTCTTTTTGGCTTATCTACTGCGCCCAGGGTGTTCACAAAGTGTATAGCTCCAGCCATTGCATTTTGCAGGCAGAGAAATATTCACATTTACCCATACTCAGACGATTATCTGATTCAGGCAGGAAGCCAGGACTTGCTATTACAACACCTGGCATTTGTAAAGAAACATCTAACCTCACTGGGGTACACCATCAACGAAAAAAGATCTCACCTAGTACCCTGCCAACAGATTGTATTCCTGGGAGCAAGCTTGAACACAACTTCCCAGATGGCATTCCTCACTCCAGAGAAACAAATTTGACAACTTACTTCAACCTTCAGGCCACAAAAACCCAGCTATCTGCAAGGAAAATACTACAAGCTCGGGGGTTCATGGCCTTTTGCATTCATTTAATTCCATATGCAAGACTGCATATGAGGAAACTTCAGTGTTATCCAAAAAGTCTATGGTGTTAACATTCTCAGGACCTGGAAACAATAATTCCTATCATTCCATGTATAAGGGCAGAGTTCCTTTGGTGGGCAGAGGCCTGCAACCACAACAAGGGACTCCCTTTGACTCCCTGCAGCCCAAATCCTAACAGTTGCATCAGACTATGCATGGGGGGCTCACATGGCAGGGCAGTGCATTCAGGGCAAATGGAACCCAAAGCAGATGCACCTGCATATCAATCAAAAAGAAATGTTAGCTGTACAGAATGCTCTGACAGCCTTCAAAGGCCTTATTCTTCCAGGACAACTATTGATAGACAGACAACACCACAGTTATGTGGTACATAAACAAGCAGGGGGGAACACATTCCTACCCACTCTGCAGACTAGCCATGGCTCTGTGGAACACAGCCTTGTGCAACTAAGTGCACCTACAAGCTCAATTCCTGCCAGGCAAACTAAATTCACTGGCAGATGACTTAAGCAGAAATCTTATGGACCCACACGAATGGAAACTGTAACCCAAAATATTCAAGCTTTTGGGGAAGAGATGGGGGACACCAGAGGTGGACCTGTTTTACTTCCCGTCATAACTATCAGTTGAACAAATAACTGCACCAGGACTCCCCACAGCCAAGCTTGGAAGGTGGATGCTCTGTCTTTTTCCTGGGAAAGCCTCGCAGTCTATGCCTTTCCCCCTCTGCCTCTCCTCGCGAAGGTTCTACTAAAGATCAAACAGGACAAGCCAAGGGCAATCCTAATTGCACCAGACTGGCCACACCAGCACTGGTGCCCTTTTTTGTGCAGTCTGACAGTGCTACAACCATGGCACCTGCCTCAGGCCCTTTCCCTGCTGTCCCAGCAGGGGGGCCAAATTCTGCACCCTCAGCTTCAGACCATGAATCTTGCAGCCTGTCTAATCCCCTGAACTCCCCTCTAGAAACCCTCAGTAAGCAGGTGCTGGATGTCATTCTTGAGGCAAGGAGGCCTAGTACTAGAAAATCCTATTCAGAAAAGTGGAAAAGATACTGTTCTTGGAGCCAGTCTCAAGGGGTGGACACAACTGTGCCCAGCTTACCTCAAATACTAGATTACTTAACAGAAATGCTCCACAAGGGCCTATCCTTCTCTTCAATTAAGATTCATGCCTCTGCCATCCCAGCTCATTATAATACTGTGCCACCCCCTCCTCTCATCCTCTGGTAAAACAGTTCCTTAGAGGGGCCAAAAATTTAAGACCCCCCCCCCCCAGGAGAGCTCCCACTCCCGCCTGGGACCTTAACTTTGTATTGGAAAAACTTACACTTCCGCCCTTTGAACCGGCTGCTACAGCAGAGTTGAAATTCTTCTCGTGGAAAACGGCTTTACTTCTAGCCATCACTTCAGCAAGGAGAGTGTCTGAACTGCAGGCCCTTATGGCAGTGGAACCCTTCATCATCTTCCATGCGGACGGGGTTTCCCTCAGCACTAACCCATCTTTTATGCCCAAGGTGGTGTCTAGTGTGGCTTTAAACCAGTCCATTCATTTGCCTACTTTTTTTTCATAATCCTCAAAATAAAGGGGAAAGGATACTGCATTATCTAGATGTGTACATATAGCTTAGATTCTGTTTGGACAGGACTAAGCCCCTCAGAAAATCTGACCAGCTGCTAGTCAGCTTTGCTGCAGGGGTGGAGGGGAAGGTGGTTTCAAAGCAAACCATCTAAATGCATAGCACACTGTATCCATTTCTGCTACAAACACCATAGAAAGCCTACCCCACAGGTGATAAGAACGCATTCCACTATGGCTACATCTACCTCTACTGCATTTCTCAGAGAAGTCCCTACCAGGGATATCCTGGAAGCTGCAACCTGGAGCTTTGTACACACTTTCACCAAGCATTACCACTCGCCTATCTTTTCTAATAACAGAGCTGGATTTGCCACAGCAGTCTTACAGGGCCTGATTGCCAGTTCTAATGCTTTTTAATCTACCTCCACCCTTCCTTAGCTTTGGGAATCGACCCAAATGTGATGACTGCAACAGTGAAACACGAAGAACAGAGTACAGTTGTGTACACTTACCATAAATGTAGATGTTTGAGTGTATTCACTGTTGCAGTCCTGGTTACCCTCCCTCCAGCTCCCAGATTGTCTTTGCTTTCACCTATCCTTTTGGTTTGGCATATCTTATTCTGTGTGTATTTGCTTTTTGCTGGGGGTGCTCCACACCATATAATTGCTTCCTTTTTTGGGGGCACCTGACATCTGGGGCAAGAAAAACTGATGTAATGGCATCTGCTGCATGTTTTATACCCCTGATGACCTGACGTCATGGAAGAAGCGACAGCATCCGACACAGAAATCCCAAGACTCTGGTATTCAGGCTGGCTGAGGGCTACCCACAGGCAGATAACCCAAATGTGATGACTGCAACAGTGAATACCCTCGAATATCTACATTTATGGTAAGTGTACACAACTGTACTATGTTCTAATTGCAGAAGTACGATTTCAGTCTTTACACAACAAATGAACTTCTTTATCTTGTTGATACCTTATCCAGATCGCCCAGAAAAGACACAAAACAGCACAACAATGAGCAACTTGATTTTGAGGTCATGGAAGTGAGAGATTTTTCTTCCACATGTCTTGATGAGCTCAGAACTCGCACAGCTTCATTCCAATTCTCCAGAAGCTCAACCACTTTCAGTCAAGGATGGCCTTGAAGCAATCTTGTTTGCCAGTAGAAGCACAGAAGTATTTTCCTCAGATGAGCTTTTGTCAGGCAATGGTATCATCATGAAAGGTCCTAAAGTGATTGATCCAAAATTCTTGCAACAAGAGTATGTAAATATTTTGCATCATGGCCCACCCAGGAACTGATTCTACCAAAAGAAGGGCGAGAGGTCTAGTGTTTTGGCCTATGTTGAGATATTGAGAGAGTACTTTCATCTTGTTCAGTCTAGTGTTTTTGTCTATGTCAAGAGATATTGAGAAAGTACTTTCATCTTGTTTACTCTGTAAGAGTACAAAGTCACATCAACAAAAAGAACCACTTCAGTTGAGCCAGATTCCTGAAGTAATTTGGTCGACAGTAGGCATAGATATCTTTGAGTGGAAAGGTCAACATTACTTGGTGTTAGTAGACTTATTCAAATTAGTTTGAGATTGACCTACTTACCAGCCTAACTTCCAGTACCATCATTACTAAGTTGAAGAGACATTTTTCTGTCCATGGTAGTCCACACAGAGTTATTTCTGACAATGGTTCACAGTTTTCTGCAAATTTCTTGAACTGCCGACTAGTAGTGTGGGACTTTGTTCATGTTATGAGTAGTCCTGAATACCCTTAGTCAAACGGCTTGGCTGAACGTGCAGTTCAAAGTTCAGAACAGCTGTTAGAGAAATCCAGATGTGATACCAGTGCTTTTCTAAACTTGTTAAATCTCAGAAACATTCTTCGTGATAATAATCTTGGTTCACCTGCCCAGAGACTTGCATCAAGACAAACCAGAACTACATTACCAGTCAGCAGTAATTTATTGGTTCCTTCTGGTAAGAACAACAAAACAGTAAAAGCCCAACTGTTGAAGCTTTTGTCCCAGAAGTCTGACTATGATTAAAACCAGTAAACCACTCAATTCATTGAAAAAAGGGGAGATAGTGAGGAAGCAGAAGTGAAAAGGTTTTGATCACATCGGATTTGTGAAAAGTTGTCAAGAGCGAAGATCGTACATTATGGAATCACAAGGAATGGAATTCAGTCAAAATTGGAAGCACTTGTGTCCAAACCAGTGTTACAGCAACTTGCCTGTGACAAAGACTCTAGATGTTCTTCATGTTTCACTGTTGCAGTCATCACACTTGGGTTAGCCTGCCAGGGGTAGCCCTCTGTCGACCCGAATACCAGAGGCTTAGTATTTCTGCGTCTATTGCTGTCGCTTTAGGACTGATGTCAGGTCGTCAGTGGTATAAAAACAGGTAGCCAATGCCATTACATTAGTCTTCTTGCAGAGGAGCCCGAAGCAGAAGCAGTTTGCATGAGTGCAGGTCTGTCGCTACCTGAGTTTTCGTTTCCGAAATTGAATCATCTTGAAGTCTTCTAAAGCTAAGTACCCCATTGGGGATCCTTTTTTCTTGCTCTAACCGATGTTAGAAAGTTAACAAATGTCTCGCCTGTGGAAAGCAAATACCACACCAAGATTTCCATTTTTACTGCGTCACCTGTTTAGGCCCAGACCACGGTGTACCTCGCTGCTGGTTTTGTGCTTTGTTCAACACCCGAACTATTCATTGTCGGGCCCTTATTGTAGCTAAATACTTTAGTTCTCTATCTCCGTATTCCGAAATGGCTTCGATAAGCCATCCGACTACCAATCTTCCAAAAATATATAAGGGTAAAGACGGAGACAAGACCGCACAGGTCCAAAACTGCCGACGATGCTTCCATTAAAGCTAGTCACCAGTTCGCAGGTACTCAGTGAGGTGCTTTTGCAGCCCCTGATGCCCGCTTCGATAGATTCGCAGGACACTACCAAGACCCGTTCGGAGTCTGGTATGCTGAGAGACTCTTTGACTACAGAACCTGTGGATGTCTCTACCTTGGATGGGTCCAGAGCCGCTGTGCAGCAACCAGCTTCTGAGGAAGTTCTTTGCACTACCGATATTCGACACAGATGACTTCATTCGTCTCTTCAGTTCTTTATAAAACTACCAAGTTTCTAAGGCCAAGAGTACGAGCTACGCCTACAAAATAGACTACCCAAACTCAAGCGCCTGCTTCCTTGCCACAATCACAGATGCTTAAAATGGCGGAAAACCTGATCATGTTGATTAGTGAAAGCCAGCCTTCCTCTGCTAAAAGAAAGAGACATGTCCCCAGCAGCTTTATCTGACCAAGAGTCCAACAACTCTGAGGTTTCTGATTATGAAGACATGCCCTTATCTGTCTGAGGATTCAGATGCAGAGGAATCCATTCCTTCTGCCTGCCTTCCAGAGGATTTTTCTTTTGGTGAAATCCTACATACTTTAGAGAGCATTTCCATTGGGAATGCCAGGATTATCCTCAGTCCAAAAAGAGACTCAGGGAATTTTTAGACTTAATACAGCACAGACCCTTGGCTATCCTCCTGTTCTGGATGTTGTGGATGATGTCTTTATGAAGTCCAGTCTAACTACTGATACTTTACCCCTGCTCCCAAGAAACCTGATGGGTACTACAGAGTCCCTGACTTGCACAAATTTCTTTTCAAAAATCCTACTGCTGACCCAGGGGTCATCTCCCAAAGACCTAAAGGAATAAAAGCAACTACAGCTAAGAGTCCCACCCCCCTCAGACAAGGATTTCCGAGCTTTAGACTAGGTAAAAATATATACACCTCTGCAACTCTTGCCATTAGAGCATTAAATTGTCAGTTTCACATGCTGAAATACCAGCAACATACTCTGGAATTTATTAAGCAAAAATGATCTACGTTCCCTGACTGTGCAGAAAATAAAGAATTACAGGAGCTTATGCACTCTGCAAGCCAAGTCAGCAAGCATACCCTGCAATGTGGGTTTGATGCCCTAGAAGCATCTTGCTTGGCAGCAGTCACAGGTTCTGTACTTAGAAGGCATGCCTGAAGGAGCAGACCTTGCCAGACCATGTCAAATCAAAATTATTGGACGCACCTCTGAAAAAGGATAATCCATTTGGCACCAAAGCATAAGAGGTTTTAAAAAAGATGGAAGAAAAACCTAAGTCTATGCAGACAGGCAAACATTTTTTGCAAGTGCAGCCTCCAAGATTCAGTAGGCATTGCCCCTCAAAACATTGGTCCTTTCCAGCCCCCTCAAGGCCACCTCAAACTAGACTTAGGTGAAACAGACCCCCCTAGACTGCAGTCTCAGGGTATGCAGAGATCTGAGCAATGGAGTACCTCCACTTCTAAAACATGGAGTGCTAAGCCACCCTCTTATGGAAAGCATTCACAATGACTTCTCAACTCCTCTCTTCACCTCGGCCCAATTGCTCGTGCCCCTAGGAGGAAAACTTGCCTCCCATGTAAAAAACTGGACCTCCATCACCAACGATTGATGGGTCCTCAACATAGTATCCAGGGGTACAAATTTTATTTCCACACGCTTCCAACCCCATAAAGGTTCCCACAAACCAGTTGGCAGAGGCACAAAACCAAGTTCAGTCCCTGCTCTCCATAAGGGCAATTCAGCCTGTTCCTGCAGAACAGATGGGCCAAGGTTTTTATTTATAGACTTTTCCTGGTACCCAGAAAAAGAGGGCACTTGGTGCCCAATCTCAGATCTATCTATTCTAAACACCTTCCTGGTGGTACCAAAATTCAAAATGCTCAACCTACAGCAGCTTCTCCCTGTGCTGTCCAAAGATGCCTGGTTAGCCACTCTAGATCTAAAGGAGGCCTATCTGCACATCCCAATCAGGAACTCCTGCAGGAAATGTCTACATTTCAGGGAAGGACCTTTATCAGTTTTCTGCACTTCCCTTTGGCTTATCCACTGCTCCCAGCATTTTCACAAAATGCCTGGCTCCAGCCATTGCCTATTGCAGACAGAGAAATATTCAAATTTACCGCTACTTGGATGATTGCCTGATTCAGACAGACAGTCAGGAAAAGCTCTTGCAGCACCTGACATTTGTAAAGGACCTTCGAACCTCCCTGGGGTACGCTGTCGATGAAAAGAAATCCAAACTTGTCCCCAGTCAAAAAATTGTATTCCTGGGAGCAAACCTGAACACAGCATCCCAGATGGCATTCTTTACTCCAGAAAAACAAACCTATCTGACAGACTACTACTCTCAAATGGCCACCAAAACCTAGTTATCCGCAAGGAAAATCCTGCAAGCTCTAGGGTTCATGGCCTCTTGCATTCTGCATTCTTCTAATTCCATATGCTAGACTGCAAATGAGGAAACTTCAGTGGTACTTAGAAAGTCTTTGGTGCCAACATTGTCAGGACCTGGAAACTATCATACCTATGATACCTTGTCTGAGGAAAGAGTTCCTGTGGTGGGCAGCAGCATGCAACCACAACAAGGGGCTTCCCTTTACACAACCTCACACCTTAACCACAGACTCATCAGACTATGCCTGGGGTGCACATCTAGACAGCCGGTACATTCAGGGCAACTGGAACCCAAATCAAATTCATCTGCACATCAACCAAAAAGGAGATGCTAGCTGTTCAGCATGCTCTGACAGCTTTCGGATCCCTACTCTCTCCGGGGCCCCTACTAATCAAAACCGGCAACACCACAGTGATGTGGTACATCAACAAGTGGGGGGGAACCCACTGTTACCCACTCTGCAGGCTAGCCATGACCCTCTGGAACACGGCCTCAGCCATGCATTTTCACCTGCAAGCTCAATTCCTGCCAGGCAAACAAAACTCTGACAGACAACTTAAGCAGAAATCTCCTAGACCCACACGAGTGGCAATTAAACCACAACACCTTCAGTGTTGTGACCCAGGAATGGGTACCCACGAAGGTGGACCTATTTGCCTCCCCCCTACAACCACCAGCTCAGCAAATTCTGCACCAGGGAACCTCACAGCAAGGCCTGGAAAGTGGATGCCCTATCCTTCCAGTGGGCAAACCTCTCAATCTATGCTTTTTCCCCCTTTGCCTCTTCTTACAAGAGTATTACTCAAGATAAGGGAGGAAAGACCAACGGCAATCCTGATTGCCCCAGACTGGCCACGCCATCACTGGTACCCATTACTGCATGCAGTCGGTCACCATTGCCTCCATGGCACCTCCCACAGATCCCAACTCTCCTGACTCAGCAGGAGGGACAGTTCTTGCATCCGCAATTGCAGACCCTGAACCTTGCAGCCTGGCTTATTCCTGGACTTCTCCTCCAGCCTAAGCAAGCAGGTACTGGATGGCATATGTGAAGCCAGATGACCCAGTACTAGTAAATCCTATGCTGACAAGTGGAAAAGGTATCGTTTCTGGATCCAGACTTAAGGAGCGGACCCAGCACAGCCCTCCTTACCTCTCATCCTGGATTACCTAGCAGACTTACTCCACAGGGGCCTATCCTTCTCCTCCACTAAGATGCATGCCTCTGCTATCTCTGCTTTCTCGCACCCTCTCATCAAGCAGTTTCTAAGAGGGGCTAACAACTTAAGGCCACTAAGAAGATCCCCTACCCCTGCTTGGGACCTTAACTTTCTGTTGGAAAAGCTCACGCTTACCCCCCTTTGTGCCTGCAGTGTCAGCAGAGTTAAAGTTCCTCTCTTGGAAAACAGCCTTGCTTCTGGCCATCACTTAAGCCAGATATGTGTCGGAGCTGCAAGCGCTTATGGCTGTGGAACCCTTCATTATTTTTCATGCTGACAGGGTCTCCCTCAGGACTAACCCAACTCTTATGTCTAAAGTGTTGTCCAGTGTGGCTCTCAACCAATCTATCCATTTGCCCACCTTTTTCCCTAAACCTCAAAAATAAGGGGGAAAGGATCCTGCACTCTTTAGATGTGCACAGACAGCTCAGATTCTACATTGATAGGACTAAGCCCTTTAGGAAATCTGACAAGTTACTAGTCAGCTTGACACAAGGGGCAGAGGGCAAGGCCATATCAAAGCAAACCAGCTCCAAATGGATAGCACACTGTATCCATTTCTGTTACAAACACCATGGGAAGCCACCCCCTCATGGGGTCAGAACACATTCCACTAGGGCAACTTCAACCTCTACAGCCTTTCTCAGTGGAGTCCCTACCAGAGACATTCTGGAAGCTGCAACTTGGCATTCTGTTCATACTTCAAGCATCACCACCTGCCTATCTTTTCCAAATCCAGGGCAAGCTTTGCAACCGCAGTCCTGCAGGGCATACCAGCCAGCCCCAACTCTTCTTGACTGCCTCTACCCATTCTTCAGCCCTGGGAATCAACCCAAGTGTGATGACTGCAACAGTGAAACACGAAGAACATAGTACAGCTGTGTAAACTTACCATAAATGTAGACGTTAGTGTATTCACTTTTGCAGTCCTAGATGATGATAGTCTTTCACTGTTGTTGCAGTAATCACATTTGGGTTATCTGCTTGTATATAGCCCTCAGTTGGCCTGATTATCAAAGTCTTGGGTCCTGCGTCGGTTGCTGTCTCATCTTCCATGACGTCAGGTAGTCGGGGGTATAAAGCATGCAGCTGACATCATTGCATCAGTTTTTTTTGCCATGCGGTACCCAAAGCAGAAGCAGTTAGCAAGTGCTGGTCGACAGACTCCTGAAATTTTCATTTTCAATGTTTCAGATCCGAAGTCTTCAACTAAGCTAAGTACGAGGTTATCCAAGTGCAACTAACTCTTGGCAAAACTGCAATCCAAACTGTAGCTTGCTACAGATCTCCCACCATGCCCCAGGATTCCCACTCCTCTTTTCTTGATGTACTGGAAAATATTAGGGTTCAACCAAACACCCTAATAATGAGCGACTTCAACTACCCCACCATTAACTGGGAAAACTACTCGTGTACCAACTCCTTAGCGCAACGCTTTCTGGGATTCATAAACGCCAGTGCCCTAGATCAACTTATCCACACCCCCACCAGGGGCAACAATATCCTAGACCTAGTCATTACCAACATGAGTGACCGGTGTTCCACACCTGAAGTCAACTCCTCGTTGGTCCGATCCGATCATAAGCTAATCACCCTTGATATCCATATCCCACCCCCACCCCCCCATTAAGGAAACCACAGTAAAATATTTCTCCAAAGCCAACTTCATGCTTCTTAAGACAGAAGTAGTGAACTTCATGACACCCATGCAGATGGACAATACAGTTACAACTGCTGAATCCTACACAAATGCACTCTATAAGAACTTACATGAGTGCATGGATCGTGCTCCCAAACAGAACCATGACGCTATCCTCCAAAAAAAGGAAGCCAATCTGGTGGTCCCCTGCTATAAACAAACTGTACAACAGAAGGAAGAAACTGTTGCAAAAGAGAGTAAAATCCCATGAGTGGAGGAGCTCCCTGGTCAGCCTCAGTAAGAAGCTGAGATCCCTGTATAAGATCCTCCATAGCTAGCTACGAAAATAAAATCACCACTAATTCCAAGGACAACCGCAAAGCATTCTATAGCTATGTCAAGAATCTCAATGGCAACTCCCAGATCTGCTCTGAGTTACAGCACAAAGGCATGAAAATTACAGAACCAACTGATATTGCCAACATCCTGGCAGATCGGTTCAGTGCTACCTTTACCCCACCCCCTCACCCCCTAAAGGGCCCATATCTATACAGGAAGAATGCAGAGTCCTTGTAATCACAACTACGCAGGTGAAAGCTGCACACTCTAAAGCCAAAAACACAGCATCCATGGGACCGGACAACAACCCAGACTGCGTTTTACACTAACTTCAGAATGAACTGGCTCCCCACTTAAGCACCATGTTCAATAATAGCCTCGCATCAGGCTTTGTGCCCACTGAATGCCGCACAGCAACAGTTATCCCACTCCACAAAGGGGGAGCCACCACTGATCCTGGGAACTGTAGACCTAGTAGCCTGACAAACCTGATCTGCAAAGCCACGGAACGCATCATCATGGAACTCATAAACAAAGACATTGGTAACCTCCAAACTCTGGATCCCACCCAGTTCGGGTTTGTGAAAGGCAGATCATGCCTCCTGAACCTGATCAACTTTTGAGACATTCACCAAAGCCGTAGATGAGGGTAGGGTGGTTCACGCAGCCTATCTTGACCTCGCTAAGGCTTTCAACACCATCCCCCATTCTGGAATTATAGCTAAACTCAATAAACTAGGCATAAATCCCTACATCACAAGATGGGTTGCCAACTGGCTCACTGACAGAACCCACACTGTAAAAGTTGCAGACTCCAAATCTGACCTCAAACCAGTGACAAGTGTAGTATCACAGGGTTCCATCCTGGGACCGCTCCTGTTTGGTATCTACTTCTCTGAAGTACAGGCTAACACAGAAGGCCTCTGTCTAATGAAGTTCGCAGATGACTGTAAACTAGGAGCCATAGTAAAGTCCCCAAATGATGTGAACATCCTACAGAAGGGCCTCTCTGAGACAGATGCATGGTGTCAGAGCCATGGCCTCAAGCTCAATGCCAAAAAGTGCAGTGTCATCCCCTTTGGTAAAAACTCTGTACCCATGAACTACCACATAGGCAGCAATCTACTTAACACAAATGCTTGAGACCTTGGGACCCAGGTGGACATAGTCTCTCCTTTGATAGTCACATTGCCACAGTAGTCAGGAAGTCCTTCTACGTGGCACACCTCATCATGAAAGGGTTCTCATCCAGGAAAAAAGAGGTCATCGTTCCCCTCTACTCAACACTCATTAGGCCCACTATAGAGTACAATGCCCCTTTTGGAATGTACCTCAGAAGACATCTGCAGCAGCTGGAAAAAGGCCACAGAGGTAACTCACAAAGAGGATTACTGGACTCAAACAAATGCCCTACACTGACCGCCTCAACAAACTCCAGCTTTACTCCGTAGTATATCGCCTACTCAGAGGTGATCTCTGCCTAACATATAAAGCTATGTCAAACCCAGAGCTGTTGGACATGCTACACCTAAAGAAATCCCAATCCCTCCATACTACTCGCTCTAGGGACCTAAACCTTGTCACCACAATAAACAGGACATACTGGAGGGATAGATTCCTATCCCAGAGACTTCCCATACTCTAGAACAGGCTTACCCATCTGTCAAGCAAAGTTCTTCATTAGCACTCTTCAAGAAAAATCTTGAGTGGATGGGAAATAGGAAATACACCCCTGGGATAACTTCTGTGTGTCTGCTCGACAGTGGCACAGGAAAATAACTTTCTTGGGTGGCGTAAGCCAGGGAACCTTGTTGGCTAGGCTTACGTAGGCCCTTTGGCAGATAGCCTAGTACCTACCTATGAACCCCATTGGGGATCCTTTGTCTTGCTCTAAACCGATGTCGGTAAAAGTTAACAATTGTATTTCTTGTGGAAAGCAAATACCTCATAAAGATTTTAATTCGTACTGCATTCCTTGCTTAGGCCCAGTCCACAACGTACTTCGCTGCTGGTTTTGTGCCTTATTCAAACCTCGTACTATTAGTCGTTGGTTCATTTTCGCTTCTAAATATTTTGGTACTGTGTTCAGTTATCCAGAAATGGCTTTGGTAAGCCATCCGACTACCGACATTCCAAAAAGACACAAAGATTGACGGAGACAGACCGCATAGGTCCAAAGCTGCCGACGCTTCTAAGCTAGTCGCCAGTTTGCTGGTATTCAGTGAGGTGCTTTCACAGCCCCTGATACCCGCTACGACAGATTTGCAGGCCTCTACCGAGACCCATTCAGAGTCCAGTATGCTGCGAGATGCTTCTTTGACTATGGAATCTGCAGATGTCTCTACCTTGGATGGGTCCGGATCCGCTGTGCAGGCGCCGGCTTCGGTGGGTATATTCAAGCCTACTGACTTGCATATTAAACCAATGCAATCTTCCTTAAGACCTAAAACTCGATCCGTGCCCAGAAAACCGATGCTCAGACCGCATAGTCAGGCCCCTATCCCTAAAAATCAAATAAGAATGACTGAAGGACCTTATTACTCTAATCAGGGGAAGCCACCCTTCTCCCTTTAAGAGACATAGGACTGATTTTCCTTCCAATTCTTCTGATCAGGATTCTGAAATATCTGTTTTCTCTGATGACCAGGATTTGCCCTTGTCTACCTATGAGGATTCTGATGCGGAGGACTCCATTCTCTCTGCTTCCCCTTCAGAGGATTTCTATTTTGGTGAAACCTTGCATACTCTTAGGGAGCATTTCCACTGGGAAAGCCAGTATTACTCTGACTCCAAAAAGAGGCTTAAGGAATTCTTAACTCCTGCCTCAACACAGGCCTTTAGCTATCCCTCCTGTACTGGACATTGTAGATGATGACTTCTCGGAATCTAGCCTGGCCCCTGACACTTTACCTCCTGCTCCCAGAAAACTTGATAGGTATTACAGGGTAAATAAAAATTGAAGCACCAGTCACCACACTGCAGTAATAACCAAACAATCCTTTATTTCCATTTTCCACGCACTAGAATAGTACTGAAAAGTACTAAAATCGAAGATGGGCAAAAAGATAAACTTTTAAAAATAATGTTAAGCGTTTTTCGTCTGGATTTTGTCCAGACTTCTTCAGACAAACCAAAACATCAGAGTAACAGTTTAAATACCCTCCTTGTATAGTGTTACCCTATCAGATGTTTTTAGTCAAACACTACAAGTTTAAAGGTATATTACATTGCCGCTCATTTGAGCGTAACCTAATACTCATGTTGTCTTTATTCAATTGTAAAGTAAGTAATAGTACTAAAATTAGTATCGGCTTTAAACCCCATCCTATTACACTAGGTGCGTTGTTTAATACTGTAATCTATTTTTATTTTATACTATTAATGTTAGTTCATGTGTTCTATTTAGTAGACCTACATAAATACAGTTGGTATTTTAATGTAATCGGTGCACCTAATCTAAATAGAATGTACATCTAAATAAAGTTGTTTGACTCTGCAACCAATCTCCTCTACTGACTAATATCGAATGTCAAATTTAAATAATTGCATAACAAAAAACCCTTATGTTTTAAATAACTTAATTACATAATAGTATGCAAGTACAACATACCACAATGTACCATTGTTAAATCTTTACCGTATTTACACTACTTACATACAGTGGTAGACAATATTAAAAACAATGCTACCAAAAAGATCTGATAGGTCAACACTATAAAAGGAGGGTATTTAAACTGTTACTTTGATGTTTTGGTTTGTCTGAAGAAGTCTGGATAAAATCCGGATGAAAAGCGCTTAACATTATTTTTAAAAGTTTATCTTTTTGCCTGTCTTTGACTTCAGTACTATTCTAGTGTGTGGAAAATGGAAATAAAAGATTGTTTGGTTATTACTGCAGCGTGGTGACTGGTGCTTCAATTTTTATTTACTTTGGTTTACATTTGACTTTCTAGGTATTACAGGTTACCTGACTCTCACACGTTCCTCTCTAAAAATCCTACTGCGGATCCTGAGACCATTTCACAGGGACCCAAGGGCATTAAGGCTACTACTGCCAAAAACCCTACCCCCTCTGATAAAGATTCCAGAGTGCTGGATAGATGGGGTAAGAAGGTATACACTTCTGCAACTTTGGCCATTAGGACCTTAAACTGCCAGTTTCATATGTTAAAGTATCAGCAGCATATTATTTGATTGCTTAAACAGAAAATGATGTTGATTCCTGACTGTGCTGAAAATAAAGAATTACAGGATTTAATGCATTCTGCTGTGAACAAGTTGGAAAACATACTTTGCAATGTGGTTTTGATTCATTAGAGGCATCTTGCAGGGCTGCTGTCACTGGGTCTGTACTTAGAAGGCATGCTTGGCTTAAGGAGCAATCTTTGCCAGATCATGTTAAAGCTAAATTACTGGATGCTCTCTTAAACCAAGACTGCCTGTTTGGCAACAAAGCAGAAGTACATAAAAAGATGGCGGAAAAAGCAAAATCTATGCCAACTGTTAAAGATTTCCTGCAAGTACAGCCTCCCAGATTTAGTAGGCATTGGCCCTCTAAGAAAACTGGTCCTTTCCTGCCTCTTCCAGGCCTTCTCAGTCCAAACACAGAACCAGCAGAACACCCAGGCTTCAGTCCCAAAGTACTCACGGGCCTAAGCAGTGGGGGGCTCCCACTTCCAAAGCAGGGATTAGTAAGACTCCCTGCCCCCCCCCCATGGTAAACTGTCTCAATGACTTAACTTTAAACCTTCCAAGCCCTGCTCGACTGACTGTTCCTTTAGGGGGAAAGATCACCCTGCATGCAAAAAATTGGGAACTCATTACCCAGGACAAATGGGTTTTAAATATAGTTTCCCAAGGATACAGATTCCACTTCCTCTCCTTACCAACCCCAAATGGTTGGCCAGACCTACCCCCAAATCAGTGGGCAGAGGCTCAAAAGCAAGTTCTCTCTTTTAAGCATCAAGGCTATTCAACCTGTCCCAGAAGAAGAATGGGGGAAAGGTTTCTACTCAAGACTTTTCCTGGTACTCAGAAAAGACCATTCCTGGCATCCTATCCTGGACCTGTCTGTCCTAAACACATTTTTGATGATCCCAAAATTCAAGATGCTAACTCTTCATGAGCTGCTTCTCATGCTAGGCAAAAATGCCTGGTTGGCAACACTGGATTTAAAGGAAGCCTATCTGCACATCCCAATAAGGGAATCTTGCAGAAGATACCTATGCTTCAGAGCAGGTTACATGCACCATCAGTTCTCTGCACTGCCCTTTGGCTTATCTACTGCGCCCAGGGTATTCACAAAGTGCCTAGCTCCAGTCATTGCATTTTGCAGGCAAAGAAATATTCAAATATACCCATACCTGGACGATTGTCTAATTCAGGCAGAAAGCCAGGACATACCGCGGAAAGAGTAATGCACTGTTTGTACCCATAAAGATTACCTTTGCGCCTTTTTTCCTGCCTCAGGAGTACGGAACGGGAAAAATCATTTTCAGTCACCACAGACTTGAAGGATCGACTAACACATTGTTATTTATCCTTTTATAGTTCACCTGCTCCCAATCCAAAAGCTAGTATTTGCCTTATCCTTGTACATATTATCAAACTGTGATACACTTATACATAGAATGATGTTTATTTAATTACAAGAAAGGGGTCATTTTAATGTTCCAATAACATAGCTATTTCTTAGGTTTATAGTAATGTCAACATTGTATTAGCATTGTTGAGGCTTTGTTAGCTGAACACATTAGGTTCTTATAACCTGATTTTATTTGCATCATTTTTAACTGATGACTGTTGTACAACCATTCTTAGGTTTATAGTAATGTCAGCACTGTACTAGTGTTAAGGCTTTGTTAGCTGAACACATTAGGTTCTTAAAACCTGATTTTATGTGCATCATTTTTAACTGATGACTATTTGTTGTACATAGTTTTCACTGCTTGTTCTGTCACTGTTGAATTATACACTGTTTGTCCTTGCAAACTGGATGTTTTTAATAATGCATAAGTTAATACCGGTATAATTATAGTACTTATCCCATAATATTTTTCTCTATCTTACTCTGCTTTTTTTTCCACCTTGTCAGTTGTGTACTCCCCTGCAATCCTCACCAGCTGGCTACCTATGAACTAGAATAATACAAAATAATTAAAATTAATCTTTACAAACACTCCATCCTCAGCACAGGAAAGAACCTAAAACACGTACTGTGTTATATTACTTAAGGAAACAAGCATTGCAAAGTATGTACTATCTGTTCATTACCTCCTGTAATTTTAACTAGTTTTTACCCCAGATTATGGTATATGATATCTAAGCTTATTCCAGCCAGGACTACCAGCAGCCTTACTCCACTACTTTGCTCCTTATATTTTAATCCTTAACTAAGGCCCTAGTTTCTCCCACTTTGCCCATTTTTCTTTTCTCTCTGTCACACTTGTTTTTCTTATCTAGGTATCTCTGCTGCTATCATAGTGTTCTCCCACTAGATAGCAGCACTCGCCCACTAATCAGTCAGCTGTATTCTCAACTAGCTGCAAGGTGCTTCTACCAACTACTTACCTGTTTCTCCCACACTCTACATGTCTCAATATCACTGTATTGCCATCCTTTCCTTCTCCCCCTCCAGCAACTTATTGTCCCTTACTTTCAGACTACCTACCTGGAATCTCCATTCCACTTTCACTGATTGTCTTCCCAGTCTATCTTGTCCTTGGTATGCCCCGCTCTGTTCGCCCTACAGGCTCCCTCCGCTCCCCTACCTCCAGTTCCCACCCCCAGTACACCTAGACTTATACTTCCAAACCACACCCCTTTCCCTCTCAAAATCAATCCTATCCTCCACATCCCAAACGCATATAAATATTACATCTCTACCTACCTACATACTTCCAAAGTATCACAGATTAACCCATATTAAATATGTCCACCTAAAACCTAGAAAACCTTTCAACCAACTTAATGTACTCCATTACCCTTGTCCAAAACCTCAACTACTTACTGGTGGTGACATCCATCCCAACCCTGGCCCAAAGCACTCTGATAATATTGAACTTCAAAGCCCTAATCACTCAAATCTTATCCCACCTAGACTTCCTAATTCACTTTCTACAGCTCACCTTAATATACGTAGCTTAAATAACATAGCTGCCTACCTCCATGCTCTCCTAGATGTCCACTCTTTTGACATACTGTAAAGGTCCAAATAATGTTCTGTGCCTCACCAAAGTCCAGTCAAGTGAAAAAGAAGAAAGTAAACGTCCAAAAATCACATAAGACTGGACACTGCCGGAGTTCCAACACCACCTGTTTATTAAAATAACAGATATACAAATGATGAGCGCTTTCGGGCCTCTGCCCTTCATCAGATGAAGCATCTCAAATAAGCTGAACATTTTAAAACACACTCAAGCCAATAGAAAATCAGTAAAAAACCCACCTATTCTTGAGGGCGGGTTTCATAGGAATGACTACATTGAGCCCAGGGCTCCTATGTGCCATGAGTTCAATTATCCATTTGGATTCAGCTAGCTCTGTCAGCTGTTTGATGTCACCCCCTCTTTTATTCAACCTCACATTCACTATCACCTTAAATTTAAAACTATGCGTTGGATTGGCTTCCAAATGTCTGAACAGTGCATTACGTGTATCCCCATTCCTAATTGGAGAGGTGCTGTAAGACCCTAACTTTAAACATGCAGTTAGTCTTACCTACATAAAAACTTGTGCAGGATTGACACTCTGCCAAATAAACCACATCTGTGGTTCTGCATGTTGCTCTCCCCTTCAAATTAAATGATCTTCCAGTCGCTGGATGTATAAAAACATTCCTGCTATCTATAGTAAAAGTACCCTGTTTAATGATGGCCAAGTTATCCATACTGGTCATCGTCTTGTCCTTACATAGCAAGTCCTTCAAGTTCTTGTTCCAAACTTGTGTAAGGCTTGTGCGCTCATCGTTTGTATATCTGTTATTTTAATAAACAGAAGGTGTTGGAACTCCGGCAGTGTCCAGTCTTATGTGATTTTTGGACGTTTACTTTCTTCTTTTGACATACTATGTTTGTCAGAAACATGGTTAAAACCTTTAACTACTGCTAATGAAATCTTACCACCTGGTTACAATATCCTAAGAGCAGACCGCAAAATCAAAAAGGGAGGGGGAGTTGCTATACTCTTTTCAAAAAAGGATTACAAATCTCCACACTAGACTTCCATCTAACTCTTCATAATAATGTAGAAATTCTTGCCACCAAACTTCAACTCAACACTAGTAAATCAATGATCATCATCTGCATCTACCTACCTCCTGGTAATAATACTTGTATCCTTGACGACACCTTGCTGGATTATCTAAATCTTTCCCTCAAGAGACTATAATTCTAGGTGACTTTAATATTGATTGGAAAACCTGCACACATAATCGGCCAACTTCGCATATTAACCTACACGGATTTTCACAAATGATCATTTTCCCAACCAGAATTAACAAACCCAATAATAGAGTATATTAGATTTGATACTTATAAACAATCACCAACAAATGTATAAGGCTGGAACCCTTCCTGCAGATGTAAGTAACCACTTGCTCATTTTTATCATTAGGCATAAGACAACTACTCCTAACCCAACCACACTTAGAACAATTAGAACCAATAAAAACTTTAATCTGGACTATTTCCAAAGTGAATTTAGAGCATGTGATTGGACACCCATAAAACACCTCCCTCTTGACGATGCCGTGAATTACTTTAATTCAAAATTCTTAACAATCCTAGATTATCATGCGCCTAAGCGTACTATCAGAACTAAGTCTAAGCCAGCCCCATGGCTCACTAAGGAAACCAGACAGAAAATCCTATTTAAAAGCAAATTCTGGGCTCTATCTGGAGATCTACTAAGCAACCCATAGACCAACTTAAATTTAAACAAATGAGAAATGATACAAAAAAAGCCATTCTCTTGGACAAAAAAAAAAACTTTTACTGTCACCTTCAGCAAACAAACCAAAGGAATCCACAAAAATTCTGGGCCAGTATTAAACTTCTTCATCCTGGTCACTCTACTATACCACCCCCTACAGGAGCCAGCCCCAAAAATCCCAAACAAACAGCAAACGCCTTTAATACCTTCTTCACAGAGGCCATCCAATCACTGGCCAATCAAATAACTCAGGATTCTAGTCACCCAAATTCTGTAACAAATTCACTCCCTATATTCCACTGGCAACAAGTCCAAACTCACCTTATCTGTAATCTTCTACAAAAACTTAAACCATCAACGCCATCAGCCGATAAACTACCGGCAGAATATCTCCAAAAAGCTGCCAAAGCTATAGCCTATCCAATATCAATCCTGATAAATAGAACCTTAAAAGAAGGAAATATTCCTGCCATCTGGAAAATCTCACACATCATCCCCCTACACAAAGGTGGCAATTATAACGAATACTCCAACTACCGCCCAATAGCAGTACTTTCTTCTTTAGCTAAAATAATGGAAAGATGTATCCGTAAACAACTACTAGATCACTTACTGCAAAACAATCTACTTGCAAATTGCAAACATGGCTTTAGACCATTTCATAGTACTACCACTGCCCTTCTATCCTTCTCTGATAGTATCAATCATAACAAAAATAACATCCTCTTCCTCAGCACTCTTTATTGACCTTTCTAAAGTTTTTGATGTGATCAAATCACCATTTACTTATAAATGTACTAAGATCTCTTTCCCTAGATTCACTAGTTATTCAGTGGTTCCAGTCGTACCTTAACAACAGACAGCAAGCTGTGCTTTGGGACAATAACCAATCTTCACATCTCCCGGTTAAACTAGGAGTCCCTCGGGGCTCAATTCTTGGTCCCCTCCTATTCTCAATCTAGATAAATGACCTTCACCTAGCAGTTACTCAAGCTACCTGTATTCAATATGCAGATGATTCTACAATCATCTGCTCAGCTAAATCTTCATCTGAACTACAGTCCTTAACCCAGAAAATGTTTACTATAGTCGAAAAATGTTTTTTACAATGAGGCCTCCTCTTGAACCCCAAAAAGACAACTATTGCTCTTCACACCCACCGGCAAGTCCAGCCCAATTAACTTCTCAGTCCTATCCAATAACAGTACCATTATATCTCCAGACCTAACCACTAAACTTCTAGGTATAACAATAGATAGCAACCTTACCTATGAAACTCACATTAACAATACTATAAAAACTGTAAACAGGAAACTGGGCTCCCTGTATAGGATAAAGGCATTCCTTACTCCACAAGCCAGAATTTCTGTTGCTCATACCCATTTAATCTCCACACTCCTCTTTGCTTTATCCATATACACAAATCTGACTAAAAACAACCTCAACAAACTGTCAAACTCTTATAATAACATAGCTAGATTTGCCACATCTTCCTCTTTCAGGACCCACCACTGTCATAATCTGAAACAAATAGGCTGGCTTCAGCTACAAAACCAACTCCATTATAACCAACTTTCCATTGCCCATAAAACCCTCTTCCAACCAACTAAAACTCCAATACTATCAAATCTTTTTACCCCATATAAAAACCTTAATACCTTACGCTCATCCAAGAAATTACTAATGCTGTTGGAAAATACTGGAACCAACTTCCAAATGAACTGACATCACTGTCCTCTTCATCACCATTTAAACAAAAATTGAAACTTTATATGAAAGCACACTGGTTATGCTCCTGTACAAACCCAGACTAATCAAAAATGGCATTGCGATCATCATCACTGCTGACCCAGTATTTCTCAACCATTACTTTTACTTTCATGGACTAATCCATATCTGTTCCTTACTCTATTCACAAAACAAAAAAATTCCTTGAGAATAGAGTTTCTAGCAAATTTATCTAATGTTGGTAATAATTTTTGTATTCAACAATTGAAATGTTATGCAATGATTCCAAGATGGTGGTCAGCTAGTTGGCACCCTATCCACGAGCTCCTCCTGTTAATTTTTACTTAAAATAGCCTTAATTATTTCTAAATAGTAGTTACTACTATTCGCTAGTACGAGTGACTATTACAAAGTATCTGAAAATAAGTTGGAAGTTTTTTTTCTGGTAAAAATCTGAAATTTTTCCATTTGATCCAGTTTCTGGGATAAAAAATACGAGTTTTCCAGGAGGCCTGTGTGACAAGCTTGTGCCTAACAGGATTCGCGCTTCTATTAGTTGGCGCTCCTCGCATTCTATGTTTTTCACCAGTTTTCAGTCATGACAGAAAGCACGGAAGTTATGGATGCTCAGAGTACCAAGGCAAAAATCTCTTCAATACTCTCTCCGGAGAAAGATAATACATGTAAAAGGTTGAGAACCTCGAAAACACTTTTGGAAAATAGCTCTACAAGTAATAAAACAAGTGCCAAAACTAAAACTGAACCTAACCTTCACATCGACGATCTCAAAGTAGCGCTTCAACCAATTCAGGATGCTATTCAGGTTATATCTGATCAAATGTCTGGTCTTACTAAATCGATTAATCAGTTAATACAAAGAGTTGACACTTTAGAGCAAAATACACAAAAAAATGACTTTAAAGTTAACCAAGTATCTGATGTCACAAAAAAAAACTCTGCGCTTATTGAGGAGTTACAATCTAAACTAACAGATCTTGAAGCGAGAAGCCGGAGCAATAACATTGTCAGGGGTTTACCTGAAACATATGATATTCAAAACCTTAATTTAGCTTGTGGTCAGATTTTCAGTGCACTTCTGGGTTTAAGTAATTCATCTGATAAATTGATAATTGAGAGAGCGCATAGAGCAGCTAGACGCAGGCAAGATTCACAAGTCCCTCGCATCATCTATACAAAATTACTGAACTTTCAGGATGTTCAAAACATTCTAAATGCTGCCAAAAAGCAAAAAGTATTGATATGGAACAGTCATAAAATTACTTTTACCCAAGACTTGCCATACCAAATAAAATTGAATAGGCAGAAATTGGCTCCCTTCTGTGCTGATTTAATAAAACGAAATGTGAGATTTCAAATGAGGTACCCGAGTGTACTTTTATTTACTTACAAAGAGGTTAAATATTCAGCAAATTCGCCATCTGAAGCTAAAGATGCCTTTACTAGGGCATTTAACTCGTATCCAGTGACATAGAAGAATATTCTTATGCAGGCGTATATTAATATGTCTTACTTTGGAGCAGTGAAGAAATATTGAATATTACAAGTGCAGATATATGGAAGCGCTTTGTTCCTTTAGCTCTTTTTTTTTTTTTTCTTTTTCTACAGCATATATGGGTGTTCAAAGACTATTTCCAGTGTTTGTTGTGACGTACTGTTGGCATATATACGGAAAAAATAAGTAAGCTTTGCTGGTGAGTTTCTGCTAGTTCTGGCGGGGCTTGAATTCTTTACTAAATGCCTAGTTTGTCTTATGGGATGAGAAGATAGATCGAGTGCCTTACAGATGACTGTATAACTGTATGTTTCTTCAGGTGACAATGAGCGATGTGTTGTTCTCGAGTTTGCTGATATAACTGGAGCCGCAATTTAGTGCTGGGCGTTTTACTCCTGGCACCTTCTCTCTTTATGGATCTGTTTGAAAATGTTGATCCTCGTTATAACTGAGAGAGATGGAACTTTTGTTTATGGTACAGTCGTTGGTTTGCTGCCTGTTTCATTTACTGTGGTTTCCTGCAGTGACAATTAAATTGCATTTCTTTCCTTGTGTAAATATTTAGGTTACGGAGGTATAAGTTAGAATATACCAAATATGTGATATAACTTTATCTGCATTAATGGATGATATGGTGGGTTGTTCTCCACGATCCATTAATGATACAAGTGTTTTATTCCAATCATCTTCGAGAGAGCTTCGCAATATTAGTTCATCAGGCGCGTGCATTACGTGCAGCAGTATCTTCCTGTTGATTTTTTGTCTTGGTTTTTACTATTACTTTCTAATTTGTGTTAAAAAAATAAATCTATCATGTTTTTGATAATATTATATATATATTATACAAATGATTATACTATAATAATAATATCTGGGGTTTCAAATATAAAAATATATACAAACAGACCTTATTTAGTTAATTTTATTTCCCTCTTTATATGGCTATTATCAATGGTTTTTGATATGATATGTTGTTTATGGGTTCTAACATAGCCTGGTCTTGGAAACAATGTGGATTGTATATATGTATATACTGTTGTAGTTTTAGTTTTTTGGTTAATTTTTATTTTGTTCCTAATTATTATAACAAGAGTTACTATACTAACCTAACAAAAAATTTACAATTGAACTATATATTATTTCCTTCCATTGGTATTGTGGGGTGGGTAGGCACCGGGGATTTTTGGAAGGATTCTTACTGCTGTCATGTTCTTCCTTTTTTGCCTTTTTTTATTACTGTCATTTTATAATTATAGATAAAGGGCAGAATGGAAATTATAGGAGTAGACTGAACATAAAATGTGTCTTTTACAAAAAAAAAAGTAAGCGTCTGTGGTTTTCGCAAGTACACCTTCCTTATTTAAGTTTACTATCTTCAATATAATATCAGTGACATCTTTTTTGTTTTTTTTTCTATTATATATAACAAATTTAAGCTAGTTCTATTTACATTTACTATATTATGACTTTATGTATAGATTCATGGAACGTTAGAGGTCTAAAAAACAAGTCTAAAAGGGTGCTTCTCTGCCACTTGATTTTTAAATCACATGCAAATATATGTTTCCTTCAAGAAACACACATGTATGATAAGGATTGGGCAAGAGAAAGAGAAAAGAATTGGATAAAATCCATTATTTCTTCAGGTAATAGTTCTAATGCTAGAGGAGTAGCGACAATTATCAAGAAATCTTTTCAAGGTACCATACTAAATATAGGGTCTGATATAAATGGTAGATGGTGTTTTTTTTCTTCTCAATTTCTTAATATTAATAAACCTATCCTATTTTTTTAATTTATATGGCCCGTGCTCTCAACAGTATATTTTTGTTACAGAAATTCATAATATTTTAGCAACCTTTAAAGATCATTATATTATTGCTGGTGGTGATTGGAATGCTGTTATTGACCCTATTGCAGATCGTTCTAATAAATCTCCTCATTATTGTTATAATATCCAATCCTCCTCTGCCTTGGAAGATTTAATGTATGATCTTAACCTTACTGACCCAGATGTTCTTCATCCCACATTGCTGCAGTCCTAACACTTGGGTAGTCCGCTGTCCCAGTCGGCCCGAATACCAAAGTATAAGGCTGGCCGGTCAAGGCATTAGTCTGACGTCAGGGCGTCAGGGTACAAATGCGCATGACCGACGTCATATCCTCAGTCTTTTTTGCCGCATGGTCCGATGCAGAAGCAGTATTGCGAGTGCAGGTTGGCGTTCTGAAATTTTCTGAAGTCGGAGTTTCAGACCGAATCAAAGTTGGCTAAGTACCCGTTGGGGAATATTTTGGTTTTTCTTGCCTCAGTATTTAACCGGATGTCAGAAAAAGTGAATAACTGTATTTCTTGTGGGAAACAGATACCTCATAGGGATTACCATACCTTGTGTATACCTTGCTTAGGGCCTGAGCACGACGTTGTTGGATGTCGCTCTTGTGCTAGATTTAACAAACGCACTATAAAGAGAAGATTAGACTGTGCCAGGTTAGTTTTGGGAAGCGCTGTAATTATAAAATGCCGCCGGATGCTCCGACACCGCTTCGCCTAAAAAGCGCAAGGACAAAGCAGCAAAGTTTAGGTTGGAAGAACCGTCTGTCCCGGACGCCGGTTCTTTAGAGGGCTCGGTGGAGCCGGAGGTTCTGCCAGAAGTTTCTTTGGAGTCTCAGGAGAGACTTTACTGTTACAAGATGTGTCCTCTCAGGAGGTAGGCCAGGCTGAGGGGCTTCTCAGGTAGCTGTTCTCCCTCCCTTCCTAAGGTGGTTAGGCCCTCCCTTCTGTTTCCAAGGCTTCTTGAGAGGCAGGCCAGGTTTAACTTCAGTGGGTGTTTCTCCTAGTTCTTCAGGGTCTTTGCCTAAGAAACATATGCTTAAAATGGCAGAAGATTTGCTTACTATGATTAGACGTTCTATGCCCCTCCTGATAAGACGCCTAGGGTGGAACCTGACCTTGCGAGTTTTGACCAGTGCTGCGAGGCTTCTGTGCTTTCGGCTGAAGACTTGCAGGAGTATCCTCCTTATTCTGATTCTGATGTAGATGATTCTACCCTTCGGCTTCTCCTGCTGAGGATTTTTCTTTTTCAGAGACCCTTCATTCCATGAGGGAGCATTTTAAATGGGAAGGTCAAGATTTCTCTGATTCCAGGAAAAGGCATAGGGAATTTTGTTTCTACCCCAGCATAGGCCTTTGGCTATACCTCCTGTTCTGGATGTGGTGGAAGATGTTTTTGCAGAGGCTTCCTGAACCCTGATTCTTTGCCTCCTGCCCCAGTTAAACCGGATAGGTATTATAGGGTGCCTGAAGCTCATAAGTATCTTTTAAGAGTCCTAGGGCAGACCCAGAAACTGTTTCTCAGGGGCCTAAAGGTGTTAAGGCTTCTGTTGTTAAAAATCCTGTTCCTCCTGATAAAGAGGCAAGGGCTTTGGATAGATGGGGAAAGAAGGTGCATACTTCTTCCACTTTAGCCATGAGGGCTTTGAATTGCCAGTTCCACATGTTAAAATACCAAAATTATCTCCTTTCTCAATTGAAGTCTAAGGTGGATGCTCTGGAAGGTATTGAGTGTAAAGAGTTGCAGGATTTAGTTCATGTTTCTGAACAGGTGGGTAAGCATTCTTTGCAATGTGGTTTTGATGCTGTACAGGCCTCTCGAGGGTGGCTGCCACTGGTTCTGTTCTTCGCAGGCACGCCTGGCTGAGGGATCAGAATTTGGCTGAGCATGTTAAGACAAGGATTTTAGATGTCACAATCTGATGTGTTGTTTGGTTCGCCTGTGGAAGCAGTTTTAAAGAAAATGGAGGACAAGGCTAAGTCTATGCAGACTGTTAAAAGATTTTTTGCAGGTTCAGCCTCCGAAGTTTAGTAGAAATTGGCCTACTAAGGGGTGGACATATCCTTCTTATGATTCCCAGACTAGGGGTAGGTCTAGACGTGGTAGGGGCAGAGCTCAAGGTTCTTTTAGGCCTAGAACAGGGAGTTCACCTGCTCAGTCTTCTGGTGAGGGCAGGGGTCAGTCCTTTCGTAAACAGACCCAATGACCTGCCTTTTCAGCTGCCAGAACCTTCTCGTCTGGCAGCACCTTTGGGAGGAAGGCTGGCACTTTTCAAAGAAAATTGGAGTTTAATTACCCAAGACAGATGGGTATTGGATATCATTCACCATGGTTACAGGTTTTATTTCTATACCTTGCCTCCTTTCAAAGGCATACCAGACATTCCTCCTCTACAAAGAAAAGAGGCTCACAAGCAAATTTCTCTGTTACTCCAAATAGGGGCCATTCAGCCGGTTCCTGTGCCAGAAAGAGGCCTAGGATTTTATTCTCGCCTGTTCCTAGTACCAAAAAAGGGGAACACGTGGAGACCAATTTTGGATTTATCTATCCTCAACTCTTATCTGGACATTCCCAAGTTCAAAATGTTGACGTTACAACAGCTTTTACCTCTGCTGGGAAAAGATCACTGGATGGTAACTTTAGATCTCAAGGAGGCTTACCTTCATGTGCCTATCAGACTAAGTTGCAGGAAGTATCTGCGTTTCGAGCTGGGAATTCCCATTATCAGTTCTCTGCATTGCCCTTTGGCTTATCTACTGCCCAGAGTATTCACAAAAGTTCTGGCTCCAGTGATAGCTTACTTCAGGCTAAAAGGAATACAAATCTATCCTTACTTGGACGACTGCCTGATTTTGGCTCAAGAAAAGGAAGACCTGTTTCAGCATTTGGAATATGTGATAGCAGTGCTAAGATGCCTAGGGTATTCTGTGAACGAAATAAAGTCCAGTCTAGTACCCTCTCAAGACATGTGCTTTCTGGGTGTGAGACTGAATACAGCAACCCAGATGGCCTTTTTAACCCCGGACAAACAAAAGAATCTTTCCCTTTACTTTCATCAACTGTCTCTTCAGTCCGGGCTGACTGCAAGGACAGTCCTTCAAGCCTTAGGGTTCATGGCATCTTGTATTCTGGTGCTTCCCAATGCCAAACTGCATATGAGGAAGCTACAATGGTATCTCAAAAATGTATGGACACAGCACTGCCAGGATTTGGACACTGTCATTCAAATAATACCTTGCATTCAAAAGGAATTTTTGTGGTGGGCTCAGGAATGTCACCTAAACAAGGACTCTCTGTGACCCGGCCAGAGGCGAGTCAGATTCTAACGACAGATGCCTCAGACATAGCTTGGGGAGCTCATCTGAATGGAAAGTGGATACAAGACAAGTGGCCTGCCAGACTACAGCATCTACATATCAACATGAAGGAGATGTTAGCAGTCCAGTTTGCATTAATGGCTTTCAAGGAGTTACTTCTTCCAGGGCAGGTGGTGATTCTAACAGACAACACAACTGTCATGTTGTACATCAACAAACAAGGGGGAACACATTCTTATCCTCTATGCAGGCAAGCAATGATTTTGTGGGAGACTGCGCTCAGCTTGCAACTAAATCTTCAGGCAAGGTTTCTGCCGGGAGCACAGAACTCCTTAGCAGATGTGTTAAGCAGGCAAATCATGGATCCCCACGAGTGGAAACTGGATCTTCATGTATTTCGGAAATTGACAGTGTCATGGGGAACTCCAGACGTAGATCTGTTCGCTTCTCCGTTAAACCACCAGCTGCCAACGTTTTGCACGAAAAGGTTTCATCACACAGCTTGGAAAGTGGATGCTCTTTCTTTCAGTTGGAAAAATCTTCATGTGTATGCCTTTCCACCTCTGCCTCTCCTCCCAAAGGTACTCCTAAAGGTCAGACAAGACAAGCCAAGGATGATTTTAATAGCTCCAGATTGGCCTCTGCAACACTGGTACCCATTACTGAGGAGTCTGGTAAGGAAGCCTCCATGGCCTTTACCTTTGATTCTACACCTATTGTCTCAGAGGGACGGTCATCTACTCAATGTCAAGCTTCACTCTCTTCATCTAACAGCCTGGCATATTCTGTTTTGAACCACAGCAGGTCTCAACTTCCTCAACAAGTTTTGAATGTGATTATGGAAGCCAGAAGACCTAGTACAAGGAAAGTGTACAGAAAAATGGAAGAGATTTTTATTTTGGAGTGCAGCAAAGGATTTGGAGGTTTCTGAGCCTAATTTGAGTGTGGCTCTTCAATATCTTACTGAGTTATTGGACAAAGGTTTGTCTTTCTCTTCCATTAAGATTCATGCTGCAGCAATTTCAGCTCACTATGATTGTGACCCACCATTGTTTTCTCATCCTTTGTTCAAGCAATTTCTTAGAGGGGCAAAGAATATAAGACCCCATTAGAGCTCCTACTCCTGCTTGGGACCTCAATTTTGTGTTGGAGAAACTTACTCTACAACCTTTGAGCCTCGGCTACTGCTGAATTGAAATACTTGTCATGGAAGACTGCTTTTTGTTGGCCATTACTTCTGCAAGAAGGGTTTCTGAATTGCAGGCCCTTATGGCGGTTGAGCCTTTTTGATTTTCCATAAGGATAGGGTATCATTACGCACTAATCCTTCCTTTATGCCTAAGGTGGTCTCTAGTGTGGCTTTAAACCAAACTATTTATTTGCCTACTTTTTATGCAGATCCCCAAAATAAGGGAGAAAAGATTTTGCACACTTTAGATGTACACAGGCAGTTGCGTTATTATTTAAGCAGGACTAAGGATTTTAGGCAGTCTCAGCAGTTGTTTGTTTCTTTTGCTTTGAGTTCTCAGGGCAAGCCTGTGTCAAAACAAACTATTTCTAAGTGGATTGGGTTTTGCATTGCATTTTGTTATTCCCATCATGGCAAGGAGATTCCAGCTGGGATTAGGCCTCATTCCACTAGGGCTACTGCCACTTCAACAGCATTTCTAAGGGGGGTGGCAACTAAGGATATTTTGGAGGCATCTACTTGGAGTTCAGTGCATACTTTCTCTAAGCATTACCACCTTCCTCTACTCTAAATCTAGGGCTGGTTTTGCCACGGCTATTTTGCAGGGCATGTTGACAGCTCCAGCTTCTTTATGATTTGCCAGCCTCCCTTACCTCTGCTTTGGGATTCTACCCAAGTGTTAGGACTGCAGCAATGTGGGATGAAGAACGTAGTACAGTTTTGTACCTACCATAAATGTAGATGTTCAAGATCCACATTGCTGCAGTCCAACCCTCCCTCCTTCCCTCTGTGTTTAGGGGTGGTTGTGTGGGTGGGTTGTACTTTTGTAAATTTGTATATATTGTACATATATTTGGTACAGGAGTGTTTGGTGTTTTTGGTTTTGGCCTTATCTTTTAGGGTCTTCTGACATCTGGGGCAAGAAAAGACTGAGGATATGACGTCGGTCATGCGCATTTGTACCCTGACGTCCTGACATCAGACTAATGCGCCTTGACCGACGTCAGCCTTATACTTTGGTATTCGGGCCGACTGGGACAGCGGACTACCCAAGTGTTAGGACTGCAGCAATGTGGATCTTCGAACATCTACATTTATGGTAGGTACAAAACTGTACTTTTCCTTGAAAGACCAAATAACTAAAGATGAGTTATATACTTACTACTCAAAATGTTTCAAATCTTGGTCAAGATTGGATTTTTTTTTAATCTCGGAATCCCTCACACACTTTGATATTGTTCTTTCCTTGGAACCGAGATCTCTACCGGATCATTCTAAGATTTCCATAAAGATTAATCCCATCCAGAAAAGAACTTTCCCATCGAATTATAATAATTGGACACTTTAACAATTTACTTCGTAATAAAGACATATCTCAAGAAATAACTGAAACACTATCTAATCTTACCTTTAATCTTGAACTTTCTGATATACCTTTAGACATACAATGGGCAGCTTGTAAAGCTTATATTAGAGGTATTTTGATTAATAAAGCCTCTTTTCTTAAAAAAAATATAAAAGCAAAGAAATAGAACTTACAAATAAACTTCTTGAATTAGAAAAACAACAAAAAATTAACGTAGACCCCAGTAGAGACAATTTAATAATTGAATTACAATCCCAATTACTTCAATTGCACAAACAGAATTTAACCATTTTTGAACAAAGGATGATTGCGATCTACTCTGAATGGGCACAAACCCCATCTAAATTCCTTGCCAAATTAATTCGAAACAACCAAGAACCTCCTAAAATATCTCGTTTACATTTTAATAACAAGATTTATAACTCTGATCAAGAAATAATACAACTCTTTTCTAACCTTTTCTCTGACATATACTCCAAGGATAATAAGGGTAGTACTACGCATAAAAATATGATTGATTTTCTCAATTCTATTAAATTCCCCTCCATAAATAAAAATCAATGTGACCTGCTTTCAGCTCCCATAAACCTACAAGAAATTCAAGGAGCTATTTCGAATCTCAAGATAGGTAAATCCCCTGGTCCAGATGGATTCACAGCTGAATTCTTTAAAACTTATAACTTATTGATTTCCTCTATCTTGTTAAAAGTATATAATTATGTAATAAAACATGGTATTTCAGACCGTCATTGGAATACTTCGAAAAGTATCTTAATTTTAAAAAACCAAAAGGACAAATCAGATCCACACAACTATCGACCCATTTCTTTGATTAATGTTGATATAAAGATTTTAGCTTCACTTTTAGCTAATAGACTTAGAAAAATTCTTCCTTCTGTAATATCCATGGAACAATCAGGCTTTGTCAGGTAGACACACTTGGGATAATACCTTAACCTTAGATTCTTTAATACATATTTTGAAAAAAGATAAAAATCCAATTTATGCTTTAACACTAGATGCGGCAAAAGCCTTTGACAGGGTTAATTGGAGGTTTCTTTTTCATTCCTTATCATATTTTAATATTCCCTCTTCTTTCATAGACATGATTAAGGTTTTATATAATAATTCCTCGACTTGCTTATGGATAAACAAAATTCTTTCAGAACCTCTACGAATAACTAATGGCACTAGGCAGGGATGTCCGTTATCCCCTTTCCTTTTCAATATATTCATTGAACCCCTATTTCTGTATATAAAATCAAATACTTTTCATGTGATTCCCAAAGCAATGAATACTAAAGTTCCTCTATCAGCCTTTGCTGATGATTTAATCATTTATTTTCAACTTCCAAACACTGATCTTCATAAGATTGAATCTTCCATTAAGGCTTTCTCAAAGGCTTCAGATTATCAGGTAAACTTTCAGAAATCTCATATCTTTCCTATAAATCCTCAGGGTTATAATCCAAATTATTTTCCTGTATCTCCTTTTAAAACTACTTTGGATATTAAATATTTAGGGATTTTTTTTTATCATAATTATTTATCTACATTTCAAAATAATCTTCTCAGATCCTGGTCTAAAGTATCTCTTGATATTCTTAGATGGGAGAAGCTAAAATTATCTCTCTTATCTAAAGCTGCTATAATAAAAATGAATATTCTTCCTAGAATCCTTTTTCAATTCAACTCTGTAGATCAGATAGTACCAAAGTCTTTTCTGACTAAAATAAGTAGGGAGTTAGCTGAATTCATCTGGTATCCCAAAGCTTTGAGAATTGCATATAATAAATTAACTATTCCAAAATCTAGAGGGGGGTTGGGGCTTCCAAATTTTCATTTATACTACTCAATAATCTCGCAAATAGATTATTATATATTTCCAAACTTAAACTAGTAGAATATAACTCTTATCCTATCTGGTCTAAAATATGGTTTCAACACATTTTGAGTCTGAAATTAAATCCAGAGGCTCTCCCCTTTCTCTAACAAGATTCCTTAAAAAAATGTCAAACTCTTAAATAATTTAAAACATAAGGTCATTATTTTTCAAAATTTATTGAAACTCATCAATCTTGATAAAACCTTACCCTTACTTCAACCCCTACATCTAAATCACAATATTAGAATTAATAATCTTCCTATTAATCTTTCTAATTTCCCGTTAATTAAAAATTTAGTGGTGTGGGATATACTCAAACACAATAATGAATCATTATTTAATTTATGTAAAATATTGAAAATAAATAAAAAATACTTATCAATAATCAGGCAATTGCGGGATATTGTTAATTATAAATTCATACATCTTCTTGATAATGGACAAAATATTTCTTTATTAGAATCTGTATTGCATAATCTTATTCTGCCCAAGAAAATGCTTTCTAATTCATATAAACTTATATCATCTATGCTTAATAGTAGCTCATGTCTTTTTTTCAAATTATTGGGACAATCATTACCCTCTTTTTTCACATAATTTAAAACTCTTGTCCATAAAGAACACTATTAATTTTTCCCCCTTTAAGAATCTTTTTTACACACAGTTAATGATTAATAATAATACTTACTTTACTCCGGTTAAATTAGCGAAAATTGATTCCAATAAGTCTCCTGCTTGCCCCTGTTGCTCAGCACCCTATGCTGATTTATTTCATATTTTTTGGTCTTGCTATCACACTCATAAACTTTGGACATCTTTAAAGGTCCATCTCCAAAAAATGGGTTATCACAAATCTACCCTTTGTTGGGAACTAGCCATTCTTCACATACCTATGTGTACTCTTTCTATACTTGATACTCATGTTTTGTTTTTTTTATGTTCACTCATGAAATTATACATTTCAAAAAATTGGAAGGACTAAGCTTAGTTGGAACAATTTTAAGTCAATGGTACTTATATGGCTGCACAGAAATTCATTAGTTAGAGTCCAAAGAAAAATGCCCTATATCTAAAAATTTGTTCTAAAATTAATACCCTTCTCCTTATTTCTACTTGAGTTAATCCAGTGTTTTTGTAATCTTTTTATATATTTAGTACTGTTTATTTAATGCTATATTAATTTTCTTTCATCGACAGCTTGTTGGGTTAGTAGTTAAAATTTTTTGTGAACTATATATGTATAATGTGTATTTCTTTACCTTGTTATAAATTGTTTGGTTTTTGTTTTCTTTCTTTTTTTGTTGTATTAAAAGAAAATTGCCAATAAAAATTTTTTTGGAAAAAAAAAGAAATGTTATGCAATAATTTGCAAATAATTTATGTACTTGTATTTATATGTTAACCATTTTATGTTTATCTTTTTGTTAATCTTTTCAAGTGGAGCTTCTCTCCCCGGGCCTCTGCTGAAAATGGACAATGCATCCAGTTAGACTAGCCCGGTCAACAAATGTAAAATAAAACAAATAAATACTATTAAATCATCTGGCATTTGTAAAGAAATTGCTAACTTCTCTGGGGTACACCGTAAACGAAAAGAAATCACATGTTGTACCCTGCCAACAAATTGTATTGCTGGGAGCAAGCTTGAATACAGCTTCCCAGATGGCCTACCTCATGCCAGAGAAACAAGTTCATTTGACAGCCTACTTCAAACTACTGGCCACAAAGACCCAGCTATCTGCAAGGAAAATACTGCAAGCCCTGGGGTTCATGGCCTCTTGCATTCTTCTAATTCCATATGCAAGACTGCATATGAGGAAACTACATTGGTATCTAAAAAGCCTATGGTGTCGACATTCTCTGTATCTAGAATCAATGATTCCTATCATAACTTTTCTAAAGATAGAGTTCCTTTAGCGGGCAGAGGCTTGCTACAACAACAAGGGGATCCCTTTCACTCTACCCCCTGCTGCCCAAACCCTAACAGACGCATCAGACTATGCATGGGGGGCTAACCTGGCAGGGCAGTGCATTCAAGGCAAATGGGACCCAAGTCAAATGCACCTGCATATCAATCAAAAAGAAATGTTATCTGTACAGATTGCTCTGACAGCCTTCAAAGATCACATTCTTCCAGGGCAATTATTGGTAAAGACGGACAACTCCACTGTTATGTGGTACATAAACAAGCAGGAGGGAACCCACTCATACCCTCTCTGCAGACTAGCCATGGCTCTGTGGAACACAGCCTTGAGCTACTAAGTGCAGCTACAAGCTCAATTCCTGCCAGGAAAGCTAAATACACTGGCAGACAACCTAAGCAGAAATCTCATGGACCCACACGAATGGAAACTGGAACCAAAGATATTCAACATGTTGAGAAACAAATGGGCGAGCCCAGAGCTAGACCCTTTTGACTCCCCTCAGAACTACCAATTGGACAAATTCTGCAACAGGACTCCCCACAAACAAGCTTGGAAAGAGGTTTTTCCAGGTGAAGGACAGGCCATCCAATCAGTTTATGCCTTTCCCCCCTGCCTCTCCTCTCCAAAGTGCTACTAAAGATCAAACAGGACAAACAAAGGACAATAGTGATTGCACCAGACTGGCCATGCCAACACTGGTACCCCCCTCTTGTGCAGTGTCATTGCTGGCACCTGCCACAGACCCCTGCCCTGCTGTCCCAGAAGGAGGGCCAGTTTCTGCACCCACAGTTTGAAACCCTGAGCATTGCAGCCTGGCTAATTACCTGATCTCTCCATTACCATCCCTCATAAGCAAGTGATGGATGTCATTTTGGAGGCAAGGAGGTCTAGTACTAGAAAATCCTATGCTGAAAAATGGAAAAGATTCTGTTCCTGGAACCAAACTCAGGGGATGGGCACAGCAGTGCCTGATTTACCTCATATTCTTCAATACTTAACTGAGATGCTTCACAAGGGCTTTTCCTTTTCTTCCATCAAAATTCATGCCTCAGCCATTTCAGCACATTACAGTACAGAGCCCACCCTTTTTCTCTCATCCACTGCTGAAGCAATTCCTCAGAGGGGCATTCCTCAGAGGGGCAAAAACTTAAGACCACCCATGAGAGCCCCTGCTCCAGCCTGGGACCTTAACTTTGTATTGGAAAAGATCACTGTACCTCCCTTTGAGCCAGCTGCAACAGCAGAGTTGAAATTCATTTCTTGGAAAACAGCCTTCCTTCTAGCCATCACTTTAGCAAGAAGGGTGTCTGAATTACAGGCCATCATGGCAGTGGAGCCCTTCATCATCTTTCATGTGGACAGGGTGTCTCTTGGGACCAATCCCTCCTTTATGCCCAAGGTGGTATCCAGTGTGGCCCTTAATCAGTCCTTTCATTTGCCAACCTTCTTTTCTAATCCACAGAACAAAGGCGAACGAATACTGCACTCCTTGGACGTGCACAGACAACTTAGATTTTACTTGGACAGGAATAAGCCTCTCAGGAAATCTGAACAGCTGCTGGTTGCATTTGCTGCAGGGGCAGAGGGGAAGGCCATTTCAAAGCAAACCATTTATAAGTGGATAGGCCATTGCATTCATTTCTGCTATAAGCACCATAGAAAACCTACCCCACAGGGGATAAGACCACATTCAACCAGGGCTGCATCTACCGCTGCAGCCTTTCTCAGAGGTATCCCTACCAGGGACATCCTAAAAGCTGCTACCTGGAGTTCTGTACATACCTTCACCAAGCATTACCACTTGCCAATTTTTTCTAAATCCAGAGCTGGTTTTGCCACTGCAGTCTTGCATGGGCTTATAGCTGGTCCTAAAGCTATCTAATTACCTCCTCCCATCCTTAGCTTTGGGAATCTACCCAAATGTGATGACTGCAACAGTGAAACACAAATATAGTACAGTTGTGTACACTTACAATAAATGTAGATGTTCGAGTGTATTCACTGTTGCAGTTCTGGTTACCCTCCCTCCAACCCCCTGACTTCTATTGACTTATACCTCTATTCTTGTTTACTATGCATAAAGCTTATTGGTGTATTTGCTTTTTTGTTGGATGTGTAACCTTGTATATAATTTCTTCCCATTATGGAGGCACCTGACATCTGGGGCAAGAAAAAACTGATGTAATGGCGTCTGCTGCATGCTTTATACCCCTGACTACCTGACGTCCTGGAAGATGAGACAGCAGCCGATGCAGGACCCAAGACTTTGATAATCAGGCCGACTGAGGGCTACCTGCTAGCAGATAACCCAAATGTAATGACTGCAACAGTGAATACACTCTAACATCTACATTTATGGTAAGTGTACACAACTGTACATTTCCCACCCTCCAGCCCCCTTGTCTCTCTTTCTCTTCCTCACAGGGCTATTAGTATTTACTTTTTATTGGTGGTGTTTTTCCACCATAACTTAGCTCCCTGTTTTTGGCTCCTGACATTTGGGGCAAGAAAAATTGATGTAATGGCATTGGCTGCTTGTTTATATACCACTGACGACCTGACGTCAGTTCTGAAGTGCCAGAAACTGACGCTGAAATACTAAGCCTCTGGTATTTGGGCCAACTAAGGGCTACCCCTGGCAGGATAACCCAAGTGTGATGACTGCAACAGTGAATACATTCGAGCATCTACATTTATGGTAAGTGTATACAACTGTACTTTCTCAGTGACTTGTCCAATGTTCCTGCTCCAGACAACATTCTGGCAGCAATCCCTGTCCCTGAGAAAATCCTTGAGTCCCCAAGCAGAACTTTCCCCAGTGACTGTCCCTGTTGCTAAACCCAGTCCTATTATGTTACAAGATCAGGTGACATCTTGAAACCTATTTCCAGATGCACAGCAGTCTGGACATGACTGTTTTCTGCATTAGCGTCTGCATAATTGCATGCCAATTCAAATGTAATTGTTTATATGAGGCAGCTCAGTAAAGAGGGAGGATGTAGATCAGTGTCTGTGGTGTACCTTTAAGAAGCTGTTAGAAAAATATGTATTAATGTGTGTATTAGTAATATGCTTAGTGCATTCAGAGCCTACACATTTATTCTATTTCATACTGCATAAATCTGTACAAACTGCAGTTGCCTTTTGACCTTGTACTGTCAGCTAAATCTTGCTTGTGCCTTGGAAATTTACTGAGAAGCAGATGATTTCTGCTTGCGTTAGGAAAATAATGAATAGAACAATACTGCTTATATGAAACTTAGACAGGAAGTTCCACTGTGCCATGAGAACATACACAGCTGTAGAAGTAACAGATAATTAGGACAAAGCCTGCTTGAAAATATGAACTGCAGTCAGCATTTGCTTGTATCTGTATTAGTAAAGTACCTTGAAAAGTAACCGTGTACAATAGACGCTTGTAAATAAAGTACTGGTCACCAAGGCCAGGTTGTTTTTCTAAAAGTTTCTCACAAATCTAGTCATGTCAGCAGAAAATCTGAAGTAACACCTGCTGTAGAACAATGCTAAAAGTTGTGTTTGATTATGTCAGCTTAGAAGGCCATGTCTTGTAAAATAGTATAAGAATGAACATACTTCCTGTTAGTAGTTAGACAAATCCTTGTATTTGCATGTTTTGTCTCCTTGCTGCAAGTAAATTAAAGTGCCTTAACTAAACCTTACGTGTATTGGTCTTTGAAGTTTGTTCCTTTGACAGATTGGTCCTTCGGCCCGGAAACCTTCACTTCGCCTCGGATCAGACAGGCCAGGTGGCTTGAAACCATACGGGGAAGAAACCACATCGGTTCTTCTTATTTGAAAAGTCCTCCAACTGAATTGTCGTACAAAAGAGGCCAGCCACTTTCTGATCTGCGACTGAAGGACGGGTTTACTCGAGCCAGGTGATCAATCACGAAGGCTCAGGTAAGGTGAATCTACCTTCTTTTCTGTTTTAGATCAGGGACTAGATCTGTATTTACTCTGTTAGAGACTTTGTTTATAAGTCAGGGACAGAAAGATTACTGTCTTGTCATAGATCAGCGAAACGGAGCAGGTAGGCAGTCATTCTAAAGAGACTATAAAAATACCTGTGGTACCACGTAAAAATAAGGTGTTTCATAACGATTAAAAGGGTAGAACAAAATGGGTAATTGTACAAAAAGGTCCCAAAATCCGCCGTTAACTGAAGACGCGAAATACATGCAGTCACAGTGTGCTGATAATATTAAATATTACTCAAAATGGGTTAATAAATATGAATTTGATGGTAAACTGGAAAAACCCTCACTTGTCAAACAGCTTAAAACCGATTCTAAAGGTCGAGTAAAAAAGCAACGTCAATTAGGAATTCCTCAGGCACACAGGTGGATTGAGGAAGTAAACCGAAGGGAACAAAAGAATAATAATTCAAAAGCAATGTTTTTAGATGAGGACAATAATTTAGTAATAGCATCAGCCCCTCCGCCTCCCTTACCAGAATATGAGGTAAGTGAACAAATTAGTCCACCTCTGAGATATCCTGCTGTCACTATGAGTAGAGACGCTACAAAAGCGAAACAGTTTGTTAGAGATCCCGTCGAGACCAGGTCTCAAACACGGGCAGGAAACTCGAAAGGGGACATTGAGTTATATCAAATGGGTAGAAATTCACGATATACGAGTGAAGAAGAAATATGCCCACTTATAGAAGTGCCTAATCCTCAGGCAGGGCAAGAAGGACAGGACCCAACTATTCTAGTCTATAGACCTTGGACTCTGGAAGACATCCGGAAAACCACTGAGGGAATTCCCCATCCAAAAGTTAATTTTAGAAAGTTCTTAGAAGATTTGCAAGGAATGAGGCTGAGTTATAATTTAAACGGAGAAGAGGTAGAAAAAGTAGTCAGACAAATTGTGGGACCAGATTGGCACATGATTAGTGGCGACTGGAATCCCTGTGATATTGCGCTCAGGCCCCTACCACATAGCAGCGCAGAGTTAGACAACAGAGTGAAAGGTCTTACAGACCGAATCTCTGAGAAATGGAAACCCAGGGCAGACTGGACTTGCATTAATCAATGCATCTAACAAGAAGGTGAGACTGTTGATAGGTATTATGCCAGACTGTTAAAATGTTTTAATAACCATTGTGGAATGCAGGTTCCTGAAGACCCAGACACATGATTCCCCATATGAGCAGCAGTTAAAGAATGCATTTTTGAAAGGCAGTATTGCACCCATAAGCAGTTTCATTACAGAACACATGGTAGATCATCGTACAAGCAGATTACAGTCATTGCTTGAATATGCTAGGCATGCCGAAAGGCATTTTAACAGCAAAAAGAAAAAGAAAACCCAAATATTTTCTGTAGAAGATGGAGCAGACGTTTATGTAGTACAGTCCGGGAAAAAGGGCAAGAAAAATGCCCAGGGAAATAAACAATCTGATTAACAATCAGAGGACTTTGAAGGGCGAAAGAAAAGGGGTGAATGTTTTAAATGCGGTAAGAAAGGACACTTAGCAAGGGATTGCAAGAAAAATAAGAAGGCAACCACGGAAGATAAGGAGGGTGAGGACTGACTATATGGTAGTCAGGAATCACTAGAAGGGGATAGCGGAGAAGGGACAAATGAGTATGTGATAGAGGGAGTAGAGAATGTGACAGAAGAAATAGAGGAAGTGAAAGAAGTCATGGATAGTGAAGAAAATGAAATATTGGATTTGGCTTTATTGAGCTTAGAGCTCTATTTAGCAGACACAAAACCAGAAGTCACACTCCTGGTAGAATTGAGGGAAGTCACATTTTTGTGTGACTCAGTGGCCTCACAGACCCTGGTACATCCCTCCAAACTGCCAGAGAACTCAGTCACCTGATTACATATTAGTGAAAGCGGCTAATGGACAGCTGTATCGGGAGCCCCTCTCCCATAATATTGTGATAACTGATCCTGTTTCAGGATTGACCCAGAAAAGCAAAATTGTTGTTTCTGCAAAATGCCCAGTAAACCTCTTGGGCAGAGACCTTATGCAGCTATTTGGTATAGCAGTAGTTCGACTATGCAGGGTATGGAAGCACAGCGACAAATTGATACCTTTGCAGTGCAATCGGAGGGTGGAATGTTTTATTGGTACAGCCAGGACTTGGTTACGACTGGTCCAGGGGCAGTGACCGAGGAGTTGATGAACATAGCCATCAGCAAGTTCCCCTCCCTTGACATTGATAAACAGCATTTGTTGCACTGTACTCTGTATTATTGTAATACACCAGGACCTGATAAGGAATATGAGCAAGAATTGTTTAGAAATCGTGCAAACAGATTGGTATTACATAATCTTTACTGGGACACAGAAGGGAACAGTGTAGTCAGCTGTTCATTGCCCCAGGAGTTCTTTGCACTCTACAAATCTAATCGATTACCACATGTTAGCTTAACTAAGGACAAAAATATGAAATGGGTAGACTTGGGAGAAACAGACAGAGCTAGAACTGTCAAAACAAGGAATACAAGTGCAGAAGCTGAATTGGATAACCCAGACCCACCCAGCTGTACACTTGCAGTCTAGCAAGGACAGCTGATTAGCACTTCTATTGAAGGAGGAAGAGAATGCCTTACAGAATATACCAGAAACTCTTTGGTCAACAGGAAAATCAGATGTAGGACTTATTCGTACAGCGGGACCAGTAACTATTACGCCAAAATCAACATTTAGACCACAAAAAAGACAGTATCCCTTAAGAAAAGATGCAGAGGTAGGAATCAAACCTATTATAGCAGCTTTACTTAAGGAAGGGGTGCTGGTGGAATCTCCTGATTCACCATGTAACACACCCTTATTTCCTGTTAAAGCGAATGGGGAGTGGCGTATGGTCCAAGATTTACAAGCTGTAAATGACGCAGTAATACCAAGGGCACCTAAGGTGCCAGACCCACACACCCTGTTGAATGATTTAAAACCTCAACAGAAATATTTTTCTGTGGTAGACATCAGCAATGCGTTGTTTTCAATACTGATACACCCTGACAGCCAATATTGGTTAGCTTTCACATTTCAGGGGAAAAGGTATACATATACACGACTACCACACTGGTATTGTGAAAGCCCAACAATATTCTCACAAGAAAAACTGCAAGCAACTTGGCGGGGTTTACCCCACCGAGAGGTAGTCAGGTTTTGCTTTATGTTGATGATATCCTGCTGGCATCCCCCACCCAGTAAGATTGTAAAGAAGACACTATAGCACTATTACAATTTTTAGCTGCTGAAGGACATAAAGTAAACAAAAATAAACTGCAGCTTTGGAAAAAACAAGTTAAATACTTAGGATATGTAATATCCAAGGAGGGTAGGACATTAGATGAGGACAGAAAAATAGCGATTTTACAAGCACCAAAACCCACTACCAAGAAGGAAATGATGTCTTTCCTGGGTACGACTAATTTTTGTCAGAGTTGGATTCCAAACTATTCCTTGGAATCTGCACCACTGACTAACCTGATTTATAAAAAGCCTATGGCAGCACAGGATTTGTTACGATGGACACCAGAAGCAGAATCTGCCTTCTGCAAACTGAAACAGTTAATAGCGTCCTCACTAGTTGTGGGATTACCACACTATCATAAACGTTTTTTCCAAACTGTAGATTGTAAGCAAGGTTATAGGACATCAGTGTTAACACAACAGCATGGGGACAAGCAATGCCCTATTGCTTATTATTCATCACAACTGGACCCATTGGCACGGTCTTTACCTCAGTGTACAAGCAGTAGTTGCAGCTGCAATGGCAGTACAGGCTTCGGCCTCAGTAGTGTTGTTCCACCCTCGCACATTGAGAGTGCCTCATGCAGTCGCGATTATTTTATTGCAAGAAAAGGTAGCATATCTCTCCCCTGCTAGGCATCTTTCCTGTATGACTATATTGTTGAGCCAACCTCACATGACAATTGAACGATGTACAACTTTGAACCCTTCTACATTACTCCCAACCCCTGCGGATGGCACACCACACAGCTGCCTGCAGGTGATTGAGCAAAAGACACTGCCTAGAAAAGATCTTACGGATGCTGCCTTGGATGATGCCGAGGTGGCATACTACGTGGACGGCTCATGCAAAAGGGGTCCTGCAGGACAGAACCTAGTAGGATATGCAGTAGTTTGACACAGACATTATAGAAGCAAAATCATTACCACACAGTTTATCTGCACAAGCAGCAGAATTGATTGCCTTGACACGGGCATGTACCTTAGCAAAGGGTAAATGTGTGAACATTTTTACTGACAGCCAGTACGCTTTTTCTACTGTACATGTTTTTGCGCAACAGTGGAAAAATCGAGGAATGATGACATCTACTGGCAAATCGATTAATCATGCACAGTTTATTTTAGATCTTTTAGAATCTATTCAGTTATCTCAGAAAGTAGCTATTTGTAAATGCATAGCTCATACCAAGCAACAAGATAGGATTTCAAAAGGTAATGCGAGAGCTGATACAGCTGCAAAGCAGGCAGCTTCAGAAGCATTTCTTTTAAATGAGGAATTACAACTCTGAGATTTTAAACTTAGAAATGTTAAAAACAATGCAGACACTTAATACAAAAGCTGAAAAACAAAGATGGGTAAAACGAGGAGCAATTCTTGAAAAGGGGCTGTACATCTCTAAAGAGAGGAAACCGATATTGCCATCTAATTTATTTAGATATGCAGCTTTGTTGAGCCATGGGCAAGCCAGGTCTCAACAGGGGGGATGGTACAGCTGGTGAACCAAGTGTTCATGACATAAGGCTTCTCAAATTACTCTAAAAAAAATTCTGTTTGTCACACCTGTAATAAACATCATGCACAAAGGGCTTTAAAGCCCAAACAAGGGAGTTTCCCTACACCACCGTATCCGTTTCATACTATCTGTATGGATTTCATAGAGTTGAATAAATGTGAAAATAAGAAGTATTGTCTTGTCATTGTAGATATGTTTTCCAGATGGGTGGAAGCCTTTCCAACTAAAAATCCAGACGCTACAACGGTAGCCAAAGTCCTTGTCAAAGAAATCATCCCTAGATTTGGCATTCCGGAAAGGATCTACAGTGACAATGGCACGCACTTCGTGAATCAGACCATACAACAGCTAAGTAAATATTTTGGAATTTCTTTAAAGAATCATTGTGCGTGCCACCCTCAGTCAGCAGGGCTAGTAGAGAGGCATAATGGGATTTTAAAAAGTAAGCTAAGGAAGTTAATATCAGAAACACAGAGAAATTGGATGTACTGTCTGCCCCTGGCACTATTGAGCATGAGAACTGCTCCAAATGCAAAAGGATTGACTCCTTTTGAAAAGTTCTTTGGAAGGGCTTATTATATACCTCAGTGGAAATCTCTCATGCCCGCAGACCAGGAAGCTGATGGTACATTAGCAGAGTATATGTGTAAGTTATTAAATTCTAAACATTTGTTGCAGTTAAATTCTGTTTCAGATAAAGAACGAACCAGACCGTCAGAAGTGGCAGTGCCCCCTGGAACTTGGATTAGGCTGAAGGTAGTCAAAAAGAAAAATTGGGCATCTCCAAAGTGGGAAGGTCCATATCAAGTGCTTTTGTCAACACCCACTGCAGTCAAGATCGTGGAGCGTGCCTCTTGGATCCACCCGACGCACTGTAAATTAGTTAGACTTTGAACTAGACAAAAATCTTGTCACATACCAAGAGTAAAAATGAGTCCAGAAGAAACAGGAATGCAGAACAACCCTTTCCTCAGAAGTATTGCATAATCATCCTGTTAACTGTACTAGTGACAATAATCTTTTTGCTGTGGCCTTTTCTTTTCCCAGCCACACAGACTGAACTGAATAAATGTGAAGCGTTACTCATAAACTGGCATCCAAACTTTAACACTTACCAGGCAATTAAATATGTGTATGCTGAGACTTTCAGTGTTTCGAATTGCTGGATTTGCACAGCGTTGCCGACATCATACGGGGGTTATTAATGACTACAGTCCCCTAGGGGTCAATGAGACCTGGGAGAACTTGATTTATGATACATCAACCATTACAGCACAAGATAAAATAGCATTGCATTTGTCTGTTCCACAAAAGGGAACTGTGTTTTTAGAAAAATTATATTGTTCAGGTGGGTTGGAGCAATTGCAATGTGACTGTTCCTTATAGATGTTATACTGAAGGAAACAAAGTAGATCTTCATTGTAATACAAACTATGATTCATTTCTTGGATTTATGCACAAAACACTTGAAGTAAAACATAATTCTGTTCTTTATAAACAGCTGTCTATAATTGATAAAAAAATGTTTCATGCAGGGCGAGTGTACATTCATAGCAAGGTTACCACTAAGGGAGTGGATTGTTGTTTTGTGTGTGGCAGAAAGGCATACAAATGGTTACCTGAGAATTGGTCCGGCAGTTGTTTTTTGGGTTACCTGGTTCCGGCCATACGACACACTGCAGTTTTGCCTCATGGGAAAATTCGAAATGTCCGAGAGGTCGTCAAGAAACTTGAGAATCCTGTGGGATGAATCGATGCGCGTTGGAAAGACCATCATTCCCTAGGCAAAGGACTGACCCACATGGACTTGAGTGATAGCGTTATATCGTGGGCAGGCATATCACCAGCATATGGAGCAGTGAAATCGATCTGGGAGCTGAGAAAACTGTCAACTTCTCAAAGTAATGAGCAACGCAACTTTTTCTGCTCTCGAATTGGTGACGGATGAACTGAATGCTATGAGAACTGTAGTGCTCCAAAACCGCATGGCTCTCGACTTCACCCTAGTGGCTAGGGGTGGTACGTGCGCTTTAATCCAAGAAGAATGTTGTTCATATATTCCTGACCATAAACACGAGATAGACAATCATCTTGAGGTGATTCAGCAAGTTTCTGCCATGACCAAACCAGGCCAGAATGCACTGATGGACTTTTTCTAGAAATGTTTTGGGGGGTGGGATACCATCCTAATGAACATCTTGATTGCCATTTGTGTAGGTATGCTCCTACTGGGAGTATGTGTTTGTTGTGGTATCCCCTGCATGAAAAGACTGATTAAAGATCTTATCGACATGTCAGTTTCTGAAACTTTATATCAAAGTACTGAGTTTGAAGAACTGTTAAGACTGAAAATGCTTTCATAAGTTTAAACTGAATGACTCTCAACTGCAAATCCTGAGTGGAAGAGGTTAGGAGAAGAAAGCAAACTGAATATGCTTATTTTGAAAGTAGAATAAAAGTATTGATAGGGGTGAAATGTTAGAAAAATATGTATTAATGTGTGTATTAGTAATATGCTTAGTGCATTCAGAATAAATGTGTTAACTCTTTTAGGCTCCATTTCATACTGCATAAATCTGTACAAACTGCAGTTGCCTTTTGACCTTGTACTGTCAGCTAAATCTTGCTTGTGCCTTGGAAATTTATTGAGAAGCAGATGATTTCTTCTTGCGTTAGGAAAATAATGAATAGAACAATACTGCTTATATGAAACTTAGACAGGAAGTTCCGCTGTGCCATGAGAACATACACAGCTGTAGAAGTAACCGATAATTAGGGCAAAGCCTGCTTGAAAATATGAACTGCAATCAGCATTTGCTTGTATCTGTATTAGAAAAGTACCTTGAAAAGTAACAGTCTACAATAGACGCTTGTAAATGAAGTACTGGTCACCAAGACCAGGTTGTTTTTCTAAGTTTCTCACAAATCTAGTCATGTCAGCAGAAAATCTGAAGTAACACCTGCTGTAGAACAATGCTTAAAGTTGTGTTTGATTATGTCAGCTTAGAAGGCCATGTCTTGTAAAACAGTACAATAATGAACATACTTCCTGTTAGTAGTTAGATAAATCCTTGTATTTGCATGTTTTTGTCTCCTTGCTGCAAGTAAATTAAAGTGCCTTAACTGAACCTTGCGTGTATTTGTCTTTGAAGTTTTTTCCTTTGACAGAAGCATTCCAGTCAGTGGGCACATGCATATAAGTACTGAGCACGTGCAAGCAAGAGTGCCATTTTGAGTGAGCAGCCAGAGTGAGAACATGCATGTTATGTAGTCAATCAGATAGTTTGTTCAATGTTCCTGCCATCCATCGTGATGTTTGTATGCAGTAAACTACTTAAATGAACACCCAAGCCTTAACGTCGTCTTAATGCACATAAGACGAGTAACAAGTACTAAGCTAGCTGCCCTTGCAAGTAATTTTAAGCCTAGTCAAGTTTCCCTTTTTGTGCTCAAAATAATCTTTCCCATTTTGTTCTAGGTTAGCCTTACCCATCCCATGGTCAATTATATATTACCCCTAATGAGAATAACTGTAATAGTACCATAGATAATTTCTATTAGTAGTACAGGGGTTAGTCCTGGGGTAAATTTTCTGTTTCCCATCCATAGATCTAAGTTGCGCTTAAAAATGAACAGGAATGAACTCTGTATGTTGGTGGGAAGTCTGTTCAATAGCAGCTGTATCCCCTGTAAAATATACCTGTCCCTCCAGATCATTCTATTGATGCAGAAGAGATTTAGATTCCCTTGACTGAGCATTTCTGATGCCATTTGACTTGCAGTAAATCCATCAGTAATGGGTTGTAGGATGCCTTGTATGCCAGACACTGGTCATCTGTTAGCAGTCTTTAGGATACAGAGTATAGTGACAGGGCTTTGAGTCGATCCATGTAGGGCATGTTTAGGCCTTGTATGCTTTAGTAAGGTATTTCTCTGGGCGTGTCAGTTGTTGCACGTGTCTGGACAGATGCATAAAAAAGGGGTCATTATATTCAATGATAGGCCTGATGAGGGCTAAATATAGGGGGACAGTGATATCCCTAGATCTTGACACAATCCATTTGTTTATAAGCTGCAGTAATAGAAGGACTTTTGATCAACATGCGTCTACTGTTGTAAGATAGTTGGATCACTGTCCATGTAAGTTCTCAAATCCTAAGCGAGCCAGCTCTTATGAGAGTATTGTCAATGTGGTAGTTTCTTGAGGTAGCTGACTTCCCAAAGGATACAATTATGCATTTTAGTCATTTTAGCTTCACACCATAATTTTAACACCAGTTATGTGAGACTAACCTTACTGCAGGATGGCTAAGTCATTTAGAGATTCAATGACTGTTACTAGCATACAGTTATCTGCAAAATTAGCCAGAGCCCTTTGGTATTTTTTCTTCGGAAAAGTAGATGCCCAACAGAAGAGGTCCCAGCACAGAGCCCTAGGAGGCGATGTCTGGTTTCTTTGTGGAGGTAACTTCTATTTTGATTTTCTGCATCCTATCTGTGAACACGTTGATATTCTAGTGGGCAACATACAAGTTTATTCCTATTTTTTTTAGGGTTTCTACTATGCCTGAAGTGGTATTGTCAAAATCTTTGGCTAGGTCGAGGGATGCAGAGTATGCCATTTTGTCTTCATCCATAGCTTTGGTGACCTTTACAGAAAAGTCCACCAGATTGAGTAAGCATCACCTGCCCTTGACAAATCCAAATGGAGATGGGTCTAGTGTTTGGAGGTTCTCGAAGTCCTGATTGATTAATTAAAGAAGTCTTTCCATGGCTTTGCATACGAGGCTGGCCAGACTTATGGGACTACAACTGCCTGGGTCTGTGGAGGGTACTTTTTAAGCAAAGGAATGACTGTAGCTGCATGGAACAGAATCTGTATGGAGGTAGAGATTGAACAGTGTGATATTGTCAATACCCATCAATTAGCTTTTGATAGCACTTTCAGGACTTCGGCTTGAGTAACAACTTGAGAGAACTCAGTTTCAGATTTTCCTCTGATAAAGCAGGGAAATGGTTAGATCTTCAGGGGAAAAAATTGTCTGTCTCTAGTAATCTAACCTTTAGAATGTTAAATAATCAAGGCTGTATAGTAAAATTTTACGGTGTGCATACAGTTTGGATGATTTTGTTGCATCTTTGCCTGCATTGCAAAAGTCTTGTATGAATATTTTCTGATTTGATTTGTCACTTATGAACTCTGGGTCCTCCTGTAGTGATCACATACAACAGACTATGATGGGGTACCTGAACAAGCAAGGGGGGGGGGGGGAGTACAAGGTCATACCCTCTTTGCCAGTTTACCATGATGGCTGGCTCTTCACCATTCTCTGACTCTTCAGTCCTCAAACTTGCTATCAGTTTGCAACAAAGTAGCAGACAAATTCGATCCTGGATAGACCCTTGCAAGTGGTAGATCATGTAGAGGTCTTCCAAGATTTGATCCAGATGTGGGGAACACAGAGTAGATTTTTCACCTTTCAAAACAGACCACTGAAAATTCTGCTCAAAATGTCTTTGCAGCTATGCTTGGAAGACGGATGCTGTGTCATTCCCATGGTCTGGAATGTTCCTGTGTGCATTTCTACCTTGTCTAGTGATTCCCAAGATATTAATACAAAAAGAATTACCGAAGATCATTGTTGTAACCCCATTTTGTCCCAGGCAAAGTTGGTTCTCCCTTTTAATGGAATTGGCCAAGGACATTTTCCACAAGTTTCCTCATAGACTGGATCTGCTCACACAGCATCAGGGGGGAAATGGTACACCGCAACTTGGAGCAATTGTAACAGCCTTGATAATTCTATTTTGATGCCTTTTAGCCATTTGTTACATGAAGATGTGCAGCAGGTGTTTAAGGAGGCTAGCAAATCTTATATTTTAAGTGGAAAAGGTTTGCAGTGTGGTGCCTAATCAATAAATGATTTCAAAAGGGTTTCAACCACTCTGCTTTTGAAATATTTGTGTGAACTACTTTAGAGATAGTTTGTCATATGCTTTTATTAAAGTGCATCTTGTGGCCATCTCAGCTTTGCTGCTCATGGATCCCCCTCTTTCATCTCTGTCAGTTTATGAAAGGAATGTTGCATGTGAGACCCCATTGAAACCAAATTCCTCCTTGGCTTCTCAACTTTGTTCTTGAAAAATTAATCTTGCCTCCTTTTGAGCCTGCCTGTCAGGCTGATTTTACAGGTCATTACTTAGACTATTGTGCTCTGACATCTGCAAGATGGGTCTCCACACTGCAAAGAGTTCATGGTGGGCCAGCCCGATATGTTTTTTCACAAGGATAGGATTGTGTTGCACACTAAACCGTTTGTGTAAAGTTGTTTCTGAATATACCTTGAATCAAGCCATCACTCTCCCAGTTTTCTCCTTATCCAAAAAAGGGAGAAAAGATTCTATGTACCTTGGATGCACACAGGCAGCTTGGGTACTACCTTGACACAACAAAGCCCTTTTGGAATGCTGAACAGCTGTTAGTCTCCTATTTAGGGGCTAAGAAGGGTCAGCCTGTCTCTTTGTAAACTTTTGTGTGATGGTTGTCTGTTTTCTTTTACTTCCACCATGGTAAATCTCTTCAGTCAAGGTAAAGGCTGACTCGACTAGGGCCTTATCCTGTTCAAGGGCATATTGGAAAGTTGTGGACTCAAAGCAGTGTAGCGGGAGCAACCTGGTCCTCTGTTCTTACATTCACAAAACCACTACAAACTGGATTTCTTTTCAAGATCCGTAGCTGGCTTTGCTAGGACCATTCTCTGTGGACTACTCCTGGATCCTTATCCTTCCACCTTCCAGGTGGGGTAAGCTTTGGGAATCTGCTCATAATGCCACCAAGACAGTAAGAGTGATTAACTTAGTACAGCTGTGCAAGTCCTGCTTAGCTGTAACATTTAGATGTAATTCCTTACTGCCTCAGTGGCAGCATCCACCTGCCATCTCCCAGATTGTGCATAGTTGAGATGGCTGTTGACCTCTAAGACTTGGTTGTGGTATTTTTTATATGGTATTCTAATTGGTTATGAATTTACTATTGCTATATGGCTCTGGCTTCAGGTACTTTGCTCTCTTTTGTAGAAGCAAAAAAAAAAAAAAAAAAGCTGAGCACTCACTCCTAGTGACAACTGAATGCTTCCCTGTCTGAATATACTGAGCCAATCAGCTGTCACAAGAAGAGAGAGGGAATTGTTTGTGACCAAAAATGCCTCGAGTATGCTTCTGATAATCCTTTAGGTTTGAGACTAAGGCTGATACTTAAAGAAAATATACTTTGAGCTTCTGAACTTGGAAAATCTTAAGCCTGGCACTATCCTTCCTCCAGTTTTGTGGGGCACTTGAAGATGTCTTTTTAGCTGCTTCGTTGTCCTTAGATTTCCACCTACCAACTCCCAAGACTCTTTAACAGGTTTTAGAGTTCGGATGCCTACATATATCTTGACAAAAATCCTACTGCTGATCATGCTGTCTGTTCTCTGGACCCTGACAAATGCACCAGAACCTTTCCCCTCCTCTTAACCCTATTTCTAAAAAGGACAGCAGAACCTTTGAAGGTCATGGTAAAAAAGGTATACATATCTGACACTTGTGCTTTTAGAGCCATCGGTTGCTAAACCCACATGACTTTTTATTCTGTCTGTTCTAAACAGCATGGGACTATCTATGGCAAATCTTCCTGTTTCTTACATAAAGTTTAAATGGGCATGCTTAATTCTGGCTTTCATGTCCCCTTTGCTGACTGGTCACGAGTGCCTGGGCTTTAACTGTTCAGAAAGACAGTAAAGCAACCGCACGTACGGCAAGTGTGCGGCTCAAACCAGTAGAACCAAACCAAAAAAAGAAGAGCCAGCACAAATCCTGTTGGAAAATGTGTATTAAAAAATACACATAATATACGCCATGATAACAGACTGCATATATACATATGCAAAAAAACAAATTACATAGACCGGTTTCGGCTAAACAGCCTTCCTCAGTGTAACAAAAATAATAAAGAAGATTGCATTCCGAAGCAGCCCATAAATATATAGGTGTACCATTAAGACAGAGACCAATGAAAATAACACACAAATTAGGTAATCAGAACTGTTCATTTAAACTTGGAGGAAAAGCCCACCCAGTTTAACAATCCACTTTTTTTTCTTTAATGTCTAAAACTTGTAAACCAGCTCGATCATTGTTTTTATGCACAATACAATCAATAATATTAAATTTAAACGAACCAGTCTGATGATTACAGGATATGCTTATATAGTGCACTAGTTTGCTTATGTATCCTAATATCATTCAAGTGTTCACGAATTATAAGCCTGAAAGGCCTGGAAGTTTGTCCCACATAAAAAGCTTGACAAGAGTAACTAGCCAAGTAAATAATCCAAGTTTAGCTGCAATTGCCAAAAAAAATTGTCATAAACATTTGAAGTGTTTTTACTAGAAAAACAAGTGGTTTTATATATGTGTGAACAACTTGAGCAATGACCACACAGATGACAACCTACTAACTTCTGCCCAGTGATGGTCCTTTGTGTCAATATTTTATCTCGCCAAGCCCTTTTATAATGTCTAAACAAAGACCCCAAGGATCTGCCCCTACGAAAAGAGAAGGCACATTTATCATCCAAGATGTCCATAAAGGGACCCCCCCCCAAAATTGTTCCAGTGTCTAGAAATAATATCCATAAAGAATAGAGGGGGGAGGAAACATAAGGGTCCCTCCAGATCTGGAGGGTATTCTGAGAATGATAATTCAGAGTTAAATGGTTCTACCAATGTACATAACATTTCCTCCTATGCCTTATCTGATTTACAAATAAAAATCTTGAACAAAGGTCTAAGTTTTGTGCCTAGTATCAATGTATCCGAAGCAGAGTTTGCACAGGATGTTGTCAGTTTGTCACCTGCTCAATTTACATTTGTTTTTCAAGGACCAGGATGCCCCTCATGATGATAATATTTTCTGTTTTCGGAAATCTACGTTCAAGCCCACCATGTCACCAGTTGTCGATTTTTCAAAACAGGGTCCTCAGGCATTTGCAGCTTGGCAATGATTGTGTGATGCATGGTAATATTACGAGGGCAGAATGCCTCTGTATAGCAGAACTTAAGTCTAATAAATGACATTGTCGTTTTGCCAGCTGACAAGGGAGGAGCGGTGGTGGTCCTAGATTGGATAGATTATCAGGAATGTCTTAAACAGATAATGGATCGTAAATATTATATGATCATGCCCTTAGATCCCACCATGAAATTCAAGTCTGAGATTGACAGTTTTTTGGATAAAGCAGTCGAAGAGGGTATTATCCCTAGAGAGACTTGTTTTCATCTGAAGGTGGACCACCCCAAACAACAATACCTCTGCTTATTGCCCAAAATCCATAAGGACCCTGTTCATCCCCCTGGGCGACCCATTGTTTCTGTTAGGGGCTCATTAACAGAACCCCTTTCTGAGTTCCTTACTCAACATCTGAAACCTTTGTTGTCTCGTATACGATCACGGATTCATGACACAACACAATTTTTGGGAATTATTTGGGATATCCAATTGGAATCCGAATGGTTGTTGCATACTTTGGATGTCACCTCCCTGCATTCTAATATCCCTCATTGGACGGGCCTAATGGCACTTCAATATTGGCTTGACAGGGCTAATTTATATAGACCAGGATTTAACACCTTTCTAGTATGTTTAGCAGAATATGTTCTGGATAAGAAAGTTTTTTATTTCCAGCAGCAGTGTGTTTGGCAAGTTCGCCGTACGGCAATGGGGGCATCTTTTGCCCCCATGTATGCCGATTTATTTATGGCCTATATAGAAAAGGCACTCATTTATGATAGAAGTCATTTATCTTGATGAAATGGATATTTGGAGATGATATTTTGATGACTGTTGGCTTGTGTGGAGGGCTGATGCTGGGTATCTTGAGGAATTTGTGGAATACCGGAATGAAAATATTTGGGGTATTGAGTTAAGATTAACTTTGCATCAACAAGAGATTACATTTCTATATGTTTTGGTCATGCGTACTCCTTCTAATACTTTAGAAACACAGGTGTTCCTCAAATTTCCTCAATATAACACTCTACTACATACATCTAGCTTCCACCCCCAACATGTCATCAGGAATATCCCAAAGTCTCAGTTTCTCAGGGTTAAAAGAATATGTTTTAGCACTGCCACTCACGAGCTTTTTAAATCGGATTTATATGCCAGATTTAGAGTCCGAGGATACAGGGTTGGTGACATCCATGTGGCCAGTCAGTATGTGGAATTACAGGATAGATCTGAATTAAGATATAACTAACGTGTTTCTGCTCAGGAGTTACAGATTAGACTAGTTACTACTTATGTCAAAAATACCAACTCCTTTATGGATATTATTTCTAGACACAAATATTTTGGGGGGGGTCCTTTTATGGACATCTTGGACAATAAATGTGCTTTCTCTTTTCGTAGGGGCAGATCCTTGGGGGTCTTTGTTTAGCCATTATAAAAGGGCTCAGCGAGATAAAATATTGACACAAAGGACCATCACTGGGCAGAAGTTAGTAGGTTGTCATCCGTGTGGTCGTTGCTCAAGTTGTTCACACATATAGAAAACCACTTGTTTTTCTAGTAAAGACACTTCAAATGTTTGACAAATTTTTTTGGCAATTGCAGCTCAACTTGGATTATTTACTTGGCTAGTTACTCTTGTCAAGCTTTTTATGTGGGACAAACTTCCAGGCCTTTCAGGCTTAGAATTAGTGAGCACTTGAGTGATAATAGGATACATAAGCAAGCTAGTGCACTATATAAGCATATTTGTAATCATCAGACTGGTTCGTTTAAATTTACTATTATTGATTGTATTGTGCATAAAAACAGTGATCGAGCTGGTTTACATCAAGTTTTAGACATTAAAGAAAAAAAGTGGATTGTTAAACTGGGTAGGATTTTTCCTCCAGGTTTAAATGAACAGTTTTGATTATCTAATTTGTGTGTTATTTTCATTGGTCTCTGTCCTAATTGTACGTCTATATATTTATGGGCTGCTTCTGAATGAAATGTTCTTTATTATTTTTGTTACACTGAGGAAGGCTGTTTAGCCGAAACTGGTCTGTGTAATTTGTTTTTTTTGCAAATGTATATGCAGTCTGTTATGGTGTATATTATGTGTATTTTTTAATACACTTATTTTCCAACAGGATTTGTGCTGGCTCTTCTTTTTTTGGTTTGGCTTTAACTGTTCAGCACAATTTATTCCTTCAAGTATCGTTTGAGTGGAATACAGTGACAGATTGTGAACTGATCCAAGACAGACTGTCACAGGTGGATGCTACACTGAGAGGTATACCATAATGGGGGATTCCTCATCTGTTTATCTCCAAACTCAGCAGACCACTAACAGTTCTGCAAAAAAGGCAAGGAAGAAAGACTGCTTCACAATTCCCTGAATAGGGAATTTTCCTTTGTGCCTTAGAAGACTGCTTCACAATTCCCTGAATAGGGAATTTTCCTGTGTGCCTTAGTCCCCTCTCCCCCATTCATTTCTGAAGTCCTGCAAATGCTAAGGAAGACCTCAAGGATGTTGGTGACTGACCCGGACAAAACTGGTTCTCCTTGCTTATTTTGGTGCCCAAGGGCAATCACCATAAGTCAGACTACATTATATATATATTTTTTTTTCCTCAGGGCATGCAGCAGGTATTGAAGGAGCAAGAACACCTGATACCAGGAAGTCTAACTTATCCAAATGGAACGGATTCTATTTTGTGCCAAAATAGAGCACTGTACACATCTTGGGTGGGAAAACCCTGGTTTTGCAGTACCTGTGTGAATTGCTCTTTTCTGGCCTAGCGTATGCTTCAGTAAAGATGTATCTATTGGTCATTTCAGCTTTTTTGCCACTGAATCTCACCACTACTTTTTCATGTCGGTTTCTAAAGGGTGTTTTGCTTATAAACTACAAAGAAAGAAGTTGGCTCCTGATGAGATTCAAATTTTTTAGAAAAACTGACTCAACCTTCCTTTTGGACCTGCCAGCAGAGCTGGTCCACAATTAACTTGGAAGACTTACCCACCTAGCTAAAGGTCTAAAAGTATCTGATTTACAGGCTTTTGGGACAATGTGGGTCTTGGAACAAACTCTTCCTTTTGTATCTGTAAAGTGATTTGCATGTACACTTAAACTGTCACTCCCTCCCTATTATCTTAATCTCCAAAACAAGGGAGCAAGAGACTTATTTAGCGGCTTGCTGTTCTTAGATAGTGGAGCTTTTATTTGGATAAAACTAATGAACTTTCATCTTGTGATGGGAAAGAAGGGACACAGTTATATGGCTTTCTGTTTCCATTCAGTTCTGCTATTCCAACCATGACAAAAACATCTAAGAATGTACAAGCTCAGTCTACCAGGGCAGTTGCCACTTCTGGAGTATTTTGAAAGGTGTAGACTCTACTTTTGGAAGAAGTTAACTGGTCATCCATTTACACATGTTTTCTCTGGATTAAGGACTGGATTTGACAGGGCTGTACTACTGGCCATTCTGGACTTGTGGTTCAGCCCCTCCACTTTATTAAACTTTGGCAGTCATTCCCTTGATAATAAGTACTGCAACAATGATCTTAGGAAACCACTGTAACAGTTGTGTAGGAAATATACTATAATAGAGCCTGGGAGTAGGGAGGAAGAGAATGAAGGGCCTGAGGGAGGTAGGGGTACTCCGTGATTTGGCATAGTCATTCCTTTGCAGGAGGCTGCGTTTTTGGATGGAACTACTACTCTTGGTTTAGAAGAATTGTCTTGACAGTCCTTCCATACCCCCAATTTTTCATTTTCAGCCAGGGTAGAGTATTGTTACCAATTGATGTACTTTTTGCCTCCTATATTCTCTGTTAAAACTTTACATAGAGCTGTGGTTATCAGCCTCCTACTTTTTAAGGCAAGATTGCAGAGTTTTTGGTGCATCCATATGTTCCTGTTATACAACAACTTCACTTTGTGGGTAGGGTGGATGTGTGGCATGTGAGGAAGGAGCTTGAGCTTTGTAGATTGGCTTAGACACACTGCTATTCTGACTGGTAAGTTGCACTGATAATGAATATTACAACAGTGATTTTTCTGAATGTCTGATATGGGTAGGTTTCCTACACAATTGCACTTTTTCATATAATGACTACAAATTAAATTTTGAAAGTCTTCGATGGAGAAAAAAGGGGAGTTTGAGTTTTTCCTAAAGCAGAAGATTAGAAAGAAGATGGAAATCAATAACCAAGAAAATCTAAAGGTGTTACTAATAAATGCTAGGAGTCTAAACAAAAAATCCACTCCCTATAAACTCTCCTCACTCTAGAGAATGCTGATGTCTCTGGCCACTGAAATGGTTTCAAGCCCTGGAGAACCCACCAGCAGTGTAAGACTAATGCCTTCCACACATTTAAGCCAGCTACTACTGTACAGACTGGGATTAAAGGTGGAAATGTCTCAATTTACAGCAAAAATAAACCTCAAAGCTAGTCAAACAGGACAATACACTTAATCTTCTCCATATTAAAATCACCATAGGCAAATTCCTATACCACTTCATTGCAAGGTATAGGTCTCACTCTGACCCAGGAAACCCATAACATGTATTTATACTTATTAGAAACCTTCACTATCCAACCCAGTACCATATTTATGGGAAACTTTTGTTACCTTTTCTGTTAACTGAATCTTATATGACACCAAAAATACAGGCAGAGAGATTTTTGGGTTTTGTAAACACAAATTCTGAATCAGATTGTCAGTACAATGACAGGGATGCAGACATACTGGATCTGGTCCTCAGTAATGAGTGCTGCACACCCTCTAGTGTAATGTCTTCTCTGGCAAGGTCAGACCACAACATGGTCTCCTTTGAAGTAAAAATAAAACCTGGTATCCCTGCTAACCTTGGAATATTCAGGAACTACTCTAAGGTTAACTTCCTACTGTTAAGTGATAACTTGTCAACATTTCAAGCTGTCATAAACCCTGAGATCACTGCTGCCTAAGTGGAGCTGTTGTAGAAACACTATACAAGCATGTTAATCACTGCACAGAGGCACTTCTACCCGCCAGGAAGAAGTACAGAACTAATACAAAAAACAAGCCACCCTGGTAGAATTACAGCAACATTAGGCTGTATAACAAAGAAGAAAATAATAGCAACATGTAGGAGGTGTAGCACCCAGCAGGATAAAAGTGTGCTCCTCGAACTAAACAAACAGCTCTTAGGACAAATAGTTTACTAATGTCAAATTTGATGTAAACTTGGTCTCCCAGGTCAAGGGCAATCACAAGGCCTTCTTTAGCTATGTTTGCTACATCAAATACTGTGCACAGTTGTGTGCAGAGCTCACTGTTAATGGAGCCACCTATACTGAGCCAGAAGGTATAGCAAATCTACTGGTTGACAAACTCTGCTCCAACTTTACCCATCTGTCCCCCTCAATCTCCCCTCAGAAAATACCATTAAATATAACTCCCCCTGCTTTCACTAGGGAACAGGTCCTTGATCTCTCCCAAGCCAAGAACACTGTATCAGTGGGCCCAGACAATATCCCAGGATGCCTTCTAAATAGCAACAAGCAGGACCTGTCAGGCCCACTGGAATTACTAACTGCAGCCTTCAAACAGGCATTGTGCCTCGTGATTGGAGAACAGCAACAGTTATCCCTCTGCACAAAGCTGGCCATGTACAGAGACTGGAAACTACAGACCCATAACTCTCCCAAGTATCATATGCAAAGCCATAGAAAGCATTATTATGGAAGTGATCAATAATGACAGAAAATCTCCAGATACTGGACCCAATCCAGTTTGGTTTTGTTAAGGGCAGGTCATGCCTTCTCAGCCTGGTGGACTTCTTTTGAGAAGGTCACCAAAGCAATGGATGAGAACAGAATGGTACTGCCTACCTTGACCTGGCTGAGACATTTGACGCATTACCCTACTTTGGGCATTGTTGACCAAACTCAAGACATTATATATAAACCTGTATGTCACCTGGTGTATAGACAGCTGTCTCACAGAAAGGATCCAGGTAGTTAAAATTGGGGAGTCCACCTCTGCAAAGAGACCAGTTACAAATGAAGTCCCTCAGGTGTCAGTACTGGGACCACTCCTTTTTGACATTTACTTCTCTGGCATCAAGGTCAATGTCAGTGGCCTCTGGCTGACTAAATTTGCAGATAATTGTCAATTAGGAACAGTCACAGAATCCCCAACTGACGCAAATGTTCTGCAGGAAGGGCTGACCTAAAAAAATAACTGGTTTTAGAGCCATGGACTAAAACTAAATGCCAAGAAATGCATAATAGTTGCCATGTTTGGATGACTTCCTGAAGGATACTGTCATATATTGATAGCACACTCCTAAGAATTGACCCAGGAGTCAGGGACTTGGCGAGAAACAATCTAGTCTTTGACTACATGTCTACAGTAGAGAGGAAATCATTGTATGTTGTGCAATTTATAAACAATTGTATCACATCCAGGGCTAAGGAGGTTATTCTCCACTGTATTCAGCATTCATCAGACCTGTCCCTGAGTACAGTTCCCCTTTTGGTATGTACTGGACCAGATGCATTTAACATTTGGAACGGCCACAGAGATTCCCTACTAAAGGAATAGAGGGGCTTAAGTAACATGTCCTATGCAGACCCCCTCAAGGTCCTATCCCTGTATTCTGTCTCCTTCAGGCTGTTGAGGAGGGAGCTATGCCTGGCATACTTAACATTGAAAGACCCCAGCTTAATGGACCTCCTGCTTATCCTCAAAACAAACAGTACTGGAATTATTTGTTCTGAAGACTTGAACCTTGCCTGTGATAGAAGTAGGACCTACTGGAGAGCCTGGTATGTATCCCAGAGACTACCCCTTCTCTGTAACAGACTTCCCATCCATTTGAAGCAGAGTTCCTCCCTAACCCAGTTCAAGTGCAACTTGGACAGCTAGATGGGGAACAGGAATTTCATCCCTGACTTGGCACCCATGTTTCTAATGGACATGAGGTTCATCTCCCAAGCCCCCTGCTCACACTTAAGGGTACCAGAGCTTGTCAGATTTGGGATGCATGGTGAAGCTTTAAAAAGCCCTTGTGGTCTTTAGCCTAGTACACACTAGTGAACCTATGGAATTGGAGGTTTGAGGTGCTTCAACAGGTGATCTAATTTTAGTGCAGTACGATTATCATTTTAAATTACTCTTATTTTTTTTTTCTGCCTCAGACCAATAGTTCTGGTTGCCTTTACTGTAATCCTTGCTGCATTCTTGAGTTATTGAAAGATAGTCATTTTTGGAGTGCAGTCTTTCCATATGTGCCAGGAATTCATCTTTGGGTGTTAAAGGGCATTTTGATCTGTCTGTGTGTAATACAGAGATTAAAGTCCATAGTAAGAAAGATGTTTATGAATAATTTTGTGTCTATGCCTTTAAAGAGAATAGTGACTGCTGGTAGGTTAATATGACTACAGTATGGATCTAAAGCTAGTCAAGCAATAGATGCTTATCCTTTGAGAACCGATAGAATTTTGATCCTTTTAAAGGATCAAAGACCGTAAAGAATGGCCATTGACAGTAATAGTAGTGTCTGATATTACTTACACATGCTTGGTGAATTTGTAAGAATCCCTTCGTTAAGCATTACTGTGTTTGATGGTGTATGACTGTAGCTTGTGGTACTAGTTATGACAGATAATGTAGCATGGGTTATTTCTTTTTAATGACTCAAGCCAATTGAGACTGTGCTTGAAGTATGAATTTTTAAGTCTAGAGGGATGTTTATAAACGTTTTTTGGAATGGCTTTAGAAGATGGTAGGATACAAATGGAACAAGTACATAATGTTGGTGTAGATCAAGTTTCTTAAAAATGTTCTGAATAGGAAGAGGAATACAGCATCCTTAGTATATGCATTTTTTATTTATTTATTTTTTTGTAGGTAGCCTAGTTGCAGACTGCCAAGAGATTGCTGCTGTACATTAGCAAGTTAGAAAACTCCAATGAAATGTTTTAGCCATCCTTTCACTGGTCATTTAACATGCTATAATGTCACTGTCTTAAAGTTCTAACAGGCCAAAATAGTAAAAAGGAGTTAACTGCTTCCATACACAAATTCAGTTTATAAAGAAAAGCAGTTTTGTAACATTTCCGTGTGTGCATTCTGATTTTTTCTTTCGTAAAATCAATTCATTGTGTCAGATCTTTGCAGAGTGCATCATGTTTGTGGTTTTTGCATTATAAATGCCTCAGCTTTTACACTTTTTAATTCTCCATGGGATTTCCATATTGTCTCCATTTCCTTTGCCTAATCAACTGATGATGTGACTTCAGGGATGAGATCCACATACCCACTCACTGATCAAGAGCCCTAGGATCCATTTGCTCCTGCTTGGGTTGCCTTTTTAGTGCAGCTGTTCTGTGGAAGGTGAGAGTTGGGGAGTAGGCTGGGAGCTTGTCCTGTGGAGGTTCCTGCCTCATTCCACCTGATCCTCCCAAAAGGCATCTTGGCAGATTCTTTGATCTCTGCTTGGTCAAGGAGAAATCAGTATGCTGATCTCCCCATGTCACTGGTGCTCACACCACTTGAACTGTGCAAGCCTACCCATCCTCCTTCAGAAGTCCCCAGGAGATGTTGCTTATGTGGTGGACCTAGCTTCCTCCCTTACTTGTCCCCTTCAGCACATTTTCTCCTGACACTTGATGCATATTTTTGCAAATGGATTTTCAGGGGCACCTCCCTAAAATGTGCTAGGTTGGTATAGGCCTTTCTTCCCTTACAGGTGCACATGCACACTGTCTTTACCCAAAGATAAATACACTTACCATTTCTCTGCCATCAGAGGTTTTATTTCAGGTTGCTTTCTTCATTGCTGAAGAAACCTTTTTTAAAGGACAACAATGGGATTCTGTTATTAAATGGCCCGACTTCTCTGTTTTTTTTCTCCATATTTACTGTCCTTGTTATGAATACAGTACAGCATGTAAAATATTTTAAATACTGTTTTTCTCTACTGGAACAGTACCTTACTGTACTGTGGTGGTTTCACTTTCAGAAAACGTTTGTCTCACCCTTGTAAAGCTTGCTGCAGTCTGTTTCATTGGAGTCATCAACATCTATGAATACAAGTAGTTTTCTGGACAATTCCTTCCCCAAACTGACATTTCCACGACCTTCCTAAAAGTCCACCCATGCTGCGATGTCACAGCAGCCTGGTCCTTTCCCCTACCCATACAGAAAGTAAAAGCTAGAACAAGGAAACAGTACACGAGTCAAGTCTCCTGCTGTGGGCTGTCAATCACAGGTTGTAACAGCTCAACTTACCATTAGCACTTTGACAGCTACTAACGTTAGGTGGGATGGGAGATAAGTCAAAGTAGTACACTTCAGGCTTCACAAAAACATTGCAGTTTGGCCACTCTAAAAAGCAGCAGCAGTAAAAAGCACTTTGAAAGTCTGTTTTGTGGCATTTGCACTGTTTGTGTTTTAAGTAGTCAATGAATGGCATGAAATGTTACTTAAAACTGACTGAAAGACAGCACTGTATGCATGTAAAAATCAGTGCTGTGACAGGAAGAAATAGGCATACATGACATAATTTATTTACAGGCAAGCACTGCATGATGGGGCAGACTAAACAATCAGAATTATTTCAAGATGCCAGACCCAGTGTGGTCAGACTCAGAAATTGCATATAAAAATATTTAAAAACCTGTAAATAGTCCCAGAGTGGTGTTAAAATGTAGGAAACATCAAACCATGATGAAAGAAACCTTTTTGTTTGAGTCTCTGGGTGTGGTTCTCCTATATATAGTTCTTTTAAATTGAAGACTGATTATCCATTTTTATTTATGCTTGAACTGGTTGGGTATGCTAATCCAAACGATCTGTTTCATGTATAACATACATGTGCAACAGTTGCAAGAAAGCAGTATGTGTGCAGTAGTAGTGTTAATCTACACATTAAGAAATGTACAGATGCATATATGCTTAGTTTGAATGTGTTGAGTAAATTGCAGAAAGTTTATCAGAATAGGATTTTCTTTGCAAATCATCTACAATGTGGGTTGGCTGTCTCCTAGTTTAACATCAAAGTCCTTTGATCATGCTACTGTAAACAGTAATATATTAAGTTTAATGTAATTGTTTTTCTATTTAGAATACAGGTCAACAGAGAAGGCAGTAGATGCAGAATTGTCATCTGCGACAGCAGCAAACTTGGTAGATTTTGGAGATGAAGCTAAAAGCTCACAGAGTGGCTTCAGTGAAAATCAAGTGCACTTGGTGGCCGATCATTCTAACAAATGGAACAGTATGTCTGTAAATAACAATATAGTCTGGGTAAGTCTGCTTGCTGTTTAGTTTTGTAAACAGACATATTAAACATCCATTCTTTACACTTTACAAATGTAGAACGTCCTTCAGAATCATCAGAATTACTTGGAGGTGTTTGAATAATTTTAGTAATGTATTTAATGGATGAAGAGAATAAATTGATGCTTGGAGAAGCTGGTGCTGCAATCCTTAGGCAGAACATAGCTGTTTAGTTTTGTAAACAGACATATTAAACATCCATTCTTGACACTTTACAAATGTAGAACGTCCTTCAGAATCATCAGAATTACTTGGAGGTGTTTGAATAATTTTAGTAATGTATTTAATGGATGAAGAGAATAAATTGATGCTTGGAGAAGCTGGTGCTGCAATCCTTAGGCAGAACATAGCAGTTTTTACTTCTCTGTGTTATGGACTTAGAGTTAATGCTGATCTGGGCCTAACTTTGGTGGCCTCCTGCAATGAAATAACAGTTGAAATTGCGTACTTCAGAATTGTGTAGCTGCTCTGCTTGAAGGATATATGCTTCTGTGAGTAATACATTTAGTGTCATACTGTCATACATACATACACACATAGTGTCAGACTAGCCTAGGACTCCTAGCCTCTGTCCTCCCTATTTTTCATTCAGTCACACAGTTTGGATCTTGAGCCTAATAGTTGTCATAGGAAAAATTCTGCATTCACTGCCTAAAATGCCACAACTTAGTCCAGTTGTCAAATCACTCTCCAGAACATGTAGTGAAACTGTCCATACTCCAAAGAAGCACAACATAAGGCATTACCATAAGCAGTGTTTCATACCCGCTGCCCTCAGGAGATGCAGAAAAGAGCTCAAAGCCTGCATCTCTGCTCTGAAGATGATGGCTCTCAAGAGTGCTTACCTGAAGTACTAGCAGAGTGGTCCTTTACTTGAACCCGATCATTAACTGATTGATGGAAGAAGGTGAGAGGAACTGGAAACAAGTTATTGAAGTCTCACTATGCAGATTCCATGTAAGAGTTAACTTTTTCCACAAAGTAAAAGTTCACTATCAGCTAGTGAGGGAATTGAATCATTTTCATTGGTCATTAGCAAGAATTATGGAATGCAGAACCCTGGCAGCAGTTTTTGGGTAAGTGAATAATAACCTGGGTGCCCACATTGACTTACTCATGTTAAAGTATCTGAAGCATGACTGGTGATCATCCAGCTCGTATAGAGCAATCCCTTGAGGATCCCACACATAAAGGCAGCACGATTGAACTCTGGATGGGGGGCTACTCTCCTACCCATCTTCCATGGGGGTTAGATAATACCAGCTAGTTTGACTCCCATAGGTTCTTCTCTTGATTTGGACCTGTGGGGTGGCAGTGATATTGGTCATGAAGGCATTGCTTTACTTCTGGTTACACTGTGCCTTATGGGTGCAGTAGCACATAGCTTGGAATAGATTGCAGCATCAGCTTCCTCTCAAGCATCATGCCAGCACTGACACTTGCTAGCATTCTTTATCTCCTTGCTTGTCACCTGCTTGCCACTTCATATATTAGGTAGTTTTAGAGCACCATGTCCTGGTGGTAGGAGAATTTTCCCTTTTTCTCTGCCAGTATCATAGGAAATGGTTTAAGGATCCAGAGGTCCTTGTTTGAGAGAGCCAAGGATCTCTCCTCATTATAGCTTCTCCTCCTCCTTTGGGGAGCCTTGAAGTTCAAGGAGAGTACTGCTGAATGGCCCATTGCCTAGACATGCCTACATCAGCAGTATTTAGGTAAGAAAGATTAGAGAATACTTGTTTCAACTATCCTACGAAAATACATGCCCCAAAGAATGATGATTTTTATAATCTAGTTAAATCTATATTCTGATTACTGTTCTGTAGGAAATTGAATGCCCTCCTGTATATCTCTGAAGTTTAGTGAATTCCTGACTGAGCATCCGGTGGCTAATTCCTGATTTTTTTTTTTTTTTTGCCTTTGGTTTGGTGTATATCCCAGAAACCACAGCATGTGCTACATTGTCTGTTAAAGAAGTCAGTGATTTTAGACAAACTGTGCAAAAGTATGTTCTTTGCTGCTTCCTTTGAATTGATATCCTTACACTGGCAACAGATGGTCAATCCCAGTTCTAGTCCTACCTAGCATACCATGCTGTAAAAGTAATCGGACCTCCCTAAATCTTGTGAAGAGATTCTAGAAAAAGACCTTTCACATTTTCATTAGTTAGGCTTGACTTTGTAATGTTTTGATAGTATTAGGAGTGCTGCAGGCTGAGGAATGTGCCTGCAGTGCATTAGGTGGCATGGGCACTCCTTCAGAAAGAGATCAGATGGGTCATTCTGGATGCTTATCTGATCTTTTTATTAGAGAGATCAGATGGGTCATTCTGGATGTCTCCTTCTGGGATTACATCTTTGGAAGAGTAGAGTCCTTCAGAACAGAAAACGCGTTAACCACCACCCTATCCCCAGCTTTCTGTCTTAATTTGCTGAGCCATTTGGTACTGCCAGGCCTGTTTGTTCTCAGGTGGGAACAGAGGTGGTAATTATGTAGACTGGGGAAAATTTAACTAGGACACCAAGAAAATCACCCTGCTTTTCCTGTGGGGACACTGGGGAATGCCTTTTCCTAAGAGGAGGTATGAGGAAAATCTATGGAGGAGAATGAAGTAACTCTCCATGACAGCTGACTATAGGTGCTCCTGACTTGGATGTTCATGATTTTGCAGGTAAGTTAATGAGACTTGATGTTGAACAAGTATGATGATTCCTCAAGCTGTATGATAAATCTATGGCAATACCATGGAAGGCAAGTGTATCCAGCTCATGATGTCAGCAAATTGAATGATTTAAGTTTTCAGCCCAGTTGTACACCCATGGCACTATGTGGAACAGGAGTGTCACTTGCTTCCATGAGTGATGTAAACCCTCAAGACAACTCTGCTATCCTTGACACCTGTACTCCCCTGGGGCTTTAGTCTCCTCTGGGGTTCAACAATGTGAATATGGATCCTGCATATGCACCCCTTGCCTCCCAGGAGAGATGAGCTGGCAAAGCTGCCCCACTCCTCTTATCCCATATGCCAGTTCTAGCAGGCCCATGATCTGCTAATCAAGCTTGTCACACGAGTTGTATTCAGGACTTAATCCTCCAAAGCTGGTTACGAAAATAAAATTGCCAAAGATTCCAAAGACAACAACAAGGCATTCTATAACTGTCAAGAATCTAAATGGCAATGCTCAGATCTGCTCTGAGCTAAAACAGAATGGCATTAAATATACTGATCCCAAGGATATTGCTAATATCTTGGCAGATCGATTCAGTGCCAACTTCACCCCCCTCTCACCCCCTAAATGGCCCATCTCAATACCGGAAGAGCCAAATTCAGGTAACAGCCACACAAGTAAAAAACACACACTCCAAAACTAAGAATACTGCATCCATGGGACCAGATGACATCCCAGGCTGTGTACTACATGAACTACAATATGAACTGGCACCTCACCTAAGTGTCATGCTTAATCATAGCCTCACCTCAGGTTTCGTGCCCACTGAGTGATGCACAGCTACAGTTATCCCACTCCACAAGGGGGATCCACCTTGGATCCTGGAAACTACCATCCCATCAGCCTGACAAGCCTTATCTGCAAGGCCATGGAGTGTATTATCATGGAACTTATAAACAAAGACATTGGCAACCTTCAAACACTGGACCCCACCCAGTTTGGGTTCGTGAAGGGCCAATCTTGTCTCCTGAACTTGATTGATATCTTCAAATCAGTCTCCAGAGCCATGGACAAGGGTAAGGTGGTCCACACAGCCTATCTAGACCTTGCCAAGGCCTTTGACACCATCCCCCACTCTGGAATCATAGATAAACTTACTAAGCTGGGCATTAATCCCTACGTCACCCAATGGGTTGCTAACTGGCTTACTGATAGAACCCACACTGTAAAAGTAGCCGACTCCAAATCCAGCTCCAGACAAGTGACAAGTGGAGTACCTCAGGGTTCAGTCCTGGGACCGCTCTTGTTTGGCATCTACTTCTCTGAAGTACAGGCCAACACTAAGGGACTCTGATAACAAAGTTTGCAGATGACTGCAAACTGGGAGCCATTATTGAATCCCCAAATGATGTGGATACTCTACAAAAGGGCCTTACAGAAATAGATGCTTGGTGCCAGAGCCATGGGCTCAGGCTCAATGCCAAGAAATGTATAGTTATCCCCTTTGGGAAAAAACATGTATCCATGAATTACCATATAGGTGGCAGTACACTAAACACCGAAAGTTTGATAAGAGACTTAGGGACACAGGTGGACAGTGGTCTCACCTTCGATAACCACATCGCCACAACAGTCAGGAAATCCTTCTATGTGGCACACCTCATCACCAAGGGCTTTTCATCCAGAAAAAAGGAGGTCATTGTCCCACTGTACTCATCCCTCATTAGACCCATTATAGAATACAATGCTTCATTTGGTATGTACCTCTCAAGACATCTGCAACAACTGGAAAGGCCACAGAAATACCTCACTAAAAGAATCACAGGCCTAAAGCAGATGCCCTACACTGACCGCCTTTAAAAACTCCAGCTATACTCTGTCGCATATAGTCTACTCAGAGGCGATCTTTGCTTAACATACAAGGCCATGTCAAACCCAGAGCTGTTGGACATGCTACACTTAAAGAAATCCCAATCCCTCAGAGCCACACGCTCCAGGGATCTAAACCTTGTCATCACAATAAACAAAACATGCTGGAGGGATAGGTTCCTGACCCAGAGACTCCCCAGACTCTGGAATAGATTGCCCATACATGTCAAGCAGAGTGCCTCTTTGGTCCTCTTCAAAAGGAACCTTGATGATTGGATGGGAGAAAGGAAATTCACCCCGGGGATCACGTCAGTCGCCCTGTTAGACAGGGGTCCAGGGAAGTAAATAGTGTGGGAAGAAATAGCAAGGGAATTGTTATGGCTAGGCTTGTATAGGCCCTAGGGCTGATAGCCTAGTACCAACCTATGAACCTATTTATTCCTTTGTGCTAGCATAGCTGGCTAGGTGATACTGTAACATTAAAAACAAAAGTTTATCAAAGAAGATGCAACTGCTACTTTGCTAATAAAGTTAAAATTAAATAGGACCCCATATTGTTTTCCACTAATCTTAGTTACCTCAGTGATCCAAACACAAAGTAGTTCAAGTATTATCCTTAGCAGCTCATTGCTGTGAGTTCCTGTATGTGTGCACTCACATTAATGAAATGCAGGCCCATTGTCCTAACAATTCAGTGTTGTTGGGGAACTCTTCAAAAGTAATGTACTCTGAAAAGTAATTGTTTTCAGCTTCAGTGAGTTGAATGAGCAGCGTAGTTCTTCAACTGTAGCAGTCTCTGACAACAGTTAGCAGTACTGTGTACTTAGCCCCACATTTTCATTATGTATACATCTCCATACCTCTGACTATAAATATAGTTGGCTGTATAAAATCTCTCAAACTGTCTTTGTCCAGTAGGTATCTTTTTAAACAAGAAACATTTATTAAAATATAAGTTATGACATAGGCAGTCATACATTTATATAAATGAAAAATCGTATCGACATAATTTTAGTTGAGAACATTATACATCACTTGTCTATCCAGTCATTGTCAGTCTTACATAGCTCATTCCTCCTCCAAAACATTATTCTGCATGTATTGTTCCCACAGTTCCCACTTTTTGTATGTAATTTGCTCCAACCCTCTTCTAAAGATCCCATGTTCTGTTGTTTTTTATGTTATATTCACTACACTTCTAGTACAGTTAGTTTAAACTTTGATTTCCATTTTCTAGTAATTGCTTTTTTTGGCAGCTACCATTGTTAGACCCAGCAAGGCCTTACTATGTCTAGGCAATTCGAAATCTGTATCCTGGCTCAAAAAATAATTTCTTAGTTACACCAGTTTGCTCACCCATATTTCTTTTTCTTAGAAATTCATTACTTTAGCATATTTACAATATATACACAGGAAGAAATTCAGGATCACATAGTGTTATACAGTGTTAAGAATACAGTGAATAATCAAGGTAATATTATACAATTAACACATTAATAGTCTTTGTATTTCAATAGTAATATTTCAGGGCTATCCCAACTACCAAGTCTTAGTATGATTTGTATATCTTATTCTGATCACTTTTTCAGTTTTGAATAGTATTGCTATTAAATTTGAAAAAAATCTTTGAATGTAAGAACTGAATTTGATTTCCGATTTTTTTGTAATAACTTTTCTAGCTACTGCCAGGAGATTCCAGAACAATTTGTTTCCTCTCTTACAGCTAAAGGAAGAACATTCCATCAGTATTACTGATCTAGTTAAAGACCCGCAGTGGTGGTGCTGCGGTAGCGTTGTCGACTCACAGTAAGACGCTGTCCGGTTCGATTCTCAGCTAGAGCGTCTTCTGCGTGGAGACGTGCGTGAATGGGCGTACCTTTGTTGAAGGTTGTGTTCCAGGGCTGGTAACTCGGCACGTAAAAATCAACTACCTATCATTAGCGGACCGGAGTTCCGCTGTGGCGACCCCTAACCAGGAAAAGCCGAAAGACACAACTCAGACCATAGCCCCTTAAAATACTCGTCTCTTCCCAATATACATGTAATTTTTCACCATCCGTAAATGTCTAATCAGCTTTAACATCTTTACTACATCTCCAGCAGACTTAAGAAGTAATTTTACCAAACTTAGAGCTTTTATAGAGTAAAAAGCATTCTTTGTGTAAATGTCCACATAAAAAACTTTGATTTCAGTAACAGTTTTGTTTTTGCCATCTGTTGTTCCACTCAATCTATTGCTATCTAAAAGGTTCCAGAATTTTGCATTAAGGTTATTTTAATTAACTTGTATAACTTGGACAAGCTTCCTTTTGTAGGTCAGTTTACTTTAGATGATAGCATTTAGATAGTAATATAATTGGGAATAATGTTCCTCTTCATTCATATCTACAAACTCATTTAATTTCTTGCTGATGGATAACTAGTTAACAAATTCATCCAATGTATAATCTTTCATTAAACATTCTGATGACTTAACTTTTCCTTTTTCAAAGTAATCTGACCTTAATCCTATTCCATTCTTTTAGTGAATTCATTTAACATTGTTCTGAGTTTCCTTAACTCTAGAGGTGTATGCAGTGGGAAACACAAATTTCCATTTTGATATTGGAGTTTTTTAAAACATTTCTTAATTGTTTAAGAATTGATTTCATATATACGGAGTCTAAAGATTGAAATTTTATTAACTAGTGAAAAGATTACTTCTAATTTATCATATTCGATAAACTTATAAGAATTTAGTAAAATCTGCTCCTAAATGGTTTTCCATTGACTAGTGTAAGATGAGTCTGTGCAGAGTATATTTGATTGTGCCTTTCGGCTTTTCCCGGTCAGGGGTCGCCACAGCGGAACTCCGGTCCGCTAATGATTGGTAGTTGATTTTACGTGCCGAGTTACCAGCCCTGATGCACAACCTTCAACGAAGGTACACCCATTCACGCACGTCTCCACGCAGAAGGCGCTCTAGCTGAGAATTAAACCGGACAGCGACTTACTGTGAGTCTGTGCAGAGTATAATAAGAGTTAAAAATTGCAGCAATAGAATAAGATTCTACATCTGCGAAGCAAATACCTCCATACTCCCATAATGTTATGATGTCTGTAAACAATTCTCTGCTATTTTTACGTACCATAAGAATGAAGTTTTTTTTCTTTAAAAGTTTTTTGTTGTGCATTAAAGCTTTTGAATGCAGTGTGCATATACTCACAGATAATCATTTTAATAAGTATTAACCTATCCTCGAAAGTAAAAAAAAAAAAAAAAAATTTCCATTTTTTAATAGATAACACTTTAATTCTTTTTCAAAATTAATAATAATCTTGCATCTTGATAGATTTTTATTCCTAAATATTTTGATTTACCAGGAAAGCCCGACTGGGACAGAGCCCATTTTCAGCAGATGCCCGAGGAGAAATGCTTCAGAGGCATGTCTTTGGAATGTGGGAGAAAACCGGAGCACCCAGAGGAGAAACCCATGTAAATGCAGGGAAGGATATGCAGACTCCGCACAGAAGGTACCCAAGTCAAGAATCTAACTGGAGAACCTCTTGCTGTGAGGTGACAATGCTAATTGCTGCACTGGTTCTTTTCCTTCAGAGTTATATTTGTTTAACTTTAGGGTTAAGTCGGTTACTATATAGGAAGAGTAAAGTTTCAGTTTTATTAAATTTCAGCAGTGATGTTTTTAAAACTTTCCAATTTCCTCATCTGTTTCTTCAGTTGAATAATTTAAATCTCCCATAGTTGGTAAAATACCATCTGCAAAAAAGCTGTATTTTAGATTTGATCCTTAACTGAAAATCCATCAATTTTTTCATTGCTGCTTATACTAATAGTTAGGAGTTCGATAACTAATGCAAGTGTGTTCATCTGTCATCGACGATGACCAAGGACATCATGTGGAGGAGACTGAGTATGGTGTGTCCAGCTGTGGCTGATATTTCGATGCAGGCACGGAAAGCTCGGCCGCACATAGGTTCATAGGTTCATACTAGGCTATCTGCCCTAGGGCATTTATAAGCCTAGCCAGAATGTGTTTGGCTTTCGCCACCCATTTTAAATTTATTTTGCTATGCCCTTTTTCGAGGTTAGTATACTGTGCCTCTGTCTAACAGTGACACAGAAGTGATACCAGGGGTAAACCTACGATCTCCCATCCACTCATCAAGATTCCTCTTGAAGAGAGTCAATGAGGGACTCTGCCTAACCTGTACTGGGATTTTATTCCAGAGTGAAGGGAGCCTCTGGGTTATGAATCTGTCCCTCCAGCATGTCCTATTTATTTCAGTGCTGAGGTTCAAGTCTCTCGAGCACGTAGCTCGATGGGATTTGGATTTTCTGAGGTGCAGCATGTCCATTAATTCCGGGTTGGACATGGCTTTATACGTCAGGCACAGATAGCCTCTGAACAGGCGGTATGCCACTGAGTAGAGCTGGAGTTTCTTTAACCAGGCAGCATATGGCATCTGTTTGAGCCCTTTGATCCTCTTGGTGAGGTACTTTTGGGGTCTTTCCAGTTGCTGCAGGTGTCTGGTAAGGTACATCCCAAAAGGGGCATTGTACTCAATTATGGGCCTGATGAGGGATGAGTAAAGAGGCACGATGACCTCCCTGATCTAGATGTGAATCCCTTCATGATTAGGTGGGCTATATAAAATGTTTTTCTAACCACTTTGGCCACGTGGTTGTCAAATGAGAGATTGCCATCAACTTGGGTCCCCAGGTCCCTAATTACTTCTTCTGTACTTAATGGATTACCACCTATGTGGTAATTTGTGGGCACTTTGTTTTTGCCAAAGGGGATGACTATACACTTTTTGGCATTTGGCTTGAGGCCATGGCTCTGGCACCAGTTGTCTGTTTCCATGAAGCCCTTTTGGAGGATGCTTGTGTCGGCTGGAGAGTCTATTATGGCCCCCAGTTTGCAGTCATCTGCGAACTTGGTCAGCCACAGTCCTTCCGTGTTGGCCTGTACCTCTGAGAAATATATACTGAACAAGAGAGGTCCCAGGACTGAGCCTTGTGGGACACCACTTGTAACTGGTTTGGAGTCTGACATGGCTCCAGCAATTCTAACCATGTGGGTTCTGTCCTTGAGCCAGTTTGCAATCCATCTAGTGACATAGGGGTTTATATTTAAGCTGGTGAGCTTATCTATAATGCCCGAGTGGGGTATTGTATCGAAGGCTTTTGCGAGGTCCAGGTAGGCTGTGTGGACCACCTTCCCTCGCCAATGGCCTTGGGGCCTGTTTCAAAAAAACCAACCAGGTTTAAGAGGCAGGATCTGCCCTTAACAAAGCCGAACTGGGTAGGATCCAGTGTCTGTAGGTCCCCAATATCTTTATTTATGAGGTCCATGATGATCCTTTCCATAGCTTTGCAGACCAAGCTAGTCAGGCTTATGGGGCGATAGTTTCCAGGATCCGTTGAGGCACCACCTTTATGGAGAGGGACCACTGTTGCTGCACGCCACTCTTTGGGCACATATCCTGTAGTAAGGCTGAGATTGAACAGTAGTTTTATGTTTGGGTTTAGCTCTTCTTGGAGTTCATGTAGGACGAGCCCAGGACACCATCTGGTCCCATTGATGCTGTGTTTTTGCTTTGGAGAGGCGGCTCTTACCTGAGCATCTGAGATGTCAGGGGCAGCACTCTGCTGGGAAAGATATTTGCCCTTTTGGTGGGAGAAGTTTGCGCTGAACCTGTCAGCTAGGATGCTGGCAATGTCTGTGGGTTTGGTGTATTTTTTGTCATTTTGGACTAATTTTGAGCATATCTGGGAATTACCACCCAGGTTCCTAACATAACTAAAGAAAGCCTTGTGATTATCCTTAGTGTCCTGTGCAATTTTTCTCTCGAATCTGGCCTTAGACAATTTTGTGTGTGCCCGTAGTTTCTTGCTAATACTGATCAGTGATGCCTTCCCTTTTTGGGATTTTGCTTTATCATTTAGTAGCTTCCTCCTTCTATTGTATAGTTTGTTTATGGCTGGGGTCCACCAGACAGGACGCCTGCCTTTGGAGGATTGGGTCTTGGTTTTATTTGGGATTGCATGATCCATGCATTCCTGAAGGTGTTCATAGAATGCGTTTATAAAGGATTCTGCGGTCTGGGCCGTATTTTCCACAGCCCCGGGGGCTTTGAAGGATTCCACCTCAGTTTTGAGGAGTGTGAAATTTGCTTTAGAGAAGTTTTTCACTGTGGTTTTCTGGGCAGGGGGTGGGGTCGGGATGTGAATATCCAGTGAGATTAGTTTATGGTCTGATCTTACCAGTGAGGGATACACTTCTGGTCTGGAGCATAGAGTCCCCATGTTGGTGATCAGGTCCAGTATGTTTTCCCCTCTTGTGGGAGTGGTAACAAGTTGTTCCATAGCATTTGAGTTTATAAATTCTAGGAACCTTTGGGCTAGGGTGTTGGAGCTAGAGTAATGCTCCCAGTCTATGTTTGGGTAGTTGAAGTCGCCCAATATAATGGTGTTTGGAGAGACCTTCATATTTTCCAGTGTTCTCAGGAAGGCCGAGTGGGGTTCCTGGGTTTGGGAGGGTGGTCTGTAGCAGGCTATAAACTGGAAGGCAGTTTTACCCACTGTTAGTTGCACATGGATAGTCTCTGATGCTTCGTGCTTTGCCACCAACCTGGAGGTGTGGGTATCTTTGATGAATATTGATACTCCCCCTCCTTTTGTGGTTCGGTCCAAGTTTTGGGGCCGAAAAGCATGGTATGAGGTATAACCTGGTAGTGCTGGGGTGCTCTCGGGAGCCCTGAACCAGGTTTCTGTTACTGCACAGATATCGATGTTCTCCATGCTAAGGAGAGTTTCGAAAAGTGCATCTTGAGGTTTAGACTTCTGGCGTTGAGTAGCATTACTCTTAGTTTCTTATCCCTTGTGATACCTATGGAGGTGGGTTTGTCTTTTGAGCCTTGCCTAAAAAAGGCACTATGGGGGTAGCAACAGCCTTTGCCAATATCCGAAAGCCCAGGGGTGACAGGTGCAAGCCGTCCCTAGCGAAGCATCGTGGCTTGTCGAGCATATCATCCCAAGCTGACAGGCATTGGATCCCCTTTGAATGACACCAGTACTTAAGCCAATTGTTGAAATTGATCATCTTGTCTTCATATTGTGGCATCATTCTTGGTGAGGGTAAGATGCTACTCAAGGTCAGGGTCATACCGGCCTGGGCTTCATGCTCAGAGAGCTCCTTTATGTCTCTTTTCATGTAGTCCAGGGAGGTACGTCTCAGGTCATTCACACCAGCATGGACAATGACTGAGTCATATTTGTACTTGCCTTGGAGTGACCTGAGTGCTTGTGTTATGTGGCGGATCCTAGCGCCCAACAGGCTGCTCACAGTGACCCTCTCCTTGTTCAGCCTGGTGAGCGGGACGTCAGTGTGCCTGATGATAGAGTCACCTATTACAAGTGTATCAGGTGTGTTGTTTAGTCTTAAGGGCTGTGACTGTTTGGCACACTGGCTTTGTGCGATATGTGTTGCACGTGTTTTGTTTTGGGGTAGCGGCTGCTTGGGTGTCTGCTTTGGAGGTCTCTGCTGCTTCGGCAGATCTTTATTTAGAGCCTCCGAGTATGTTTTTGTGTGATTTGTGTTTGGTTTGCTGTCGTGGTAGGTCTATGTGAGACTGGAATTGTAGTGAGTGTGGTTTCCTTCTCCTCCTGACTGGTTATGCCAGTACTGAGTTGAGAGAGCTTAGCCTACAGTTTGGCTATATGGTTGCATCTCTCACATGTGTTGGAATTTGTTGGGAGGAGGAGAGGGTTGTCTGTGTACATGAGGCAGTTGTAACATTGCCTCGAGATTCCCAGATTCACCAGCTGGACCGGAGAGGAGATTGACAACTGACCTTTGGACATGCTAGAATAATATTGGGAATTCCTTAATTGAAAACCAGGGCCAGTGAGGAGTGAGGGTGTAGTGCTTTTAATTTTTAGTGCTGACTTATATAATTGCTTTAGTGAGCAAGTGCCAGGTAACTTAAGTGCAATGTGTTACAGGTAACTTAAATGCAAAAACGACAAACAGTAACTTTCTTTCAAGTGAAACAAGGAAATAAGTACAGTAAGCAATGCAGATATCACTAGTGATCCACAGAAGCGCTGAGAAGCCGCGTATTAGGTGGAATTAGCGTTCCAGGAAATAACAAGCAAACAAACAACAAGCATATAAACAAAGCTAGATTCAGCAGGCCTGGATCTAGTCTATGCTACAGCAAACAAGGTGTACCAATTTCAGTAAGATACATTTCAAATATTCAGGCACTATAAACCTTTAACCAGATATTCCCAGCTCAGAAGGGCAGAGTCCAGCCTCTTCTCCCACAAGAGTGCAGACCACAAAACTTCTTAATGTAAAATAACTGGCCTGAAGCCCAAGTGCTTAAACCAGAACTAATACACTTTAAGAATAACAGACACTGGGCTCTCAATTAGCAGTTCCCAACATTAGGCATGAGTGATCTGTTGGATTGGTTGACAAGAGTTGGCTGTGAATTTACGCAGCTCACACTTCCTCTGTGCCTCTGCAGTCCTGCTCTGCTCATACGAGGTAGCACCTTTGCTAATGCAGCTTCGCCAGGTACGGTGGTCTTGCACTAGGGTTTCCCAGGAGTCCAGGTCAATGCCAAATCTCTTCAGAGAGACTTTCAGCATGCCCTTGAAGTGCTTTTTCTGCACAACTTGTGTGCATTTGCCTCCTGTGAGTTCACCATAGAACAGTCTCTTGGGGAGGCGTGCGTCTGCTATACGTACAAGGTGGCCTGCCTACCTGACTTGAGCTCTCTTCAGCAGAGTGTAAATACTTTGCAGTCCAGCTTGAGAGTGGACAACTGTGTCTGGAACTTTGTCTGCCAAGTAATTTTCAGCAGCCTTCTTAAGCAGTTCATATGGTAGCAATTCAGCTTTTTGGCATGATGCTCGTGCACAGTCCATTTCTTACAGGCATACAGTAGTGTGGGCAAGTACGACTGCCTTGTACACCTTCAGCTTTATGGACAGTTTGACACCTTTCCTCTCCAACGCCAACTCCCACAGCCATCCAAATGCGGAGCTTTCCTTGGCATTACATGTGTCTACCTCATCGTCAATGCTCACAAATCTGGAGGTGTGTTGCCGAGGTATGTAAACTTGTCAACAGCATTCAGGATCTCGCTTTCAGAGGTGATGGTTGGTTCTGCATACTTCTGCGGTGCAGGCTGATACAAAACCTTAGTCAGTATTGATTGTGAGGCCAGAAAGTTTCTGCAGGCATTGGACAAGCAGTTCTTATTCTGCTGCATCTGGACCTCTGTGGCCGTGTTGAATGCACAGTCATCTGCAAACAGGAAATTTTGCACAAAATCCTCTTCAACCTTGGTATTGGCCTGTAGCCTCCGCAGGTTGAAGAGCTTGCCATCAGTCCTGTATCTGGTCTTGATGTTGGTTTCTTCATCATAGAAGCCATCTGACAACATGGCCGAGAACAACGTGCTGAACAGCATGGGTGCCAGTACACAGCCTTGCTTGACTCTGTTGGTAACTGAGAAGGCATCGGAGGATTCTCCATCATCCAGTACTCGAGCAAGCATGCCGTCGTGGAACTGGTGCACTATACTGATGAATTTGCCTGGGCAGCCAAACTTCTCCATGATCCACCATAGCCCTTCACGACTGACTGTGTTAAAGGCTTTGGTCAGGTCCACGGATGTTGTGTAAAGGTTCCTGTTTTCTTCTTGGCACTTCTTTTTAAGTTGATATGCTGCAAATATCATGTCCGCTGCAAATATCATGTCCCTCTGCCTTCTCTAAAGCCGCACTGATTCTCTGGCAGGTGTCCATCTTCCATGTGTTGAGTGAGGCAGTAGAGGAGGACTCTGGCAAGGATTTTGTTGGCAATGACCAGGAGAGAGATTCCTCCTGTGATTGTCACAAGACTGCCTGTTACCCTGTCTCTTGTAGAGATGGACAATGGAGGCATCTTTTAGCTCTTGAGGGATACCTTCCTGTTGCCACAATCTTAATTGCTTCCTTAACCTAAGATTCCTTTGGAGGTTCTGCCAGGAAGGCGTTAATTGCAACTTACGGCATGCGGGTAATGGCTTCAGCATTGATAGAGGAAGGCCTGTTCAGGACATTGTTGAAGTGCTCAACCCATCTTTCCAGGATGGTGTTGTCAGTGAGCAGGGTGGACCTGTCACCACTGAGCAGTGGTGCTGTTCCAGAGGACTGTGGCCCGTAGATGGCCCTCAGGACATCATAGAAATACTTGGAGATATTATCAGCATACTTCTGGATCTCATCTGCCTTTCTGCTGAGCAGGGAGTCTTGCATCTCTCTGAGCTTTGCTTGCACCTTGATTTTGATGGAGTTATAGGCTGCTTTCTTGGAGACTGATGCAGCGTCTTGCTGGAGGGATCTGAAGGCTTCACGCTTCTTATCCATCAGGTTCTGAATGTGTTTTCATCATTGTCCTCGAGCCAGTCCTGGTGTCTGCATGTGTTCAGGTCCAAGTGAGCGAGAGCGGTGTTGTAAACCACATCCCTAAAGGCTGCCTAGTCCTGTTCTGCACTATTGACGCCAAAGCTGAGTTGGTCAAGCTTACTGTCGATGTCTTCACTGAGTGAAGTTCTTATTTGCTGACATTCAGGCACCTATTGGTCATTTTCCCCTGTGGGCGCTGCCTAGGCTGGATGTGCATGTTAAGTTTTGAGAGGATGAGTTTAAGGTCTGTCCAGCAGTCTGTGCCGCACATGGCCTTAGTCACTCTAACATCCTGCCAGTCCCTTCTCCTTAGTATGACGTAATCAGTAAAATGCCAGTGCTTGCTGCATCGGTGCATCCAGGACATCTTGTAATGGATGGGTACATGGAAGACTATTTGTGATCAACAGGTCATGAGCTGCGCAGGTCTTCAGAAGTAGATGACCATTGCTGTTGCTTTTGCCAACTGTATCCCTCCCAATGACGCCCTCCCATGTCTGGTAGTCTGCACCAACTCTAGCACTGAAGTCGCCTAAAATGACAAGCTTATCCACCTTGGGCACAAATGTTATGAGGGACTCCAAGTCTTCATAAAACCTGTCTTTAATCTCCTCTGAATTTGTCATGGTGGGGGCATATGCACTGGTGAAGGTGGTGTGGTGCTTTTCTTTGAGGGGGGAGCCACAGAGACAAGTCTATCATTGAATCCTTTTTGGAGGCTGACTAATTTGCTGATCAGATTAGATCTGATGGCGAAACCCACTCCTGCTTCACTACATTCATCGCTGCTGCGGCCACTCCAGAAAAAGGTATAACTGGCTATAACTTCTGTCATCTGGCCTTCATCTGTGAACCTGGTCTCACTGAGGACTGCTATATCTGGATGTTGTACCTGCAGAGTTCTCTTGCAACAAGTGCTGGCAGTCTCTCAGGTTTTCTGTTTTGGAGCTATCCATGAGTGTGCGCACATTGCATGTGCCAATGGTGAACGAAGTCACAGATGTTTATTTGTGATTCGACCGCATGGTTGGGATCCCTGCCTGCCACAGCAAGCAGGACAGGGGTAGGGTGAAGCAGGCTATGTTTAGGGCACCTTTTCTAGCCCCTTCCTCAGACCATTGAGGTGAGCAGAGTGATCCTAAAAAGGGCTGCTCAGGCACCCAGGGGGCTGCTGAACTCCACTGCTGCTTCGGTCCAGTAGTGACCCATTGCCCTGGGCTCCTGTGTGTGTGAGGTTGTGGCTACAACTTCCAATGTATCCACACCTGCTGTTTCGTCATTCTCCCATTGCCACAGGACTTATGGGATTATAGTGAGGCAGAGTTGCGCAGATCGCCTGTCTCACTCTCTCGTCCCAACCTATCTTAGTCCAGTGGCAGGACTTAGTCAAGATGACTGGAGATAGGTCGGGATGCAGTGGATGGCCAGCAGTGTCCTAATGTGTTTCACTGTGACCTAATTGTGCTCCTCAGCACTTTGCTGAGTCCACCTTCCTGCCCGTTTGGTGATTTCCTCCACGCAATCCACCGGATCCAGTCTTCACATGCATAGGTTGACAAGCCCTGACTCACCAAGGGTTACAAACCCATCAGCTACCCTCACCTGGTTTTGCTGGCCAGTTGAAGCTGTTGCCCAGGGTGTAGCAGCTGTTGCATGCAAACAGCTACAAGGAGCCACAGGTGAGAGCTGAGTGCCAGGTGAGGACCAAGGTAGATGAACTACACCAAAGAGCACGATGTGTTCACCCATGAGAGGTACTACGTCTCCCTGACACCCAATACACCCCACTCAATGCAAGTAGTAAAGGAGACAAGGGACGCTCTTGCTTTGTTCCTTTGTTTAAAGTGTATCCTTGAGAAATGTAAGGTCCAATTTTAACATATGCTTTGGACTCTCTGTATGCAGGCTTTGTAATATTCTAATAAATTGTTCTGGAAATAGTCTGAAGTTTTAAACAAGTAGTTCCAATCTACAGAATCAAAAGCTCTTCTCTAGCTAAGTAGGGCCAATTTCTTCATTCCTTTTGTTAAATCTTGGACAGTTACTACGCTTTCTTACATTATACATTAATCTTTTGAGTGTAAACCCCGTTTGATCTTTATTAATCTACTGCATCTCCTAATCTCTTAGCAAAGATGTAAGTAAATATTTTATAGTCTAAAATCATGAAATAAGTTAGTTTCCTCATAGATCTGTTATCCTCATAAAATTTCCATGAGGGGAGGAATTTCAGTCTGAGATTCAGGCCCTTATGGCTGTTGTCCTTTTTTGTTACATAAGAATAAGGTGTCTATTCATACTAATCCTTTCATGCCCTAGTTAAATTGATGGTCATTCGGTCTATTAATTTGCCCACCTTTCCCTTCTCTGCAATCTGCTAGTGAGAAGGTTCTTCACCTCTTGGATTTGCATAGACAGCTTGGGTATTGTTTGGATAAGACTAAAGTCCATATACAAGTCTGAGCAATTTTTTTTCTTTTCATCCTGGATCTCTAGATATGGCGGTTTCTAAGCAAACCATTTTTCATTGATCTCTAAAGTTATTTCATTTTGTTGCTCCTTTCATGGATAAAGGCTTTCTGCTCCTGTTAAGGCTCTTTCTAACAGGGCTATGGCTTCCTCTGGTGTTTTTTTCCAAAAGGTTTAGATACCAGTTCCATCCTTGAGGCTGCAACTTGTATCTTTGCCCATACATTTACTAACCATTACATATTAGATGTTTCCAGGACTACAGCTGGCTTTGCCAAAGGTATCCTGCATGGCTTTCTTGAGGACTCTTCTAGGCCTTCCTCCTCCATATTTCCTCTTGAGCTTTTGTACTCTGCCTTTAGTGAAGAATACTGCAACAGTGTTGTGGAAGGATGTAGTACAGTTGTGTAAAATGTTTATCATAACAGTAGATGATCACTTCTTCGCTGTTGCAATATTTGCTCCCTCCTCCCCCTTTGTCTTCACTCCTCTTTTTTTCCATTCTGGCTGCACATGTTCCTTCTTGGACTGTTCCTACTGGGGCTTTTCAGTTCTGAGGTATGTAATCCATACATCACCTTAATGTCCTATTCTGTGAGCGGGAAGCGTATGTATGACGTATGACATCCTTAAAATCCTAAGGTTTTGGTATACTGGCCAGATGTTTTTGCAGGGGAGATCCCATCTACTGTTTTGGTAAGGTTTTATACAAGTGTAGTTTGACAAATTGGTATAGATCATTATGGTTTTGTGAAGGGGAAGCAAACCTTTAACAACATAGAACAATGATCTAGTGGGAAGCAGAATGTAAGAAAATGTTGCTGTTGGTGTGTGTTGATGAGAGGGAGCATTTGAAAGAGTAAGTTGAGATTTTGATTAGGCCAATGCAAGCACTTGAATTCCCTGATGCAATACTAAAGATAATCAGGATGATATATTAAGGATCAGAGGCAAAGATTAAAGTGAGAGGATTCCTCTCCAGTCAGTTGTGTTTGAACAGAGGAACCAGGCAGGGGTGTCTTTACTCTTAATTTGCTTTATATTTATAACCATTGACTAAGAAGATAAGGGACTCGGAAATTCAAGGATGTAATTGGTATGGCAATCAGGAAAAGTTTGCTTTATTTGCAAATATAGTTTTTTTTACTTGACAACTATAGAAAATTATGTTTTAATGATCATTTTTGAGACTGTTTCATGTCTTTTCAGGATATAAAAATAATGAAGCAAAGACTTATCTGTAAATTATGTACCCACACTCAAATTGGTACAGCAATGCTCCTATTTATGGGTGCAGAATAAGGTGAAGTATTCAGGAGTCTAGATTAAAAATACTTCTGTTATGGTAGCTAAGGATGTGTGAGAAGAAACAAAAAATACAAAAACTGGGAAGGTGGAAGCTCTTGCTTATGGAAAGTAAAATACAAGCATTGAAAATGTTTAGTCCCTTTAGTTTATGTACAGGTCAAGTATATTTTTCTCAGCCAGAGGAGAAGCTTTGGACAACAACAGAGTTGAAGGAATTTGGGAGGGGAAGAGGGCAAGAGTTAAGTGGGTTAAACTGATTTTTTCCAGGAGAACAAGGTGGTTTAGGAAGAGGTCGGATTCCATCACCCACAGTTGAACTGGACGAAAAATCAGATAACCTGGATCTATCATTATGGTAAGTGCATATATTTTATTTAATAGTTACATTTTCTTACCAGAGTAAAATCTACACAATACATTCAAATAACTTAATTTGTGGTAAAATCATTATCTGATGTTAAAACAGAGCAGAGTCATACAAATAGTAAATGTGTAAATGCTGAAAAAGTCCAAGTTCTGTAATGTTTTCTCAAAAGGTGAAAATTACAGCAATGTAACAATAATAAAGCAAATTAATTTGCTGTTCTAACTTCACAGGACAGCCCCTAGTGTCCAACAGTGCGTACACACACACACACACACACACACACACACACACACACACACACACACACACACACACACACACACAGCACTTCTGAGAGAAATTGTAGCAAGCTTCCTCAAACAGTAAATGAGCATTGTCACAGAGAAGCCAAATAAACACTGCTACAGTTAGGAATTCCCATAGGGGTTAATGTAAACACACTCAAAAATATACTTTTTTTCGAATTAGCCAAAGTAGAAATAGAATAATAAATCTAATAACTAAATGAAATGAATGGGGTCCCGCAAATGGAGCATAGTTGAACAGTAAGCTGGAAAAATCAGTAATGGATTCTCTGAAGGTTCAGAGGACTTTTTTATTGGATTGCAGAAAAATAGTGAGCTCTCAGTTCCTGTGACAGCTGAAGGCTTCTCTCAAGATGTTGCTCAGCTGTTCAGCTGTCACAGGAAGAGAGAGGGAGGGGAGTCTGGGCTTTTTCAAAGCTCTCTTACTAGTTTACCTTGGCAAATTACCCAGAATGCAACCGAGGCATTCAAACATCTACTGTTACAGGCAGTATGACTTTCACAGTTCTTTCTCCTGGTAATCGTAAGCTTGTGGCTATGTCATCAAAATTATGCAAGATGTTTCGGTTGTGGTTTTGCACAGTCTCTTTCGTGTTGGTACACGAGTAAACAAATCTTTCTGGGTTCTGTTTAAGCAGCTTTATTGTATACAAACACATTACTACTTTTGACTACTGACTCTTAAGTAACTTGTATACAATTAATGACTACGATCATTCATGCTTACTCCTTAGCTACTTCTACAAAATGGCACTAAGGTTGTGAACGTGTGCGGTTATATACGTGAAAGTACAGCCTCGCATGCTTCTTAAAGATGCAAGCACACACTTTTTACACTTTGATCTACATCCGCCCTTTGAGAAATAGACCACACAGGTGTTATGAGGCTGTCTTAGCATGCAGAAATCACAGGTAATCAATAGACATGCATTATACAGTGCTAAACATATTGGTATGCACAATCAAGTCCACGTTGTTGCATATTTCACACTTGGTTTAGATACTCATCCATATCGTGTGATGAAAAAATTGAGAATTTGATTTAGCAACTGAGACCGTTTCTGCAAAATGGTTGACCTGTGTAACTTTCTGGAACAGAATCAGACTTTTGAACACATTCTGGTCTGGAAACAGTGTCTGACTCAGTCTTTGAGAATTTGCATCACATACTGTGTTGTGATTGCAATGATGGTGATGATTCTGGTAGAGGAAGAAGATGTTTGCGATTCCTCCTATATTCCATTCCTTCAGAATTTACCAAGTAAGATCTCTGCAAGGCACAAATGCCTGTAATCTGTGCTATTTGATCAAAAGCTTTTGTTTGATTTCGTACCGTCTCTCCTTCCCTCAACGGATGAAGTAGTTTCCTCAATCGATTGTAACTAGATTTCTGGATATTATGCTTCTTAAACAATTGAGCCTTGATAGCTGTAGTGTTCTTCGACTTAGGCTGCAACAAACTGGATGAAATGGGTAGCGTAGTTCTAGTTTGTCCGGAAAGTAACCTTTGAGCAGGTGGGCAAAGAATATCATCACAAGATGCGTTTCTGAGATTAAGCAAATTCAAGAATATATCTGTATTGTCACGCTTTGACCTTTCAAGTAATTGCTTTGCACTTTGTACTTCACTTTCAGCTAGACCATTGGATTGAGGATATTCAAGACTACTAGTGACATGTACAAAGTCCCACTCTCTTGCAAATATCTGAAACAACTGGCTAGTAAATTGAGTATCAGTGTCAGAAAAACGTTTGTGTGGACTATCATGAATGGAGAAATGATGTTTCAACTTAGTAACAACAGCTGTTGAGGTTAAGTTTGGTAGTAGATCAATTTTGAACCAATTTGAATGAGTCTACCAAACCTAAATAGTGTTGATTGTTCCACTCAAAGGTATCAGTTGCTACAGTAGGCCAAAGTAGCTGACGCTGTTCTCTTTGCAGATGTGATATGGTACTATTGCATACTGAACAAGTAGAAAGATTTCTGTCAATGTCTTTTGATTAATGAAGGCCAAAATACTAATTCTTGTGTTTTTCTCTTAGTAGATGTAGTTCCTGGGTGACCACGATGTAAAATCAGGATGTATTTTTGTAAGGAAACAGGAACAACAATTTTAGGACCTTTGAAAATAATGCCCTCTCCATCAACAATTCATCTCTGTAGGGAAAATAGGCTTGCACTTCAGGTGATACACTAGATTGCTGTGACAGCCATCCAACATTAATTTAATGACTGAGCTTCTGTGAAATTGGATCAGTCTGAGTGTGATCTCTTAACTCAAGTCTAGTGTTGGAAAAATTATGCACTGACATCACATCAAAGTCAAACGTTTCTGCATCAAGCTGTTCTGTTGTAAGTCTTGGAGATCTGGATAAGGTATCAGTCAAATAAAGCAATTTACCTTTAGTGTAGACAATTTGAAATTGTACTTTTGCATTTTGAGCATCATTTTTGTAATCTCGCTGGAGCAGAATGCATAGGTTTCTTTAGAATAGTAACTAAAGGTTGATGATCAGTTTCAATTTGAATAGCTCGACCATAAATATAATCATGAAACTTGGAACATGCAGATACTATTGCCAACAGTTCTTTCTTAATTTGAGCATACTGCATCTCAGTTTGCATTAGTGTTCTAGATGCATAGGCTACTGCTCTGCCCTCTTGAAGTATAACTACACCTAAACCAAATTTTGAAGCATTACAAGAAAGAATAACTGTTTTGTTCACATCATAGTATCTTAATGTTGGGGGGGGGGGCAATTTTCTGCTTGGGGTCTTCAAATGGCTTCTGATGATCTAACCATGACCATGCAACATTTTTGCATGTGAGCTCTCTGAAAGATGCTGTCAACTTACTGAAATCTGGTATAAATGTATCTGAGTAGTTGACCATGCCCAGAAAACACTGCAAACTCTGTACATTATCTGGTGGTAACATTTCTAGAATAGCTGCTTGCTTGGTTGGGTCAGGTCTTAAACCTGTACTTGTAAGCAAATGACCTACATATGTAACTTCTAGAAGTCTGAATTTGCACTTCAGAGGATTGAGCTTTAAGTTCACTTCACATGCTCTGTCTAGAACTTTCTTTAGGTTTCTGTCATATTCTGCTTCATCATTGCCTCCAACCAACAGATCGTCTGCTGTGATGGCACATGGATAACCTGAAAAAATTTGCTCTGTTGCACGCTGAAAAACTTCACTTGCAGAATTTATTCCAAATGGCATCCTTAGGAATCTGTATCTGCCAAATGGAGTACCAGAAGTAGTTAGAAATGAGGATTTGCGATCCAGCATCACTTGCCAAAATTAACTCTGCATCCAAAATGGAAAATACAGTGGCATTCGGTATTAGAGCTGTAACCTCTTTGACTGTGTGCATAGCGTGATACGGTCTTTTTAATGCGTTGTTCAGATCTCTAGGGTCAATGCATATTCTGATTTCATCTGAGCCTTTTTTGTGAGTGGCTACCATGGACAGCACCCATTCCATTGGCACTGTGGCTAGACAATTCACACCTTGCTGTACCATTTTATCCAGCTGAGCTTTAACTTTATCTTGCATCACTATTGGAACTCTTCTTGCTGGTCTGACTACTGGAGTAACCTCTGGGTCTAATTTCATGGAAGACACAACTGGACGTTTGCCTAATTTGTCATCGAAAACATCAGCATACCCTGAGAAAATAGCTTCTGAAAAACTAGAACTCAGAACTGCACTCACATGATGAAACTCTTTGGCAAAAGAAAGTAGAGTCTTAAGCTGTCTTTGAGACCCAATAATGATTGCACCGGTCCTCTGACTACATAGAATAACCAGTTGTAACAGCTCTCAGCCAAATAACATGAAAGTATCACTGAACCTTTTGGTTGAATTTCTTGACCTCCACAAGGAACAAGTCTCACACTACTGGTTACATTGAGTTGTTCTTTAGTTCTCACTCTTGCAGATGTCTGCTGAGATATTACACTTTGAGCCAGTGTCTACATTGAGCTCTGAGGATTTTCCATGAATTTGGGCATTACAAAATTCACTGCATCAACTCTTTCACCAAGCACTGATACACTATCCACATAGAAAGCTGACTGTTTTGACTCTACTTAATCAACTTGCTTTTTGTGTGATCTTTCTTTACAACAGTGAGGCTTGCTTGATCTGCAAAATGTCTGGAAATTACTCCATTTTTTGCACTTGTGACATTGCTGACCATATGCTAAGCACTTCTCTCTTTAGACTCCTGATTTGCACCACAGTTGACAAAGCTCAATTTGGGTTTTACTGAAACTTGCATGTATTGCACTGAACTGGCGTTCTTGCACCTTTCTTAGAACATTCTGGAAAGCTGTGCACCTTCTCTGGATATTCTGTAGTTGCCAGATGCTTAGGCCTGTTCTTGCTTGCCACATGTTGCATACTATCTACATGCGCTCTGGAACCAACTGAAACCATGCTGTTGTCACTCACAAGCATACTTGTGTGTCACCTCATGGATCTGACCAATCTCTATGGCTTTACTCACCATCAGATCACCGTCACAAAGTAAAATCTTTCTCACAGCAGCACTGGTAATGCCACATACAAGCCTGTCCTTTATTAGCTCGTCTTTCAGATCACCAAACCAATACGTTTTAGCTCTGTTTCTCAAGTCATTTATGTAAGCTGCAAATGTTTCCCCTGGTTTCTTATCTCTTGTGTAAAACAAATGCCTGTAATGTAATTTGTCTGGGGGTTACACATTTCTCTGAACCTGCACTTCAAACACTCTGGGTTTTCTCTTGATTCAGCTTGTACAACAATATGGTGGTCTGCACATTCTCCTTCATATGCTGCTGGTGCATACACAAATGAACGCTCTCTTTCAGTGGCTTTTGACCCAGCTAAGTTTAGCAAAATGAATGCCCTTGTGCGTGCATCTCTATCTGCATAAGGTACTTGTATGAAAATGTAGTCTTGCTCAAATATTCTCCAGTTCCCTGCAATATTCTGATCAAACACAAGTGGTAGGGGTTTTCAAAATCTGTCTGCCATATTAACACATACCAGCAAAGAGGTTTGCAAATGAGCATAAATATACACACACATGCTCATATGCCAGAATTAATACCAATAACTGCTCAATGCCTTTGTACTCTGAACTTGTACTTTCTGATGAACTTTTTAGAATTATGCAAGTAAACAATCTCATAGTACTTTCAAATAACTGGACTTTGTGAAATAAACTTCTTGGGCTTTTTGATTCTTTTGGAATTTATCAGTAAAGGCGAAAATGCTGAAGTCATTATCATCTGCTGTACTTGGAACTTTATCGATGAAAGCAGACAATGCTACAGTCATTCACCTTCACTTGCTACAGTAGTCGCTTTAAGAAGCATTTGAGAACTTCACAATGTGACGAATTCATGAGCACTGTTATATTCTTGTAATGTCATCTTTTGTAAGGAAACACCTCTCATTAGTGTAAGAAACATGCCAAGTAACTGCACAATGCAAACAGTTGCATACAGCACACTGAAATATCCCCAAACTGGTGGTACCTTACTAAGCAACTCTACAGTACAAGAAGCACTCTGTAATGGCGGTTCTTTGCAAATGGACACACCCAGCACAATAAACTTTTTGAAATAGCTATACTTTGAATTACATGATGTAGCTGCAGGTTTCACACAGCAAACTCTTTGAAATGCATGCAAAGTTGTAAGCGCACTCTGTAAACACTTTGTGTACACACTGCAGTACTTCGAATAACTTTAATAATGCCTTTGATAGTTGTAGTTATGCCCAAATACTGCACTTTGCCAAAACACATGCAGTCGCCTTGCTTTATTTCGCTTAATGTGCCCTTTATTAACTTTATGCCCAATACACTTTTTCTTGTGCTCTCTTTACTCTAAACATGCCCAACTTTGCATCAGACACACTAATTTTGCTTTAAACACAACTCATTTTCTGCTTTACACATGCTCGTTCTGCTTTATAGTTGATCATTTCATCGAATACTTTTATCGTCAACATTTTCTTTAATAACAAACGTTTCTTGATTTCCTCTTGCTTGATAATGCAGTCTGTGCCCTTATAATGTCCCTTTATTGTCTTTCACATCAAGTAATCAGTTTGTGTTATTTCTCATTACCTTTGTTTCTTTCCGGCTATGTTTGTGCACGTTTCTTTTGGTTTTACCTTTGCTGTTGTCTTTACATCTCATGGCTCGGAATATTCTTTCCTCCATCCCAGTTCTGACACCATGTCACTTTTGTGTTGGTATACGAATAAATGAATCTTCGTGGGTTCTGTTTAAGCAACTTTACTACATACAAACATATTACTGCTGTTGACTATTGACTCTAACCTAAGTAACTTGTATACAATTAATGAATACGGTCCTGCATGCCTCCCCTTAGCTGCTTCTACAAAATGTCATTAAGGTTGCACATGTGTGCGGTTATGTACGTGCACATACAGTCTCGCATGCGTCTTAAAGATACAAGCACACAATCTTTGCACTGATCTACACATAGTATGTGACATTTGAGGGACATTGTGACTGGTTTCTTTTGCATAAGTCTACCTACAATTTTTAGCATCTCATCAACACCCAGACTCTTAATAGGCGAATTAGCTTCAAGTGCATCACTTAAAGTGAGACTGAACTTTATACTTGTCAGCATTTTCTGAGCTGATGATAACTCGGTGGCCAGAATGTGTTCGTATACTTTTCTTTTCAAAGCCATATAACTCCAGATGATTACAGGTATTTTCAGCAAAATTTTCTCTACACCTGTCCTGTTCCAGTACTCTGCATTTTTCATTCTTTCTTTCTGCACTTCTTTCCAGCAGTCTTCACTGATTCAAATATATTTTTCAAATTTCACTATATCTGGTATTTTTACTTAAACCGTACCCACAATGTCATATTTCATTTCAGCAACATGCAGCTTAGCTTGAATGCACTTTTTTTTATTAATCTCTTGGAAAAACACACTGGATATTTAGAAAAGGTGCTATATTAAATGTTGAAGACGGACTGTGCTCAAGTCCACACCTGCTGCAGCATGCATGGATTAAAATTTCATGGCCATTTGTCAGTCCTCCATTTTGAATCCTGATATTGCTCTGTTGCCAATTTCTTTTACACAGCATCTTGCCTTTCTCTGTTTTGTCTTATTTGTTTCTCATTTTATTTTGCTACCCACATTTCATCCAGTAAATGGCTTTTATGCCAGTAATTTCACTTGCTCTGCACACACCCAAAACTTTTAATGAGGTCAGTTCTGATTCTCTTAATTCTGTAATTGTCTTATGTAAAGGGTCATGCACTTCATCAAATGTAGTATTTTGGTTCTCTTCCTCAGCTCAAAAATGTGTCCATATGTAATCTAAGATTTTCTACTCCTTTAAATAGCAAACATTTAATAAGTGGTATTTTTCTGACCTGGTACTAATTGGCAGATTTTTTCTTTAGGTTTTGATGCTCTGTGTTCTCAAGAAATGTGAGATGCCTTCTCCAGCTGCATGCATGTATGCAGCACATTGACCATTTTCAGACTTTTCAGCTAATCTACTGGCATTGACAAGTCACATGTTTGATCCAAAGCTTAGGTTTACTTCTAAGTTGTACTGAAATGAAACAAAAATTTAGGTGGTTGCAGTTGGGCCATAGATGTTCTTCGTGTTTTACTGTTGTAGTCATCACATTTGAGTTATCCCTGCCACGGTAGCCCTCGGCTGGCCCAAATACCAGAGACGGTATTTCTGCGTCGGTTGCTGTCACGTGAAGACTGACATCAGGTCGTTAGTGGTACAAATTAAGGAAGCCAATGCCATTACATCCGTCTTTCTTGCCCGAAGCAGTTTGCATGAGTGCCGGTTGGCCGCTACCTTAGATTTTGTTTCCGAATTGAAGTCTTTGAAAGCTAAGTACCCCATTCAGGATCCTTTTTTCTTGCACTAACTGATGTCAGAAAAAGTTAATTGTCTCGCCTGTGGAAAGCAAATACCACACCAGGACTTCCACTCTTACTGCATCACTTGTTTAGGCCCAGACCACGACATTCCTCGTTGTCGCTTCTGTGCTTTAACCCCAGAACTATCCATTGTTGGGCCCTTATTGTAGCCAGATATTTCCATTTACAGTCCTCTAATTCTGATATGGCTTTGGTAAGCCATCAGACAGCAGATCTTCTGAAAAAGCGTAAAGCTAAAGATAGAGCGCACAGGACCAAACCTTCCAACGACGCTTCCGTTAAGCTAGTAGTCAGTCCTCTGGAGCTCAGTGAGGCACTTTTGCAGTCCCTGATGCCCGCTTCAGTTAATAGCAGGCCACTACTGAGACCCTTTCGGAGTCCAGTATGTCGCAGAACTCTTCTTCATCTAAGGATCCTGCAGTCGTCTCTACCTTGGATGGGTCCGGAGCTGGTGTGCCAGGCGCTGGCTTCCGAGGAAGTCCTTCGCAACACCGAATCCCGACATAAACCGATGCCTTCTTTCGCGACTACCATTCTTTCGAAAACTACAGAGTTCCTTAGGCCCAGGGCCGAACCACACCCAAGAAAAACTACCCACTCTCAGGTGCCTGCTCCCTTGCCTCAGTCTCAAATGCTTAAAATGGCAGAGGACCTTATCATGCTGATTAGAGGAAGCCAAGCTACCCCCCTCAAAAAGGAAGAGAGAGATCTGTCTCCAGTAGTTTTGTCTGAACAAAAGTCCGATGAATCCGATGCATCCGACTGTGAAGATATGCAGCCACTCTCCACATATAAGGATTCTAATGCAGAGGAATCTATTCCTTCAGCCTCTCCCCCAGAGGACTTTTCCTTTGGGGAAACTGCACATACCCTAAGGGAGTATTTCCAATGGGGGAGTCAAGGCTACCCTCAGTCTAAGAAGAGAGACTAAGAATTTCTGGGTCTTCTGCAACACAGACCCTTAGCCAGCCCCCCTGTCCTGAATGTGGTGGATGACGTTTTCCTTGAGTCCAGCTTGACTCCAGATGCCCTCCCTCCTGCTCCCAGAAAACCAGACAGGTACTACAGAGTCCCTGACTCTCACAAATATTTGTTTAAAAATCCAACAGCTGACCCTGAGGTAATTTCTCAAGCGCCAATAGGGGATTAAAGCAACCTCGGCTATGAATCCCACCCCCTCAGACAGGGATTACGGAGCACTGGACAGATGGGGTAAAAAAGTATACACCTCAGCTACTCTTGCTGTCAGGGCACTAAATTGTCAGTTCCATATGCTTAAATGTCAGCAACATACCTTGGAACTCCTTAAACAAAAAATGTCATCCTTTCCTGCATGGGCAGAATCAAAAGATATACAAGACTTAATGCATTCTGCAAGTCAAGTAACTAAACACACTTTGCACTATGGTTTTGACACCACAGAAGCTTCTTGCAGGGCAGCAGTCACTGGTTCTGTCATCAGAAGACATGCATGGCTTAAGGAACAATCCCTGCCAGACCATGTCAAATCTAAATTGTTGGATGCAGCCTTGTACAAAGAACTTATTTGGCACTAAAGCAGAAGAAGTCTTAAAAAAGATGGAAGAAAAAGCAAAATCTATGGAGACAGTTAAAGATTTCTTACAGGTCCAGCCCCCTAGGTTCGGCAGGCATTTTCCCTCCAAGCACCTGGTCCTTTCCTGCTCCGAGTAAACAGGCCCATCCTAGGCCCCGTGGAAACAGACCCCCCCCCCCCAGACAGCAGCCCCAGGGGTTGCAGAGATCTAAGCAGTAGACTACCTCCACTTCAAAACCAGGGAGTTCTAAGCCACCCCCTTATGGTAAGAACTCACAATGACTCGCCTCATCCCGACCTCACCTCAGCCCACCTTCACATACCCCTAGGAGGGAAACTCCTTTCACTCAAGCACCTGGCTACCATTACCAAGGACCAGTAGGTTCTGAACATTGTGTCTCTGGTACAAATTCTCCTTCCACACCCTTTCAACCCCAAAAGGGTTCCCAGATCTACCACCAAGTCAGTGGGCAGAGGCTCAAAAGCAAATCTACTCCCTGCTCTCCTTGAAGCCAGTAGAGCACGTTCCTGCAGAGCAGATAGGCCAAGGCTTGTACTCCAGCCTTTTTTCTGGTGCCCAGAAAAGAGGGCACCTGGCGTCCCATCCTCTGTCTATCCATTCTAAACACCTTCCTGGTGAACCCAAAATTCAAAATGCTCACACTCCAGCAGCTGCTACCCATGCTCTCCAAAGACGCTTGGCTAGCCACCCTGGACCTAAAAGAGGACTACCTCCACATTCCTATCAGGAAGTCCTGCAGAAAATATCTCTGGTTCAGAGCAGGATCTCAACATTTTCAGTTCTCTCTGCTTCCCTTTGACTTATCTACTGCTCCCAGAGGTTTCACAAAATGCCTGGCTCTAGCCATTGCCTTTTGCAGACAAAGAAATATTCAAATTTACTCCTACTTAGATGACTGCCTTATTCATGCAGACAGCCAGGGAAAGCTGCTCAAAGACCTAGCCTTTGTAAAGAACCTGCTAACCTCCCTAGTTTACACAATCAGTGAAAAGAAATCCAGACAGGTACCCACCCAAAGAATAATCTTCTTGGGAGCAAGTCTGGACACAGCATCACAGATGGCATACCTTGCACCAGAGAAACAAATTTGCCTGTCAGCTTACTTCTCTCAACTGGCCACCAGGCCCCAGCTTTCTGCAAGGAAAATCCTGCAAGCCCTGGGGTTCATGGTATCTTGCATACTCCTCATTCTATATGCCAGACTGCATGTTAGGAAACTTCAATGGTACCTAAAGAGCCTTTGGTGTCAACACACTCAATATCTGGAAACTATTCTACCTATTATTCCTTGCCTGAGAAAATAATTTCTTTGGTGGCCAACGGCCTGCTCCGACAACAAGGGACTGCCTTTCTCTCCACACACCCCCAAACCCTTACCGCAGCCACATCAGACTATGCTTGGAGTGCACACCTGGACGGGCAGGTGCGTACAGGACCCATGGAGCCAGATGATGGCTGTGCGGCAGGCCTTGATAGCTTTCAAACCCCTTCTCTTTCCAGGGGTTCTCCTGATCAAAACAGGCAAACACCGCTGTGATGTGGTACATCAACAAGCAGGGAGGGACTCGCTCCTACCCTGTGTGCAGGCTGGCCATGACCCTTTGGCTCACAGCCTCTTCCATGCAACTACACCCATTAGCGCAATACTTACCAGGCTCTCTCAACTCCCTAGCACACCAGTTAAGCAGAAAGTTTTTGGACCCACATGAGTGGCAGTTAAACAGAAGTACCTTCTCCCCAATAACTCAGAAATGGGGAACCCCAAGGTAGACCTCTTTGCCTCCCACACCAACCACCAGCTCAGCAAATTCTGCATCCAACCACCAGCTCAGCAAATTCTGCACCAGGGGAGCGTCACTGCATGGCTTGGAAAGTGGATGCACTGTTCTTCCCCTGGGTTAACCTTTCTGTCTGTGCCTTTCCTCCCTTACCTCTCATCCCCAGGGTACTGATCAAAATAAGGGAGGAAAAAACAAGGATCATCCTCATAGCTCCAGACTGGCCCAGACAGCACTGGTACTCATTGCTGTGCAGCCTGTCCCCGCTGCCTCCATGCCTTCTTCCTCAGATTCCAAACCTCCTAACCCAGAGGGAATGGGAATTCATGCACCCCCAATTGCAGACACTCAGTTTGGCAGCTTGGCTTATTCCCTAACCCCAGACCAATCTGCTGTCCTCAGTAAACAGGTTCTGGAGGTTATCCGAGAGGCCAGACGCCCTAGCACCAGAAAGTCTTATGCAGATAAATGGAAAAGGTTCTGCACCTGGATCCAGGCTAAGGGAGCCAGTAAGGCACAGTCCTCCATCCCTCTCATCCTGGATTACTTAGCTGACCTACTACACAGTGGTCTCTTTCTCCTCTATAAAAATTCATGCCTCTGCTATTTCTGCACATTTTCACACTGAGCAGCCTCTTTTCTCACACCTTCTGATTAAACAGTTCCTCAGAGGGGCTAGCAACTTGAGGCCCCCCAGAAGGGCACCAACACCAGCTTGGGACCTTAACTTTGTCTTGGAAAAACTCACCCTGGCTCCTTTCGAACCAGCTTCTGCAGAGGTAAAATTTCTCTCCTGGAAGACTGCCTTCCTTCTGGCCATCACTTCAGCCAGAAGAGTCTCTGAGCTCCAAGCACTCATGGCTGTGGAACCCTTCATCTGTTTCCATGCAGACAGGGTATCCCTCAGAACTAATCCATCCTTCATGCCCAAGGTAGTGTCCAGTGTGGCTCTCAACCAATCCATTCATTTGTCCACCTTCTTTCCTAACCTCCAAAACAAGGGGGAAAGGATTCTGCACTCTCTAGACATGCACAGACAGCTCAGATACTATCTGGATAAGACTAAACCCTTAAATTCTGATAGGTTCATAGGTTCATATAGGCTATCTGCCCTGAGGCAATTATAAGCCTAGCCCGATTCTGTATGGCTTACGCCACCCCTTGATTTGAGTATACTGTGCCCTTTTTAAGGTTTAGTTTACTGTGCCTCTGTCTAATAGTGACACGGGAGTAATCCCTGGGACAAACCTACGATCTCCCATCCACCTATCGAGATTCTTCTTGAAGATATTCAGTGAGGTGCTCTGCCTCACATGAACTGAAATTCTATTCCAGAGCGAAGGGAGCTTCTGTGTTATGAACCTGTCCCTCCAGCAAGTTCTATTTCTGTGCTGAGGTTCAAGTCCCTCAAGCGTGTGGCTCTAAGGGATTTAGATTTACTGAGGTGGAGCATGTCCATTAATTCTGGATTTGACATAGCTTTGTATGTCAGGCATAGATCGCCTCGAAGTAGGCGGTATGCAACTGAGTAGAGCTGGAGTTATTTTAACTGAGCAGCATATGGCATCTGTTTGAGACCCTTGATCCTCTTGGTGAGATACTTTTGGGGTCTTTCTAATTGCTGCAGTCAATTGCTGATCAATTGCTGGTTAGTTTTGCTACAGGGGCAGAAGGCAAAAGCCATCTGCAAGCAAACCATTTCCAAGTGGATAGCACACTGCATCCATTTCTGCTACAAACAGCATGGCAAGCCTCCCCCCAAGGGGGTCAGGACACACTCCACCAGAGCAGCCTCCACTTCTGCAGCTTTCCTCAGAGTGGTCCCCACCAGGGATATCCTGGAAGCTGCCACCTGGACATCTGTTCACACTTTTACCAAGCATTACCACCTGCCTCTCTCCTCCAAATCTAGGGCAGGGTTTGTCGCTGCAGTTTTGCAGGGCATCCTCGCCAGCCCTAGCTTCCTTGACTGCCTCCACCCTTTTCCTCAGCTTTGGGAATGTACCCAAATGTGATGACTGTAACAGTGAAACATGAAGAACATAGTACAGTTGTGTACACTTACCATAAATGTAGATGTTAGAGTGTATTCACTGTTGCAGTCCTGGTTTACCTCCCTCCAGCCCCCTTATTCTCTTTTTCCTTTTATTACCCTTCTACCTTGTTCTCCTTTCCTTACAAGGGACATATTGGTATTTATTTTCCACTGGTGGGGTTCTTCCACCAGAACCTGGCCTCCTCCTTTGCGGGCTCCTGACAGGTTAGGGCAAGAAAAAACGGTGTAATGGTGTCGGCTGCCTTAATTTATACCACTGCCGACCTGACATCAGTCTTCAAGCGACAGCAACGGACGCAGAAATACTAGGTCTTTGGTATTCGGGCTGGTCGAAGGCTACCCTGGCATGGATAACCCAAATGTGATGACTGCAACAGTGAAGACACTCTAACATCTACATTTATGGTAAGTGTACACAACTGTACTTTGTGTTATGTAAGCCAAACATAAACTCTTCAAATCAAAATTTTCGCACTTTTGTTGCTGTAAATTTCTAGCAAATATTTCATTACTGTCTGATACCAAGTCAAGTCTACAGTTACCTATCTCATAATATTAAAGCTGTGTGCCCATGTACGATGAGACTAGCAATTTGTAAACATTATATTACATTTAACAATCACTGTGAATGAGTAGCAGGCATGGACAGTGGGAAGAACCAGCTAGGGAGGAATTATAGTAAGCTGACAACAGCTTGCCTATCCAGGGATAGGAAGCAAGTCCCACTACTCTAACACCACCTTATAAATAGGTGCTGGCTCAAGCAACATAGATACAGATGGAAAGTACTTCAGCTGCCCTTTCTTGTCTTTGAGCTCGTCAGCCACCAGGGGCTGGGGCAGTAGAGCCAGTCCTCTGTCCAATACCAAGTGTGGTATTACACTAGACACACTACTTTTATCTCTGTAGCAAGCCATTGTGTAGAATGGTCTCCAGCTTTAACTCAGCCCCCTTAGAGTAGCTCATGTGTGGGGGCAGTAAACTTGACATGGGAGTCAGGGGAAGAGGACCTGAGACAGAATGAGATATTGCCACTGATTACAAGTATAATCTCAGAGTGCTACTATGTTTTAACATCTGTTAAGAGGAAAATTAATGTGGATTTTGAGAAGTTTGATAGAGATTAAAAAACAATGTTAGTATGCCCTTGTATCTGTCTGTCATGGGATCATTGGTCCTTGAGATAGTACACTGATGCAGGTTCAGCTGTCTCAACTGGTTTGCCTTTTTCACTGAAGACTATTTCATAAGAGGCCAGAAGAAAGTGGCCCTAGAATGTACAGTGGTCCTCATGTCCATCTTTCAGTGAAGATTGTATTAACGCTTGTGTTAGAGACGCAAACATTTGGGCAATGTTACTCTTAATGAAGAAAACAGTATTTCTTAGACTGATTCAGTGTTTGGGTGGGGATGTTGCATTTTGTGTCCAGTAGATTTTATTTTATCTCCAATTTCCACTCGCTCCTTAAAAAAAATAATTGTGGCAAAACCTTAGTATGAAAGTTTTATGTATAGGTGACAGGATGACTTCAGGTTACTATCTCAAGAGAATCCACCTGGGACTGTGTACTCTGCTTGAGTGTTTTCAAGGATGTTCTTTGAGTTTCAATGTTGCAGTCATTACATTTGGGTAATCCTGCTGGCAGGTTGCACTCAGTTGGCCTGAATTCCAAAGTCTTGGGTCCTGTGTCAGCTGCTGTCACCCCTTCTCTGACGTCAGGTCATCAGGGATATAAAAGAAGGAGCCGATGCCATTTTCTTCAGTCTTTCTTGCCGCGCGATGCCCAAAGCAAAAGCAGTTCGCAAGTGCCGGTCGGCAGACTCCTGAGATTTTCGTGTTCGAATTTCAGATCCAAAGTCTTCAATAAAGCTAAGTACCCCATTGGGGAAACGTTTTTCTTGCTTCAGACTGATGTCAGAAAAAGTAAATAATTGTATTTCTTGTGGAAAGCAAATACCTCATAAGGACTTTCATTCTTACTGTATTCCTTGCCTATGCCCTGATCACAACTTTTCAGGTTGTCGGTTTTGTGCTAGATTTAACCAATCTTAGTATGACCTTAGTTAAGTGTCGGTATGATTTTGCTTTAAATTATTTTGGATGCCAGTTTAATTATAGCCATCTGACTACTGGAGTTCACAAAAAGCGCAAAGAAAAGGAGAGAGAGAAACAACCGAGGCCCAAAACCGACGAAGCTTCTCCTAAGCCAGTCGCCGGTTCTCAGTGAGGCACTTTCGCAGCCCCTGACACCCACCACTATAGAGTCGCAGGCTGCTACCGACTCCCACGTGGAGTCGGCCATGCCGCTTGAAACTCCGAGTGTTGGAGCCTCGGAGACTATTCCCTCAGTTGGGTCCAGAGTCGCTGAGCAGGCACCGACTTTTGAGGGTGTATTCAGACCTAAACATCTTTACATTAAACCTACTTCAGCGTCAAAGGCAAAGACTAAAGCACCTTCTAAAGCAAAGAAACAAACTCAAGAGCCATGTGGACAGGCCTCTATGCCCAAAAAACAGATGCTCAAAATGGCCGAAGACTTGATTACTTTGATCAGGGGTTCCCATCCTCCTGATAAGAGGCCTAGGCAAGAGATTGACTATGAATCTTCAGATCCGATTTCTATTTCTTCTGATTCCTCTCCTGATTAGTACTATACTCTTCCCCCCATGAGGATTCTGATGCTGAAGAATCTATACCTTCAGCTTCCCCTCCAGAGGACTATTCTTGTGGGGAAACCTTGCATACCATGAGGGAGCATTTCCACTGGGAAAACCAAGATTTTTCAAAATCTAAAAAGAGGCTCAGAGATTTCCTTTTACTTTCTCAACACAGGCCTCTAGCCATTCCACCTGTGTTAGACATTGTAGATGTGTTTTCGAAGTCTAGTCTTACCCCTGACTCCTTACCTCCAGCTCCTGTTAAGCCTGATAGATATTACAGGGTTCCTGACTCTCATAAATTCCTTTTTAAAAACCCTGCTGCAGACCCAGAGACTATTTCTCAGGGTCCCAGAGGAGTTGAGGCTTCCGCTGCAAAAAACCCTACCCCCTCTGATAGAGATTCTAGGGCACTGGATATATGGGGAAAAAGGTTAACACATGTGCTACCTTGGCTATAAGGGCCTTAAATTGTCAGTTTCATATGCTCAAATGTCAGCAACATGTCATGGCATTGCTTAAAGACATTATCCTTGAAGCCCGCAGACCTTCAACAAGAAGGAACTATGCAGGAAAATGGAAAAGGTTTGTCATTTGGACTGAAAGAGGAAAAAGATGTGTCAGAATATAGATATTGCAAACACATTCTGGATTTGGGCAAGAGCTTCTACACACCTGTCTATTCTATTCCCTCCATCAAGATACATGCATCAGCTATTTCAGCAGAAGACACAGCTGTCTTTTCATTTTCTTTCTCACATCCTCCTCAGAGGGATCAAAGCAGAAGGAACCTGTAAAAACTCCAAACACCAAAAACATACAGAATTACCACTGACTTTAACTTTGTGCCCTCCGATCCCTCACCTTGGCAACAGAAGCACACAGCAGAGCACCTCTCCTGCTCAAGGTGCTTGATACCCCAAAAAGGGCTCAACAAGAACTACAGAGGGTAATACCAGTACAATGAGGCCTAATCTTCCACCCTTCCTAATCTAAGATAGGGTCCTACATTTGTACTAACCTACATTTATCCTCAAGGTGGTATCCAGAGTGTCTTTAAACTTCTTCATGGCATTGCTTAAACAGAAAATGTTAAACTCTGAATGTGCAGAAAACAAGGAAATGCAGGATTTATTGCATGCAGCTGAACAAGTTGGAAAGCATACTTTGCAGTGTGGTTTTGATTATTTGGAGGCTTCCTGCAGGGCCGCAGTTACAGGTTCTGTAATTAGGAGGCATGCTTGGTTAAAGGAACAAAATCTGCCTGATCATGTGAAAGTTAACTTATTAGATGCACCTTTACAGCATGATACTTTGTTTGGTGTTAAGGCAGAAGAAGTGTTAAAGAAAATGGAGGTCAAAGCTAATTCAGTGCAAACTGTCAAAGATTTTTTTACAAGTACAGCCCACCTAGGTTTAGTAGACACTGGCCAACAAAGAATTGGTCCTTTCCTGTGTCAGACAGACCTCAAAGGGGCAGATCCAGACGCCCTAGAGGCAGATCCCAGACGCAAGGTTCATACAGGTCAAAGCAATGGGGTGCTTCTACCTCCAAAGTTGGAGAAGACAAATCACATCCTTACAGGACAGTCCCAATGACTTTCCCCCTGCCTGCACCAAGCACTTATCTCCTGGCAGCACCCTTAGGGGGGAAATTAGCACTTTTTCTCAAAATTGGCACCTTATAACCCAGGACAAGTGGGTTCTAAACAGTGTCACAAGGCTACAAGTTCCATTTCCACACCCTGACAAAGGCAAACGGATGGCCAGATCTGACAAAAAATCAATGGGCAGAGGCACAAAAACAAGTCTCATCCCTCATGGACATGGGGGCCATTCAACAAGTACCAGAACAAGAGCAGGGACAAGGATTTTACTAGACTGTTCTTGGTACCCAGAAAGGACAAGGCCTGGAGACCAATACTGGACCTATCTGTTCTGAACACATTCCTGGATATACCAAAGTTCAAGATGTTAACTTTCGCCAGCTTCTGCCCATGCTGGGCAAAAATGCTTGGCTTGTGACTTTAGACTTGAGGCATACCTGCATGTCCCAATCAGACAATCATGCAGAAGATACCTCAGATTCAGGGCTGGCTCAATGCATTACCAATTCTCTGCACTGCCCTTTGGCTTATCTACTGCACCCAGGGTCTTTACAAAGTGCCTGGCACCAGTAATTGCATTTTGCAGACAAAGAGGAATACAAATATATATATTAAGAGGGTTTAGCGCTTGGCTGAACAATTAACTAGTTGAGTTGTGCAGGGCCTTTAAAAAGGCACTGTGTGCTGGAAGACAAACCACGCGGACGCCAGAGAAAAGATTTGAGTGCTTTCGTTCGCAATTTTGGACGACTGTCTAATTCAAGCAGAGAACAAGGACATTCTTCTACAGCATCTGGCGTTTGTGAAAAGACTCCTAACATGCCTAGGGTACACAGTCAATGAAAAGAAATCAAAACTAGTACCCTCTCAAGAGGTGATATTCCTGGGTGTAAGCTTAAATACAACTGCCCAGATGGCTTATCTCACGCCAGACAAACAAAGGCAACTTCACTACCTATTTCAAGATGTTGGCAACAAAGGTCCAGTTATCTGCAAGAAAAATTCTGCAGGCTTTGGGCTTCATGACATTGTGCATTCTACTAATTCCATATGCAAGACTGCATATGAGGAAACTTCAGTGGTATCTAAAAATGTTTGGACTCAACATTGCCACAGCCTGGAGGCAATAATTACTCTCATTCCCTGCCTGCAACAGGAGTTTCAATGGTGGTCGAGGGCTTGTCACCAGAACAAGGGACAGCCATTCGCATTACCCCCAGCCAGGCAGACACTAATAACGGACGCATCAGATTATGCCTGGGGGGCCCACATGGCAGGAAGATGCATTTAGGGCTCATGGCCCTCCAACCAAATGCATCTACATATCAATCAAAAAGAGATGCTAGCTATTCAAAATGCCCTGACAGCCTTCAAGGACCTAATTCATCCAGGACAGCTACTGATAGACAGACAATACTACAGTCATGTGGTATATAAACAAGCAGGGGGGCACACATTCTTACCCCCTTTGCAGACTAGCCATGACTGTGGGACACAGCATTGACTTACTAAGTACATCTGCAGGCACAATTCCTGCCAGGAAAGGAAAATACTCTGGCAGACTAAGCAGAAACCTCATGGATCCCCACGAGTGGCAGCTGGATCCACAAGTCTTCAGCATGATAAGGAAATGGGGATGCCTGGACATAGATCTATTTGCCTTCCCTCACAACTACCAACTAAAAAGATTGTGCACAAGGACATATAACAGACAAGCATGGAAAATGGACACCCTATTTTTCAGCTGGAAAAACCTATCAGTATATGCCTTTCCTCCACTGCCACTCCTCCCCAAGGTACTCCTAAAGGTCAGACAGGAGAAGCCAAAGATGATACTGATTGCCTCAGACTGGCCCCATCAGTACTGGTATCCAATCCTAAGGAATTTGTCTCAATGCCCAGCTTGGCCCTTACCTCAGATACCCCATCTACTGTCCCAGCAAAACAATCAGATCCTGCACAGCCAACTCAGGACTTTAAACCTGGCAGCATGGTGGATAATGTGATCATGCAAAACACACCTGTCAGTAAAGCTGTGATGGATATCATTTTGGAAGCCAGAAGGCCCAGTACTAGAAAATCTTATGCAGGGAAATGGAAGAGATTCTGTGCTTGGAGCCAGACACAAGGAACTGATATCTCAGATTTTGCAATACTTAACTGAGATGCTGGACAAAGGCCTTTCTTTTTCATCAATTAAAATTCATGCCTCTGCCATTTCTGCTCATTACAATACAGAGCCACCAATCTTTTCTCATCCTTTATTAAAGCAGTACCTCAGAGGAGCCAAAAATGTAAGGCCTCCAAGAAGATCACCAGTACCTGCATGGGACCTCAATTATGTCTTGGAAAAACTCACCCTGCCTCCTTGTGAGCCAGTTGATACTACTGATAAAAAGTTTTTATCTTGGAAAACAGCTCTGCTCCTAGCAATAACTTCTGCAAGACGAGTTTCAGAGCTACAGGCACTCATGGCTGTGGAACCTTTTATGTTTTATCCAGACAGGGTTTCTCTGAAGACAAACCCAACATTTATGCCTAAAGTGGTGTCCAGTGTGGCTCTTAACCAAACCATTCATCTGCCAACCTTTTATCCACATCCACAGAACAAGGGGGAGAGAATTCTGCATTCCTTGGACGTACACAGACAACTTAGATTCCACTTGGATAGAACAAAAGCTTTCAGGAAGACAGAGCAATTACTAGTGGCATATGCTGCAGGATCACAAGGAAAGGCTATCTCAAAGCAGACTATTTCAAAGTGGATAGGCCACTGCATTCGTTTCTGCTATTCTCAACATGGCAAGCAAGTGCCTAAGGGTATTAGGCCACATTCAACCAGAGCTGCAGCCACTTAAGCAGCCTTTCTCAGGGGGGTACCAACCAAAGACATTTTAGAGGCTGCTACTTGAGTTCAGTGCACACCTTTACAAAGCACTATCATCTGCCACTCTACTCTAAATCTAGAGCAGGCTTTGCCACTGCAGTTCTGCAGGGCCTCATAGCCGCTCCTAATACTGTTTAGCTCCAGCCACCCAACCATAGCTTTGTAATGACTGCAACAGTGAAACATTAAGAACATAGTACAGTTGTGTACACTTACCATAAATGTAGATGTTAGAGTGTATTCACTGTTGCATTCCAGGTTACCCACCCGCCATCCCCCCTGGAACTTATCTTTCCTTCTCTGATTTATACGACCTATGTGGTGTATTTGTTTATAGATGAAGGTCAAGTTTCTATTGGTGCATGTAATTTTATATATATAGATATAGATATAGAGATAGATATAGATATAGATATAGAGATAGATAGATATATAGGTATATATATATATAGATAGATTAGATAGATTAGATAGATATAGATAGATATAGATAGATATAGATAGATATATAGATATATATATAGATATATAGATATATAGATAGATATATAGATATATAGATATATAGATAGAGAGAGATAAGATATATATAAATTTTGGCTACGCGTTGGCTCCTTTTGTACCCCTGACGACCTGACGTCAGGGAAGGGGCGACAGCAGCTGACGCCAGACCCAAGACTTTGGAATTCAGGCTGACTGAGGGCAACCTGCCAGCAGGATTACCCAAATGTAATGACTGCAACAGTAAATACACTCGAACATCTACATTTATGGTAAGTTTACACACCTGTACTTTTTAAGACTAGTCTTACAAGTCACAAGGTTCACAACCTGTCATGAAAAATGCTTATGGAGAATGTAGCCCCTTTTTTAAGGGCATAAATCTTTATTGGAATTTGAAAACTGATCCCGCTTCAATTTTATTTCTGCAACCCAGTTTCAGGTTTCAAAAACAAAATGCAGCTTTTTGCACTGTTCCTTATGACAGAGAAACCAGGGTTGTAGACAACTGAATAAGTGCATGTATACTTCAGCCTAACACTCTGACATCAGACCCATGATACAGTGTTAGTTCCATTATACATCAGGAAAAGGGGATACTTTGTAATTCATGCCTGTTTTCATATAAATTACAACATCTAAAAGTTTGTGTTGCAAACCACATTTTGGGTATCTGTGCCTTTGATTTAGTGGACAACCTTGTTAAGGTTTGCAGACATGGTTTTTACTGTTGATGGCTTTGTTCAGCTGTAGATTTCAGCCATTGTTGTTTTTTTGAAGCACCCACTAACAATAAAGCCTCACATTCTGCAGCTCTGACTCATTTATTTTTCCAGTTATTTTACATACATTTACTTGGAAGTGAGAGTTGGTCATCTGGGGGCAGTGCTGTCATCCCCATAAATAAGGAGTTTTTTTTTTAAGTCCTAAGTCCGTCCGTCCGTGTGTTGACATTGTCAGGATAGATGGGCAAAGGGTAGTAGCTTAAGCATGTCCCAACCCAGGCCTGTTGAGCAGTCATGTCTCATTTGCCTTCCAGTCCTCCAGCCCAGCATCTTCTAGGAGAGCTCTGGCCTCTGAGAACTTTATTACAGACATGTCAATAATGCTGCTTCCACTTCAGTATAAGCACAACCGTCCTCACTGCCTGAGCTGCTAGTCTTTGGTTGCCCAAATGAGATTCAGGGCTTTATCTCCTGTTATGCTACCAGTTCATATTTTAGGAATCTGCCATTTTTTCATATACCATCTGTTGTGGGCAACTGCTGATCCCCCCAAAAATCCTGATCTCTGCACAAAATACTTGCAATCTCTTGCTTATTGTTTTGGAGTGCATATGCCTCCCATAGGCACATGTATAACATTGTATACTTACAAAGGGGAGTGTGTCGAGCCCCTCATATGCCTCAGTTCTTTTGCACAGCTAGATTTTCTGTAGCTTTTTCTGCCTCTTTCTAACAACTGACACTCCCCACCGCCTCCCACCAGAGCACATCAATTTAAGTTTTTATTTTATTAGCATTAATGCACTAGTAATGGTGAGAGGTAGTCACTGGAGGGCTGTTGTAAGTTGAGTATTGGGTAATGTGCAGTAGCTTCCTTAAAGTGGTTGCTGAATATTTGCTCTGGGACCTTTATTTATCAGCCTTTTTCTTTAAACAGGTTTTAATAAGGTAATGAATGGTTTAATTCCATCAAATGTATATAAAGGGTTTATATAATGCAAAAACTTTTGCTTTTCTGTAAATTTATTAAAGGCATAGCAGCCAGAGTGCTGGATGAGTTCAGTAGAAAGCTGAGATGGACAGATGGCTGTACATTAGGCTTTGAATCTCGTCTGTTCACATTTACAAATATCGTACATCATGTCTCCTGTAAAACATTTTTCTGCATTTATTGTTCCAGCAATTTCCATTTTTTCCTATGTAATTTAATGCCGCCCTCTTCTAAAGATCACACCTCCTGTTCTTTTATCTCTCTCAAAATATTCACTACTTCGGGTATAGTTGGTTTAGATTTTGATTTCCATTTTCTGCTGATTGCTTTTTTGGCAGCCACCAGAATAAAGCTTCACAAGGCCTTACTATGTCTAGGCAAGTCGTATCCTGTATCCCATATCAAAAAGATAACCAGGCAAATCCACTACTCCGACCCCAGGAACATTATCTGACAAGACCCCAGGAACATTATCTGACAAGAGCCAAGAAGATATAGCCAATTCATTCAATACTTTCTTCACAGAAACCATCCAGTCATTAGCTAACCAACTTTCTCCTCCCCACACTTCTATAAACACTATACCCGACTCACCACTCTCTTAACTTCCAGCCAGTGTCCACATCCTTTATCAGATCCCTTTTGAAAAAACTGAAGCCAACCACCCTTTCAGCCGATCTTCTGCCGGCTGAATACCTGCAAATTGCTGCAGATGTCGTAGCCTACCCTATCTAAATCCTAATTAACAGAACCATAACAGAGGCCTCAATCCCCTCAATTTGGAAAATATCCTGTTGTTCCACTCCACAAAGGAGGTTCATCCACAGAACTATCCAACTATAGACCTATAGCCATACTATTACCACTTGCCAAAATTATGGAAAAGTGCATGCACAACCAACTAATGCTCTATCTAACCCAAAATAAACTACTCACAGACTCTCAACATGGATTCAGACCCCATCATAGTACAACCACTGCCCTCCTCTCTTTTACTGAAAACATTAATCTTAACCGGAATAATAAAAAATATCCTCCTGGACCTATATATGGTAAACCATCAGTTACTTCTATATACTTTAAAACCCTGTATCTAGATACTCCAGCCCTTGACTGGTTTCAAGCTTACCTCACTGGGAGACAACAAGCAGTAATGTGGCAAAACAAGCTCTCCTGCCTACTACCAAATACCATAGGAGTTCCTCAAGGTTCCATATTAGGACCTCTCCTCTTTTCAGTCTTCATAAACATCCAAACAGTCATCCTGAAGCCATCTGCATTCAATATGCAGATGACTCTACTATAATATGTTCCAATGCCTCTTGCAAATCTACTAACTACCACCCAACATAGCCATCTCCTGATCTTAAATCCAAACAAAACCAAGCTTCTACCCAACCAATAGATCTGAAAACTTCACTATAAAATCCAATAATGGGACCATCATCTCCCCAGACACCTATACAAAGCTATTAGGAGTAAACATTGACAATAAACTCAGATTTGATATACATATCAACCAAGCCATTAAGTCAGTCAACAAGAAACTTGGGACCCTATATAGAATTAAAGCCTTCCAATGCCAGGGCAGCCACAGCCCATTCACACCTTCTCTCTACCCTACTATATGCCTCTCCTGTCCTGCTCACCTTAACAATACTTGATCTGCCAAGCTCTCATCCTGCTATAATCACATTGCCAGGTTCAGGCCTACCCTACAGAACACACCACTGTACTAACAAAGCTTGGATGGATACCACACCTTCAACAGTCCCAACTCAGGCCTTCAAATCCTTAACCTGAGAATACCCCAGCACTAAACCAATCTAAGCTGCCTTTGCTCAGCAAACAGACTCCTTGTCCAAACAACTAAATCTCTCAACCTAGGTGGTGTTGCCAACACCACTGGTAAAATATGGAACCTCTCCCAAATAACATCATGCTTGCAACTTCTCTAAGTCAATTCAAAATAGTCTAAAACTCCACTTCAAGTCACACTGGCTATGTCCTTGCTCAAACCTAGACTAGCTCTGTGCCATTAACTAAAACATAAACAACTAGCTAAGATGATAAGTACTTTGTATACTGTGATAAAGAAATATGTATCCTGTCTAACTCTGTCATTGTATTGCCTACCGTCCTTGCTAATATGTTATTAATGTTACATTTGTAGTAATTTCAGAAATAGTAATGGCAGTCTTGTACTTGTATGTAAATAGCTTAAGTTCTTTCAGCTCATTTACTGTACCTAATTATCAATGTAACTCTGTTTGGAGCTTTTCCCCCCGGCTCAGCTGAAAAGGACATGTATCCAGTCGGACCATCCCGGTTAACAAATGTAAAATAAAATAATAAATAGTAATAATAAATAATTTTAGTTGCACTCATTTGCTCATCCAGTATTCCTGACAGAGTACAGTGTAGGGAATTTTTAAAGTTTGCCTACTCATTACCCTTCCAAAACGTACATTCCCAGTTACCCCTTATTTCTCAAACACACCTCCAACATTTGCCGTCTACCTGTAGAAAAATTATTTGAGGTCTGTGGTACAAATATCTCTGCAAATAATTCCTGGCAAAAATCCTAAGTCTTTGGACTTTGCACATGTGGGAGCCATACATATCTCCTCCCATTGTTTTTGTGAATTGCATATCTACTCTCCCAAATCTTTTCTGACCCCTTCTGATTGATTCCTACAGTTATCATGCAGTATTTTATATGCCCTATTAATTATCCCTTTAACAGCAGCTTTTATTCTAGATTCATTTAAAAACTCAACCAGTGCAAGTCTTTATTCCTTTATATTTGTCTGTACTCTGTCAATCCCTGATAGGGAAGGCAGTCACTAGTCTGCAATCCAAATGTCATCTTGACCTCTACCTTCCCATTCTATTACCTTTCCTTCTCTATTTGTTCCCAACACCTTAGTTTTTTTGCCAGCTTCCTCCAGTAAATTCCACACCCTCTTTTCTATTCTTCTGTACCCCTAATTGCAGTCATCCCTATCAGAAGGATCTCTTCTCTCCATCCCCATGTTGGCATGGTTATTGGTATACTTTCTGCTGCTCGAGTATCTCCATCCAAAATCCCATTTTTCCTTGTTTCTTGAATTATCATCCCCCTTAATCATCCCTTTCCAGTTTGAGTTGTAGCTTTCTGCTTCTAAGAGCCGTAACTGTGTAGCTTTAAAATATCCCCCTAAGTCAGGTAATCCTAAACTAACTTTTTCTGTTTGCGAAGATCGATGTATCCCACTTGACTCTTGCCCCTTTTCCCTTCCCATATTGTTCACAACTTCTCTGGTTGATAAAAATATGCATGACCTATATAAAAAAGTAAAGGAACTAAAAACATTTTTACTGCTTGTATCTTGCAATCCATATCCATAGGCAAGAGTTTTCATTTTCTCAGTTATGGTATTATCTATTGATCTGAAGTTCCTTTCATTTGGTCTTCAACCTTTGGGACTGTGATCCAACTCTGCCATAATATGCCAGCATCTGGGCCAAAGCCAGAGGTCCTCCCCTACCCATAATGCCCCACTCTCCCTCCTCCCCTCGTATCACATTTGCCGCTCATTCCGACAGCATGGGACTGTTTGTTTTTTCTGAGCTCCTCCAGGGGGTTTCAGAGTTTGTCAGAGTAGGTAGTGTTTTTCTTGACTGTTGCTATCCTTGTCCTACCCTTCTTGTCTAGTCAGCTTTGGTATGCTTTCCGGGTCTTTTAAAAAAAAAAAAAAAAAGTTCCTCTTTTTCTTCTCCCTCTCTCGTCTGTCTGTGGTTGACCTTCCTAAGCCAGTTGGGTTTAAAAAGTGTACAGAGTTTGTGTGTAAGATTCCTCTGTCTGCACACTGTGTGTGTGTGTGGTGTGCTTGGCTGTGGTCCACCTGGATTCCTCCTGTTCGATATGCACGTGTTTTAATCAACACGCCCTTATCGACAGGAGGAATAAGTTGATTTAGAAGGGCCTTTTGCCTTCCACCTCCTGAGCCTTCTATGGGTCCCTCCTTCACTTTTGGGGCTCAACCCCCCCACCAAGAAGCCTGGGAAAGAGACTGGGCTAGACATAGAGCGAGAGTAGCATAGGAAGCGGTTTCCTGACTCTGCTTCCTCTGCTGAGCCACCTAAGTCCTTGCCCTGTGGTGATTCATGGTTCTCCTTGGCTCCATTCGCCCTGCTTCTCCCTGAAACCATGGAGTCCCCGCATCAAGTTTACTATCCCTGCCTCTCCTCTGCACCATTCCAGGCCAGGGTCGATGGCATCCTTTGTCTGGTCCACTAGGAGCCTGTTTGAAGCAAAGGTGGACAGGATGATGACGTTTCTCTGGGCTCAGATATAGCTTGGGATTTTGCCTGCTTTGTCCCCTTCTGGAGCCATGAGCATGCAGCCTGGATTTTTCGCGATCTCTCCTTCTCTGATATGACCTTCAGCTTCAGAGTTCTTGGCCACTAGGTTTCCCGGTGTTGAGGAGTTAGCATCAATGGTCACTTGTGCCTCAGTGCTGATGGTTAACTCGAGCGGTTTGGCTCAGATGTTGTTGGATCTTACCAATTCTGAGCCATTGCGTCTGCTCCAAGGGGTTGGCATTGGCTGTGAAGCTTTCAGAGCTATCCCTTCCCTTGGGGCTTTGGCACTGAGCACCC